>NC_081557.1:68399626-68725732 GCF_022355385.1 Mustela nigripes | reverse complement strand
GGAAGCAGGCTCCCTGCTGAGCAGAGAGCCCGATGCGGGACTCGATCTCAGGACCCCGAGATCATGACCTGAGCCGAAGGCAGCGGCTTAACCCACTGAGCCACCCAGGCGCCCCGCAACTTTTTTTTTTAATTAAAAAAAATCAGGTTTCTTTCCTCTAGTCATGTAGGGGCATTTTGATTTAAAAGATGGTCCCTAAGGGGGAAGGTTCCCAAACCAATTATATCAAATCTGTACTTGTAAATTCAAAGGCTAAGAATTTCCCCCACGAGCACAACAAGCCTGATCCTAGAGAAGACTCAGGAAAGCTTAAAACTATATCACATTTCTGTTTTTAGCACCATTCCACCAAATGGTGGAAATCAGCAGTTCAAAGTCATAGTTGCTAACGCACCTCACTTTCTCCCACAAAAGACGTCTCTTGTCCCTCATCTCACATCTTTGACATGTTTCAAAACACAGGTGAGCAAATCTTCCCCAGAACTCTTTTGAAAGCAGCTGAGGCAAGAGTTCATACTCCCTCTGGCCCAAGCCTGCTCTTAAAATGAACGTGAATAAACCCTTACTCTTCATATCAAGGTGAAATTTAGGAAAAAGGGCCAAGTTACAGAACTCTCCACCACCCGTTGGCTCTCTCCTTCACTTGCCCAGAGGCAGTAGAGTACGTCCCTTCAAAACCATTGCACAATCTCGGCCGCCCCTTGCTGACC
Source organism: Mustela nigripes (assembly GCF_022355385.1). Lineage (NCBI taxonomy): Eukaryota > Metazoa > Chordata > Mammalia > Carnivora > Mustelidae > Mustela > Mustela nigripes. The sequence continues at coordinate 68,725,022 of NC_081557.1, read as the reverse complement.
CAGGTTCAGCCGGAGAGCACGTCTAGTGGCCTTGGGACTGCTGACGTCTGGCTTCTGCTCACCACCCTCCTCAGGGGGGCTGCCCTGAGCGCGAGTGTAGGATGCCAGAGGGAACTGCCTTTGCACGAGGTATGTGAAATGCTGGGAGTGAACAGTTAATCCCTGGCCATAAGGACAGGATGGGCGCGTCCTTCTTTTAATCTCCCAGGCAATGGTCTAGAGACTCCTAGGGTCTGGAGAGTCAAGGACTGGCTCAACTCTATTGCCTTTTCCCCTTTCCCTCCTCGCTCCCCTGCCCTCTCCACTTTCTCCAGTCTCCTGAACAGTGGTTTCTGGCTTGGCTTCCAGGATAGCCTAGACCAAGATAAGGCAGTACAGGATAGGAATTTAGAAAACACATCCCAGAATAAATTCAAATCTCAACGCCAGCATTGCTAGCTGTCTGGCCTGGAACAAGTTACCTAATCCTGTGGTTTCTTAAGTTCCTCCTCTGTAAAATGCAGATAACAGTATGAAGGACTGGCCCCTGTCCTTAAGAAAGGGGAAGTGTGGGTAGGAAGAAGCTAGCTTAGGGACATCAGACAACAGAGGAAAGAATAAGGGAGTAGTTCGTATAGCAGGGAGTCATAAAACTATCATTTATCAAGAACCTTCTAAACGTTAGGAACTTTAAATCCATTAGTCACCCTTCAAGTAGGTATCTCCCCTCCTTGAAAGCATTAAAAAAAAAAAAAAAAATAGGTGAAAAGAATAAGTGACTTGTTTAAGGTCAAATAGGTGAATGGTAGAACATTCTCAGGTCTGTTTCATTTTAATTGCTGCTCTGTTTCTTTTTCGCCAAATAAAGAGGAATGTTTCTTTTTGTTTGGTGTCTTCAGTAAAGGTTTAACTGGTAGAACTGGTAAGATTTGGGTTCGCAGAGATTAAGGAATAGCACAATTAGGCAGAGCCGACCTAGGGAGCAAAAACCTGAAGTACAATACTCAGGCCGGATGTGTAAGGCTTTGCATTAGATGAATTTAGAAAGTGTCATTTGCTCAGACCATGCAGGGTTGTCACGGTCAGGCTAAAACACTGTATTTATTCATTCGGAAAAGGAGATGAAAGCCATTTTCAGTAGGTCTTGAGCACAGGAATGGATGCGTCCCACTTTGAAACCACAGCATCTCCTTGACAACCAGAGCCTGCCTAGAATTTCAGGGGCTCATGGAAATAAGATGTGCAAAGTCAGTGCAATGCCATCTTTAGGAAGTTTTCTGCCTGAATACTTTTGCCCCTCCCCTCTGACGATGTACGCCAGGCTCCCAACGGCAAAGTATACGATCCCTGTAAGCACACTATGGCCATGCAAGGCTATCCCTTCCCACACAAGAGCCTTCCGATGCCCAGGACCAATGTGGAGCCATTAGAATTTCATGCCTTCGAGCTAGGCATTACCCAAACAGGCAAAGTTTAAGTAATAGATGTGGGAGATTGCTTAAGTGCAACAGTTAATGTCCTTCTAGCAGCCACCATCTTTGGACTAGAACTCAACAACTTCTCTCATCAAGAGGTGGAATCTACTTCTCTTGAATCTGTGTTCATCAGGTGGCCTGACTTTTCCAACAGTGAGGTGGCAGCGACATGGTACGAGTTGCAGACCTAGGTTCTGAGAGACCTTGCATGCTTCTGCTGTCTCTTGGAATCCTGCCATGTCTGGGGCCAGCCTGCTGGAGGATGAGACGTCGGCAGCCCGCTGAATTGTTCCAGATGCTCTGGCCAAGGCCTGGGTTGGAGAAACCCACCCAAGATCAGTAAGGACATTAGCCTACCTACAACTGATTGCTCACTCGCCAAGCCCAGTCCAGATCAGAGGAATCTCCCAGGCACCCCAGACGCATGAGCAAAACTCATTCTTTTTTTTTTTTTTCTTGAGAGAGAGAGAAAGAGTTTGAGAGAGATTTTGTGTGTGCAAGTGCCTGTGCGTGAGCATGAGCTGGGGGAGAGCAGAGGGAGAAGGAGAAGCAGGCTCCCCGCTAATGGTGGATCCTCACATGGGGCTCAGTCCCAGGACCCCAAGATCATGCCCCGAGCCAAAGTCAGATGCTTAACCGACCGAGTCATGCAGGCGCCCCAAAGCTCACTATTTCTGATTGTGCTATTGAGGTCCTGTGGTTGTATATTCTGCAGCATGGTTGTGAGAATAAGTAGCCAATACAATGGAAATGCTGGAGGCAGTCAGTACTGCATCCCAAACAGAATCTGGACTGGGAAATTTCTCCTAGTTCAGTTTACTAAGGATAGCCTTGGGGAAGAGTCTTAAGGATTTTCATTTATATATCTAGAGTTCATGTAGGTAGTAACTTAAAAATCAGTCCTCTGCTCATCCCTGTTCTCAGAATGTTCATCTGCCTGGGGTTAAAATAGATCACATTCCTATTAGGCTTGTTCTTGGGTCCTCACCCCAATATTTTGGACTCTAAACATGACTGCACCTGTAACTGGACCACTGAGTTCAGGGCAGAAATACCCAAACTTATAAGCATCACTGAGGAACTTGTTAAAAATCCAGATTCATGGAACCACCCCTAGCAATTGTGATTCAACGAGTATCGGCCAGAGACTAAGAGCATCCTTTTTTAAAAAGCATCCAGATAACTGGCAGTCATGTGGTCAGACTTTGAAGCAAAACAGCTGGGTCATAAGATCTTTCCAGTTCTGAATGGACCAAAACTACAATACAGGTGCATACCACAGGATAGTCTTTGAAGTCTGCAAAAAGAAAGAGGAAAAAAGCAAATCAAACCACAGAAGGACAAGTGGTTACAGAAAATAATCATGAAATCATGAGTGCAGGAAGGGCACAAGGGAAAGGAATATTTTTCTCCTGGCTTTTCAGTGAGCGTTCCTGCTATACTTTTATTTCTTCCTTGGGTGGAATGTAGGTCAAATTAATAGTTCTTGACCATGATGCTCTCAGAATCCCCTGGGGACTTTAAAAATACTAATATCTGAGAACTGATCACCCACCCTGAGATTCTGTTGGGATTAGAATTACACCCAGAACATTTGGTCTTTTTTTTTTTTTTTCAAGATTTTATTTATTTGTCGGGGAGAGAGAGAGAGAGAGAGAAGAGAGATCCCAAGCAGGGGGAGCATCAGGCAGAGGGAGAAACAGGCTCCCCACTGAGCAAGAAGCCCAATGCAGGACTCGATCCCAGGACCCTGGGATCATGACCTGAGCTGAAGGCGGAGGCTTAACCCACTGAGCCACCCACGTGCCCCAGGACATTTGGTTTTGAAATCTCTCCTGGTGATTCCAATATCCAGCACATTTTGAGAACTCAGTGGGATGAATTAAAAACACATTCCACTGAATGGATGTCTTCCTAACAGTGGAAAAAACTGCACCCCTGATTTACCGCTCTGACCTGCAGACAACGGGGAAGACACAGTCAGATTAGGCACAAAGGAAAAGGAATTCCCTGTTGCTTTGAAGACCACATTCTTAGGGGGACTCTCAGCAGTCGCTGGGAAGGTGAACATGGAAACCCGCACCCATTTCCCAGGACCCCGAGGAAAAGACGGCAAGTGCCCATTCCTGACCTGTGAGCAGAATGCTTTTGCCGACTGAAGTCATTCTAGATTTTTCTACATTTTTATACCCATGTGTTTAAATGTCTATGTATCTCTATGTGCACAAGCCACATGGTGTCTTCTGTCACTGCTCTTCTCCCTGTCACTTTGTGGTTAGAATGAAATATTCCATGAAAACAAGACATGGAGTCCTTAAAAGCTAAATGAACTGTGCTCCACCGCAGTCTAAATTGTGGTTCTCAGACCTTCTCTGAGCATCAGAATCTATAGGGAAGAGGGTTTAAAATGAACATTCCCAGAAATACCCAGGCTTACTGGATTAGACTGGAGGGTGAGGACTCCTATGATTTCCCTACTGCTAAGCTCCACACACCCATTTTTTGGTGTGCTCTAGGCACCATCCTTCAGCAATCTCCTTTGGAGAAGCATGTACGTTTGGGAAGCAAGTGCCCTTGGACAATGTTATCCACAGTCACATGGCCTGAGGTCTGCTTTGACTGTCCATACGCTCTCTGTGCTCAGTGTATGACTGGAACACCAGACGGCACCTAGGGGCTGACCAAGAGCGGGGGAGGGGAAGGTTGAGGGCTGCAGAAGAAAGACCCCGCACCCTGACTTTGGGCCCTGGGCATGGTGGTGATGTACGCAGTCAGCTGGTACAGCCCCTCCATGTCCTGGGCCTTATGGGGCTCTTAACTGCTTGGAGCTCTCCAGAAGGAACATGCCCCTTCTTGCCTCATAATAGTCAATTCTAACCAAATCCTACCACTGAGCCCTTTCTGCGTAAAACAGGATTCTGTAACTAGACTTCTTTCGACTCAGTTCTGCCTGTAGCCCCCAGAAGGATTCGGGAGAAGGTAAAGCGCCCCCAGATTCCAATGTGAAATGATGTCCCGTGTACTGAGGACCGGCAGCAGAGGTGACCCCACTCCTCTTGTGACCCTTCCTCCAGCCCCACTCCTGGCTATGGAAGAGCTGAGAGAGAAAGGCAGGAAGAGAACCTTTCTTCAGCGAGAACTGGGTTTGAGTCCCCGCTCCCTTCACGGAGACCACTCTAAGGAATTTCCACAGTCGTGTGGAGTTTAGGGGAACTTAATAGACTGCTCTACAAGGAAAGCCCACAGCTAAACTGCACTCCCGAGTGTCCCTCACTGGCAGGACCCATACAGGACGGACGCCAAGGGGCGCACGCAAGGGCCCTCCAGCACCTGGCATGCCAGGAGGCCGGATCTCCTTGCAGACCAAGAGCAGACCGTGGGGGGTAACCAGTCTGGGGCATCTTGAAGGGACACGGTCTAAGAGGGGGCCCTGCCAGAGGGAGATGCGTCACCCCACACGAAAGCCAGATTGGGGTGTCTGCAGAGACCACCCCAGAATACATCTCCCGAGTCCCCCTACTGCAGTCGAGGCTGTTGGCTGTTAGTGTAAGAGCAACGAAATCTACGGCAGAGTTTTGAACGGCGCGTGTAGAGGAGGGAGAAATGACAGCCACGTGATCGCATGTGAATTTCAAGAACATTCTGGCAGGAGAATGGAGAACGGAGGGACCGGAATAGAAGTGTGAAGGCTGGTGAAGGAGGCAGGCCGGGGGCATGACGGGTGGATGCAGCGGAGAGCGGGAGAAGGAGAGGGGTCTGGGCACAGGTAAGAAGCCACTGGGATTAGACGGGGTGGGGGGCAGGGTTAGACAATAAGGAGGAGTCAGGACGACTCCCAGCGTCCGGCTGGGCTCAAACAGCTGCCCAATGGAGTCACTTACTCAGAGAACTCCAGGAAGGGGCCAAGCCATAGGGAAGAGGTCATGTGTCTTTGCCTTGGTTACGGGAATTTGGGGTGCCTTTAAGACATACAACAATGTCATGTAGGGGACCTGACGCTTAGGATGGCTTCGGACCTGATGGCTTAGGAGGGAGAGTGAGAATGAACATGACCTGAGAGCCGGCCTCCAGGGACTCAACAGTGAAGGCCAGGCAGCGGAGAAGACACTTAAGCAGGAATAGGGGGTAATGCAGGGACGCCCAGAGATGCAGGCTGAAAGTCCACGCACCGCGCATGCGCTCATGGCTGGCTACCCAACAGGGGATCAGGAGACACGCAGCCTGCCAACGTGGGGTTTCCCATCCATAAAATGAACTACAAACCAGAGGAAGTGTTGTAAAGGAAAAGGCAGGGAATTAGGGTGATTTGGGGGAGGGCAGAGAACGGTTGTCAGAGAAGGCCACGTGTCTGTCTGCAGATCAGCCCCTCGGCATGGGTTGCTAAGGAGAGACAGTTGTTCCAATGCCACAGGATCCACACTGATTTCTTCAACATCTGGACTGAAGATACCAGGGCCCAGTGAACGGGAAGGGTTTGGCCGGGTGGGGTGGGGGGGAGATGTGTCCCTGGGGCCCACTGTCTGCTTCCTCATGGGGGTGGTTCTCCCCTCCCCAGCAACTTGCCAGGAGGGGTTAAGGATCCACAGGTACCTAATGACCAAGTGTTTTTGATCAGTGAATGTCTCCCAAAAGAAGGGGAGAACCAGGTGAAATGACCCAGGACCCAAATACCTGGGCCAAAGGTGAATGGGGGGAAGAGGAGCTACCGCAGGCCCTGGGCCAATGAGAAGATGTCTGGGCACTTGGTCACAGCCTGGGGACAGGGACAGTCCACCCTGACCCCCAAGGCAGTCAAACCCTTGTTCCAAGCAAAGTGGCCCAAAGGGTGTCAGTTAACACCCAGCCCTGCCAAGGGTTGTCACGGCAATTTTTGTGGTGAGGACAGCAAGGAGTTAGATGGCCTTGGGGATACAGCCCAGGAGTCCCCCCTCCCAGGCTGCCTGAAATACACCCCAGACTCAAGGTGTACTCTTTCACCCAAAGTCCCCGTCGACTGATTTACTGGGTTCCTTTAATCTAATTCTTTTCCATGTAAATGGTATTGCATTGTTCATATACAACCCAATTTAGCGAGGCATAGGAAGCACTGTGTTAGGGCAGTGGCCTTAAACACTGAGAAAGCACCAAGTCTCAGGGAAGAGAGTCCTCAGGCTCTGGACTCAGACCCAGACTCTAATTCCAGCTCCGCCACCTGCTGGCTCCGCCCCCACTGAGTCAGTGACCTTGGCCAAATGACGCATGGCCCATCTTCCTTCTTGTCTTATAGACCAGGACAATAGAATTTTACTTCCCAAGGGTGTTTTGAGAATTCAGTGACATAATGCCTGGAAAGGACTTGATGTTAATAGTAGTAATAATAATGATGCTAATATCGATTGAGCACTTCTGTTCCCCCTGATACGGTCAACGTGGCTGACGTGTATGAAGGAATGAATGACCTATGACGTGGAACTCAAGGCCTTCCCAGTCCACACCCCTCCCTTGCACCCTTCCTCCCTCCCCAAGCCAGATGCCAGACCTTCATTCCAGCCACACTGGCCTCTGCTCCTTCCTAACGGGCCCCACCTTCTCTCCACTCTCTCAGAGGCACTCTCCAGCAGGTTCTGTCCTACCTTCTTGCTCTACCCAACTCCTACTCGCCTTTCAGGTGCAAATCAAATATCCCCAGCGGATCTTTGAAGCCTCCTCTGCTGCCCACAGGGCGGGCTGTCTGCTTCACCCTTTCTGCGCTCCCACGCTCCCACGCACTTCTAAACACAAGGGCCAAGCAGGGCACTGAAGGACCTCAATGTTTTAAACTCATCAAAGCGCCACAAAACCTGTAGTGTAGTTTTGTAATTAACTTTGTTTTAGGATACAAAATGTCAGGCACAGAGAAGTTAAGTAACTTGCCCAATGCCACACAGCCCATAAGCAGCAGAACAAGTGCACAAACCCCCTGGGAAATTCTGATTGCAAAGCTGGTGCATAAACAGCACCCTGGGTTCAGGGTGCCTAAGTCTCTCTCCTCCATGTGAGGCTGGGCGAGCAGGAGCTGGGGAGGGGGTACCGGGGTGGGGGACAGGAGGGATATGACTGTGTTTCAACTGTGTCCCTGCCCCTCACTCCCTCCATCCCCCTCTCTGTGCCTGGCAAACAAGCACCTGCAACCTCCTTCCCCCGATTATTATAGGAAAAACCACTGATCCAGGAAAATTCACCCATGTGTCCTGGTCTTCTCTTTCTGTCCCTGATTTCTGATTGGAAAATTGTGCTATGAGTCCTGTACAAGGGGCCAAGTACAGTCTCTTTGAAGTTGATACATAAAAAGAACTTCTAGTTCATCCAGTTTTTGTTTTGTTTTGTTTTGTTTTTAAACCATTTCCACCCCCCCCCCCCCCTTGGAGAAATCTGGAGCCTAACTCTAAACAGAGACATAGCATTGGTCACGACATCTTTTCCCATTGAAAAGAAGGGATTCTGTTTTTAAAGAAAAGAGTAGTAGGGGTGGGTGGCTCAGTGGGTTAAGCCTCTGCCTTCAGCTCAGGTTTTAATCCCAGGGTCCTAGGATTGAGTCCCACGTTGGTTCTGCCTGCCTCTCTGCCTACTTGTAATCTCTCTCTCTCTCTGTCAATTAAATTAACTTTTAAAAAAATAAAGAAAGAAAAGAGGAACAGCGGAACTCAAAAGGTCCCTTCCTGGCCAGGCAGCTCCAGGAGGCAGCCAACAAGTCAGAGGAAGGTGAGCTGGCTGAGCCTAGCCCCACACTCACACATCTGGGCCAGAATGGAGCTGGGGAGGCAGCAATCCCAAGACGGGGAGGACCCTGGAAAAATCTTCAGAGTTAGCAAGATGGAAAGGTGCCTGTCCCTTCCTTTGCCACCTCCCCTTTTAGTGTCTAACTCAGTTATTTCCAGGATTCTTGTGTTCCCCACCAGAGGTGGGTCAGGTCTGGGGCCAACTGGTCCTTTGCCCGAATCATCCACGTTCCTTGCCCTCCCCCCGACACTTAGAAACAAAAGGTACGACTTTGCCAAGAAGGGCATTCCTTCTAAAACGCCAAGTCTGGCTCAGTTCAACATGCACAAGAGGAGGCCTTTGAAGGTGCTCTGGCTAATTTTCTAATAAAGCGAAACTACCCGGCAGGACAGAGGCCAAAACAGAACACACGTCTTTCAAATTCAGGTCTTAATCAGCTCTGTAAAAAATGGGTTTTTTTTTAATCATAGTAGCTTTATTTTATTTTTTTATTCACATATAATGTTGCTATTTGAAGCCAAAGCTCAAACTCAGGCTGAAACGTCAGATTTGAAAACTGTTTGCAGCTAGAATTGGGAGGCGACCTGGGAGGTGGTCAGGAAATGTGGGGGCGGGGAAGCACTGGGGGACGGTCGCGCGCAGTGACTGAGTTCATGGGTTCACACGCTCCTGGCCCCATTGGGAAGTCTATGCTGTCTAGCACGTCTTCATGCTAAAAGTCAGGGTGGAATCTGAAGGTGTCTAACACAGGACGTCACCCTCTGAGTGATTCATCAACTTCCCGAGGAGAGGGGACCCAAAGTAAGCAAAGATCTGTGTATAAAGGACTTGGCACATGATGGGGACCTCTCAAAGTCACCTCCTGTCTGCTCTTTGGGCTGCTGGAGAGGAAGTGATGACCATGAGAGGTGTCAGTGGGCAGAGAGCAGAGCTTTGACCACAGAGAGGCAAAGTTCACCATGGGCCCCTGCGGCCACAGGGAAGGGGGAAACGGCCAGGGGTGAGATGGGCCGTGGTGTGTGAGCATGAGCTGGCAGATGAGAGGGGGGGATGGGAGAGGACAGCAGGACGCTCAGGCAGGAGCCCCCAACACCATCTGAGTCTGGGGTTCATCTGAGCCTGGGTTCCAGATGGGAAGCCAAACTCTGACAGCTGTGGACATGTGTGTGCATTTGTTTGCTCTTTGCTATCACATGATTTATTATACATTTTCAACATCTGAATTTGAAAGTCTGAGGTTGGGAAAGATTCGCGCATTAAAAAAAAAAATTTTTTTTTTTTAAGATTTTCTTTATTTATTTGTCAGAGAGAGAGAGCGAGCAAGAACAAGCAGAGGAGCGGCAGGCAGAGGGAGACGCAGGCTCCCCGCGAAGCAAGGAGTCCCATGCGGGACCGGATCTCGGGACCCCAGGATCATGACCTGATTCAAAGGCAGAAGCTTAACTGACTGAGTCACCCAAGTGTACCCTCTCTTCAATTTTTTCTCTTTTTAAAATTTACTTATTTATTTGATAGAGAGAGAGAGATCACAAGTAGGCAGAGAGGCAGGCAGAGAGAGAAGGGAAAGCAGATTCCCCACTGAGCAGAGAGCCCGATGTGGGGCTCAACCCCAGGACCCTGAAATCATGAACCGAGCTGAAGGCTGATGCTTAACCGACTGAGCCACTGAGGCACCCTGCCTCTCTTCAATGTTCAGTTCAGCTCCAGACCCCCTTCCTCCTGTTGCTCACACAATTCCTGCATTTACGCTACCTGTAAGGCAGGTAGGACTTGATCTTGTGGTTACAGATAGGTAACAGGAAAACTGGACACTTTTGCAATAAAGGAAATGGCCTTTCAGAACTCATACTCATAGGTACCATTGGCATTTAAATACAGATGCCCAGTGAAATTGCATTTCAGGCAAACAACAAAAATATTTTTAATACAAGTATGTCTAAGCGAAAATTATTCATTGTTTTTCCAAAACTCAAACTTGACTGAGCCTCTGGTTTTGGGCTTTGGCTGAATCCAGCAAGCCTACCCATTTGGCACGGATCAGATTATTGGGAGGAAATAGAGATCAACTGCGGAAGTTGTCCAAGATGCCCACAGAGAAATAGGCCACCTGTTCCTCTAACTCAGCAGGGGGCTGAACAGGAAGGGAGAGGGTCAGAGGAAAGAATGGACAGATTCTGCAGTTGGTTGGAGATGTGGAGCAAAGGCCCAGAAGCCACCCAAGACTTAGAGAAACACTATCTATAGCGTAGCTCTAGCGCTCCATGGGGCAGGACTCCCCCAGCCTGTTTCCCCATTAGCGCCTCATGGCCTGTGGTGATGTGTAAAGAGACAGTGGGAATGTCCTACAGGTGCAGCATAACCAAGGTCCCAGCCCCATTCTTTTCCACATACGGGGCTGCTAAAGTCAGGTCTCTTCCATGCTGTCCTTGGCCGAGGATTTTGAACACAAGGGTGACATGTCTCCTTCTTCATTTCCCCATGGGCCCACACTGCTTGGACCTGTACAGTTCCCCACTCTTCCCCAGGGGCACTCGCAAGCGGTCAGTTTCCTATCCTTGGCGAACTTGAGGACCTTTCCTCTGCTTTTTTAGGGAACCGTCGATGAAAATGTTTCTGAGGGCAGAGTTGGGGACAGAGCCCCACAAGCCATAAATCCTGGCCCTCCAGGGGGCGCTCAGTCTGTGATCAAACACTCCATAGGGCCCATCAAGTGCACCTGCAGCCACACCTGGTTTCTCCGTGCTCCGCCGGCAGGAGCAGCCTGCTCCGCTGATGACATAGGCGATGAGTCCACAGACTGACCCTCCCCTCTGCCCTTTTCTACCTCTGTGACTTGGGACAGATTATGTGGCTTTTTCATCCAGAGATAAAGTTTCCTTTCACCTTTTGATGTCCTTTTCCTTTAATTGTTTTTTTCTTTCTCCATGTCAATTTTTAGGAGTCGAAACAATTTCTTCCTGAATTACAAATGTTGGAGGCAAACAGTGCGATCCCTTGCCTGGATTTCTTCAAATCACCTTGCCTTTGCCCTTGGTGGCTCTGCCTTCCTCGCATACACCCCCGGATCAGGGCTCCCTCCAGGATGAGGTACCTTTCCTTGGCCTCTGTTGCCACCTGCAGGACCATTTGGGAGAGAGTTCAGTGACCCTGCATGCTCCAGGAAAGTGAAGGTAGCAGCAATCTGAAGGCTTCAGGCTTTCGGGATTGTCAAAGACCTCAGGAGGCACAACCTCATTATCTCTCTGGAGCTCAGGCTCCAATATTTAATTAGCTGAGTGACTTTGGGCAAGTAATTTCTTTGAGCCTATTTCTTTGTCTCTGAAACATTATTTTACACCCATAATTGCTTTGGTCGCGATTGTTGATGGGCCATTCATTCATTTACGTATCTGTGAAGCAAACACCATGTCAATACACAGACACACACAAAAAAAGCATTCCAGAGGAAATCTCCATCTTACAGTGGCATCCATCAAATCCACAGGAAACTGTCCTTTTGTTGTGACACTTGCTACAACAGACGCATGACCAAAGTGTCCCATGAACTAAGAAGTGACTAACTCTGTCAAGTGCAACCAGGGAAGTCCTCACAGTGGAAGAAACATACGAGTTGCCTGTGAAAACACACATAAGAATTCACCAGAATGTGGAAGAACACACGGGAGTTGTTCACTAGCTAGAGAACAAGGGAAGGGACATGCCAGAGAGAGGAAGCAAAGAACCAAAATGCTTTTACCTCGATTGCTCTAGAAACTTCCAAGGTGTGACTGAACTTTCAGATCCTGCAGCAGCCTTGGTAGGAGAGAAGTGGAAGGACGGAGAATTTTGCTACCTTCAAAGCGAGGAGATAGCTCCTCACTTTGTGAGCGGTGGGGCCTGGCCCTGCTGGGGGTCTAGCTCATGGAGGAGAAAGAAGAGCTGCAAGGTTGGGAAGAGAACATTCTGGGCAGAACCAGGAGGGAGTGGGGTCTGCTTCATGCCCTAGGCTCTGCCACCCACTCAGTGTGCAACCTTGGCTGGGGTAACCATTCTTTCTATGCTCAGAGCATTGTTACCAAGATACAATCAAAACTGTTAACACAGTGCCCGACACAGACGTGCTCAAATATATGAACGGCTGGTATGACCACTAGGTGTTTACCTTTGGGACATTCTTTTACCTCACCAAGCCTACTTTCCTCCTCTGGAAGATGAGAAGAACAGTGCTTGCCTGCATGCATCTCGAATTCATTATGAAGATGCTATCAGGTAATAGAGTCTGTGAAGTTCATATATACCTGAGTTATAAATAAGAATGGGATCCTCAAGCCCGCATCTTAAAAACATACTGAGTGCCTACTATCTGGAAGGCATTTTCACTTTCATTGCCCCATTTAGCGTTTCCCAACAACCATCTTAACAAGGTAGGCATCCCGTTTTGCTTGCCTTACCTGTAAGAATCAGATGTTCTGTGAGCAGGTGCTGGGACGGAACCGTGAACCAGAGGGGATCACGGAAACTACAGCTGAGCAAAGGGACCAGGCGTGATGCGCGTATGGGCAGCCCCAGACTCCGTGCTTACACTCTCCTGTCCCACTCGCTGTTTCCAGATCTCTCCAGATCTCAGACCTTCCAGTGCCACCTCTGTGTATCCCAACAGCCCTACATTCCTATCTCCAGCCCAGACATCGCTAGTCAGCTTCTTCACCCCTTCTTCTGTTAGACGCTTCCAGCTTAGCATGACCAAGACTCAGCTCGTCCATGCCTTTCGCACAGCTTTCCAGTCTCGGTCCTTCCAGCGGCTTGGGGCCATCCTCGATTCCTATCGATCGCACCTCACAGCAGACAGGAATTATTTTTATTCTAGTTTGAAATGCATACTCACAATGTGACCACTTCTCTCCACCTCCAGCAGCCCCCACCTGGCCCAAGACAACACCCTTCTCCCCTGGGTCCCTGCTGTGGCCATGTTGCTTCATGATCTCCTACCATCTATTCTCAATGCAGCAAACAATGTAAAAAGCAAATGCCCACTCGCTGCTCGAAACCTACAAATGATTCCCCATTTCTTTCACATGAATGCCAAGGTCCATTAAATTTTTACAAAGCCCTGTAAAATGGACCCCTTCCAACAGATATGATTTTGTTTTTATATGTATTGCTTACTGTCTGACTCCAAGCCTAGCAAATAATCCTTTACTGGCACACAGTGAGGACTCTATAAATATGTGTCGAATGGATAAAATGACCATAGTGATTAAGTGCTATAAGAAGATGCAGTCTGGTGGCGCCTGGGTGACTTAGTCGTTAAGCATCTGCCTTCTGCTCAGGTCCTGATCCCAGGGTCCTGGGATCAAGCCCCGCATCCACCTCCCTGCTCAGCAGAAAGCCTGCTTCTCCCTCTCCCACTCCCCCTGCTTGTGTTCCCTCTCGCTGTCTCAGTCAAATAAATAAATAATCTTGAAGAAGAAGGAAGAGGAGGAGGAGGCGGAAGAGGAGAAGGAGAAGGATCCCTCTAATAAGAGGCAACTCATAGGGAGAGAGCCAGAATTTCAGCTGGATTTTTATAACTCCGAACCCAGAGGTTCTTCCACCAAGACAGTGTGCAGTGGAGTGCCTGGCACAGCAGGTGCTTTTGTATGCTCCCTAAATTGGCATCTGAGATGATTTCCGGAAACAGGGAAGGTCTTCCCTCAGCCTCCATCAGAGGTTTGCCCTCTAAGGACACACACACCCTGCCTTCCCTGGACCACTTCGTGTGCGTAGACTTCGTAGCTCCTTAAAATGTAAGCAGTTCCGAAGAGGAGGAGTAAAAGAAAAGTCAACTGGGCTCACGCTGGCTTTTCTAGAGACCAGATGCGCAGCCTAACCCCCGTCCCCCCTCCGTCGCCGCCCCCGCGCCTTCCTGCAGGTGATGGAGACGCTGTAAAGGAAGAGGTACCCAGGTCCCGCCTCACGGGAGAGGTGGGGCGAGAACCTGGAACCAGGCTGCCCTCTGCCGGCGAGCCTGTGGAATCGGCGCACGGTGGAGGAGTGCGGGGGCGGGGGTACCGGGCGCCAACTTCAGCCCCGCTCAACCGTAACCCGACGCCCCTCTGAACACCTCTCAGATGGGGCGCATCGCCAAAAAAGGGGACACGGGGTCTAGGGAAGGGCGGGCCCTACGGTCTCACTGAGATGGGTCAACAGACGGTCCGAGGCTGACGCAGTTGTACCTTTGATTCATCTAACCCCCTGCTTTGCGTTCACGTCTTCAGCAGCTTCTGCTCTGGCCTCGCCTGGGGAGGGTCTGCGGGATCAGGCCCCGCCGGAGTCTTCAGCGGGTCCCGGGAGGCCCAGAGGGGCAGTGCGTAATTGGGTGGATGAGAGTGGCCGGTCCTGGGAGTCTAAGGCTTCCCTCGGACTCCCAGGCTCCCAGCCCGAAGCCGGGGAAGAGCCCGCGCCGGGAGGAGGGACGCGAGGTCCGGAGAACGAGGAGCTCCGGAGGACGAGGAGCTCCGGAGGACGAGGAGAGCCGGAGGACGAGGAGCGCTGGCGGCCCCGCCCATCGCAGTCCTTCTCCTCCCGCTCGCCGTCCCCGCGGCCGCGAGGGTCACCAGAGATGTAAGGAGCGGGTGGGGGACGGGAGCGGGATGGGGCCGCGCCCTTGGACACGGAGCCCCCTCCGCGGACCTGACCTCACCTCGGGCCTCCGCCGTCGGGCTCGGCCGACTGGCGCAGCAGGGCGGGCCCCCTGGGGACGGGCGGAACCGCGGAGACCCTCGAGAAGCACGGTTCTTGCCGAAGGGCCTCGGGATCCCCGAGACGTCGGACAGCCCCGAGCGCCCTGCTGCCCTCCTGCACCCCCCAGGGGGTCCCATCGCCGCCCTCGTGGGACCCGGGGGCTGTCGGAGGAGGCGCCAGCAGTCCGGGTGGCGGGGCACGCTGTGCACACCCCGGATCGCAGCTGCCGGACCGCCCGCTTTCGGAACCAAGCCCCTGCTCAGGCTCCTCTTACTGACTGGGACAGGGGAGAGGTTTTCAGCTCAGTTCGAGCCCTGGTGTCCTAAGCATCAGCCTGTCCTTTCTGCGCCGGAGGAAACGGGCAGAGGGGGCTCGGAAGGACCCGCTGTCGCCCAGAGGAAGGGACAGTGTTGTCACCTGGCTGCCTCCCCGAGGACCTCGGAACTTGGAGTGGGAAGGGGGAGGGTGCACAGCCCTGATTCAGCCCAAGAAAAGGAGTGGCTTTCTCCCCCACTCACCCCAGGGGAAAATAAACAGTCTCTGGCATTTTCCTGCATTCCTGATTTTTAACCAAACTATTGTTGAAGGTTGGCCACCATGGGCTGGGTGGGAGGACTTCCCCTCCGGAGCAAACCTACCCACCCCAGGCCCTGGGCGGAGTAGGCACCTCCCCCAGCCAGCCCTCCAGGAACAATGCCCCTTTGTAGCCTGCCTTCCTAGCCCGAGGCCACCCCTCCACGCCCAGGGCTCCCACTCAGAGGACTCCACTGGAGCTTCACTGTGCTTCCAGGTCCCTGCCTGGGAAGGAAACAAAGTGACCTTCCTAATTGCTGGGGGTAGTGGAAGGGAAGGGAAGAGTGCCTGTGCTTTGAGTGTTGGCAGGCACCTGGCTCCTCCCTGCCAGCCTTGTCCAGAGGAATTCTTATTCTTAGGTTCTGTACCTGATGCGAGGTCCACAGTTGTGAAACGGTAGGGGGGTCCCAAACCCAGCCCTCTTGTGTAGAGAAATTATGCATACCTATGTACACGCATGTATACATGTATGAATTTATACACATGCGTTTTTTACACACACGTAAATTAATATATGCATTTATACGTGTACATTTTTTCCTTTCCACCACCCAGGGTTGAGAATTAATGGCATTTTGATGTTGTTCCCTTTCCATCTAGAGCCTCCAAAACCGCGGCTGGCGTTTGCTTGACAGTTCTTCTGTGTGCCCAGGAAGGAGCACCTCCCCGCTCCTCCTTCTCCCATCTCCCTCTTTCAGCTGCCCCACCTCCCTGGCGCAGGCCCCCTGCCTCCTCATTTAGATCGGAGAGACGGTGCCTTCTGCTTGGGTGTGCCTCCCGAGTGGTCCTCTCCCTTCAGGCTCTGGCTTGCCCATCCTCCCTCAATACTCCTGCCAGTGTCTTGGTCCACTGCCAAGACCTGGGAGGACCTGGTCCCTCCCATCTGCTCCGCAAAAGGGCAGAACCTCAGGGGTGCTGGGAATAATGGTTACCCTCTCCACCCTGGGCAACTGTTGGCAGCCTCCACAGGCATTCACACAAGCTAGAGCCAGTCCCGGACCAAAGATGACTGCCAAAGCCCGGAGCAGTGGATGCTGGCTATGGGGTCACTGAGGGACCACAGACTGCAAGTACAGACTGGGTGACTCCTTGGAAAAATATTCATGTATGGGGTGCTGGTAATTTTGCAGGAAGCAAAAATGAGGTCCTTGAACTCACAGCTCCAGACATTTCCAACCTCCCCTCCGACCCCTCCCTTTCCCTGCCTGCACTCCTCCTCTGTTTGCACTGGCTGTGGACCACTTCTTGCCAAATGACTCAGTACAGTGGGGAGTTTTGCTTATTTGAGGGAGGCCTGTATACTCTACAGGTACCAAGACTGTCACACACACACACACACACACACACACAATTGAATTAAATAAATAAAAATAAAATGCCCAGAAACAGATAACTGATCCCTGTGAAATTTACAATCCTTGATGTCCACTGGATGTTCGCATCAACCAAAAGCAAGACCAGGGTAATCCATGTGGGGCTCATGGACCTCAGTAACCTTGAGGCAGGACGATCAAGGAAATATTGTGCAGGCTCCAATCTGGCTTAGAATCCTGGTTCTGACACTCCCTGTGTGATCTTGGACCAGTTATTCAGCCTCTCTGAGCTTCAAATTCATCTTCCTCAAAAACAGAATTAATAATTCTTAATCTCGACAGGGTTGTTGTGAAGAGTAAATGAAATAACACATTTGAAAGTTTCCAACGTACATCAAGTGCTTAGTAAGTGTTCATTTCATTGTCGGCAGTTCTGTTAGAAATGAAGCCAGGAGAGGATTTCCATCATTACATGTCAAAAAAACCTCTGGAAATGCGGTCCATCAAGGTCTTTGGGCCCCTCAAGCAGGACCTAGAGCCATTTTGAAAGGAGGACGTGAAGGTGGAATGAGGATTGGGGGTTCAGGGACTTCCCTCCTTCTTGTTTCCTGTTGAAAACAAAAGGTGCAGAAGGAGAAAACCTGGTTTTCTGGTGCAGAAGGAGAAAACATGGTTTTCTGGCAGCATGAGTATGTTTTGGCAACATTTAAAAAATTGTCCCCTTTTCTGATAAATGGGCTCAACTCCGGTCTCCCCCTCCCTTCCTTCCTGCCTTCACCCCTTCCTCCTTCTCCTCCCTCTTCCTCCCCACATTTCCTCATCTGAAACCTGGCAGTCAGAATAATTCATAGGGTCACAAGAAGGGCTAAGTGGGATAACACAGTCAATAAATCAGCCCTGTCTCCTTTAAGCGGTCTCTTATTTTCCTCGTCCCGTTGACTTCTAATTCTCCCAGCTCCTCCGTCCCCTTCTGCACAGAGATGAAAAGTGAGGCTGGACCAGGCCCAGAGACAAAGGGTAGGTCTGGGAAACGTGTGGTTCCTTCATGTCATTCCACCCTATTTGGATGATTGTCATCTTGATGGGCTGCTAATAGCTTGTCACCTAGCAAGCTCCTACCAGCGGCATCATCGAAGAGTAAACAGCTCCTGAATTATTTACTTGTAGGAACTTTTCACTGGGTGTGTGGTCACAGCATGGAGTCTTAGAGTAAATAAACTCAATACTGTAATTTGATTCATTTTGGGGTCGTGCCTAAACTCAACAACATTAAAAATGTACCTGTCTGTGCTGAGGACTCCTTGGGCAGGTAGATGAATGGACTTGCCGTGTTCATCTTAGTGCTTTGTTTGGGCTTAGAGAGCTGGCTTCTCCTTTTGAGGAAGTTAGGGTCTGAATGTTCTAGCGTGCTACAGGAAAGGCAGTCCTGGTCCAGGGCTATGGCTGGCTGTTCTGGCACGTCAGCATTCCCCACCCCTTACTCCCCACGATGTTGCCTCCTTTTATAGTTCAATCTGGATCAATGGCTTGGAATTGGTTCATTCAGCAACCATTTACTATGATGCCTGCACAAGCTGGGTGGGAGGGGTGGTAATAAAGACAAGACCCCTTGCTCAGGACAACTCTGAAGGGCTATCCCGGCTTCAGAGCCCCCCAAGGGCCTGCTGAGTCCTTTGCTATGACAGCAGCAGCCCACCCTTTCCTTTGCTTGATGCTGTGTCCTTACATCCCCTTTCAGGTGATGTCCCTGATCTCCTCAGTGACCTTCCTTCATGCTGATCTCATGTCATCGTCTGATTCCTGATTCCTAAGCTCAACGTGGAGCTGCCTGGAAGATGGGCTGAGACAGACCGGGGTTTAAATCCTGGCTCTATCACTTAGTGCCTATGTAATTTGAGGTAAGTTATCTAACCTTTAAAATTTCGCTTTTCACCTGGGGGAAAAGATTTTAGTAAAGATTAAATGAGTTTATATAGAGTGTGTAAGTACCTGGATCACTGAAGCAGTGATTAAAGAATGTTAGTTCTTCCTTTAATATTCATTAAACAGGACATCTCAACTCCTACTAGAACTTTGATGTCAAGTTTATACATTTTATTAGAATATACTTTTATGTTCTCGAAAACAATACTGCATCTTTGAAGAGGTGACTCGTTAATGTTTTAGAACACTGTCTTAAGTGAAGCAAAGTGGTTAAGAAATCAGAGGGAGAATGGATTTGGTTGCCGGTAAGGGAGCAAACTAACCAAATGACCTATCGAATTACAGCAAAATACCCTCACGTGTAGAACAGGATATTAACAGTAGATACTTATGACAGATGGTATTTTCCTTGAATGTCTACAGTAATATTTCTCATGCCAGCTGCTCTTCCAGAATGACCTTGTCATTTTGGAGCGCCTAGGTGGTTCAGTCCGTTAAGTATCTGCCTTTGGCTCGGGTCATGATTTCAGGGTCCTGGAATCGAGTCTCATATAGGGCTCCCTGCTCACCAGAGAGTCTGCTGCTCCCTCTCTCTGCTTATGCGCTCTCTCTCAAATAAATAAATAAATAAATAAATAAATAAAATCTTTTAAAAGAAAAAATGAAAAATAAATAAAGAAAATGACCTTGCCATTCCTGTCAACAGATGACATCTAATTCCCATTCCCCTTGCATCCTGCCTGGCCTCTGTGACTCCCATGACCATAGAATGTTCCAGAAACAGTGTTCTGGACCTTCAAGGCTAGATTACATGAGACCAGGTCATTTTGTCTGGGTTTCATGTAACTCCCTGCTGGAAACCAGCCGCCATGCTGTGAGAAGGCCAAGGACTTGGAGAAGTTTAGCAGTGGAGATATCTGCTTAACAACTCAAGCTGACAGACCGCATCGACTACCAGTCAACGGAGAGAGCCATCTTGGATGTCTCGCCCCACTGAGCTATTAGATGCCCACGGCCCCAGCCAACTGTGACTCCATGAGGCCCCAACAAGAATGGCCCTGCAGAGCCCAGTCCAACCACAGACCATGACAGGGAATAATCAACTGTTGCTTGAAACCACTAAATTATGGGTTGGTTTGTTATGCAGCAGTACAAGCCCGAACTCTACCTCCTAGGGCTCTTGTGAGATGAGACAAGGCAGGCAAACAGAAGAAGTGCTTGATCAGTGATTACTACACTCGGAGAAAAGGGTAAACTTATTTACATGGGGAGATAGAAGATGGGGACACATAAACTCAATAGTAACCAGACAGCTTCTGAATCAATATTTAGTGAGCCCCTGTCCCATGCTCTCTATAAGATCATAAAATCTCTGAGGAGAAAGGAATCTTGAAATTCTTCTAGTTCTACCTGGCCCCCAGGAAGGACATTCCTTCAGGAAAGTTTGCTCAATCCAACAGTTACTTATTAACCCCTGCTCTGTGGGCACTGACAGAAGCAGAATACCAAGATGACTGAGACCAAGGCCAGACCCAAGCACAAACGCAGGGACGGCATGACCCAGTGTGGTATCCACACGTCCCCAGCAGAGAATGGGTGAGCCACCTCATTGTTGGCCAGCTCTGGTCACACACCTTCCCCAAGCTCGGGCTCCTGCCGATCTGTTTTCTGCATACTGACTTGTATTTTGAGTGGCATTTCTCGGGTTCTTTGCCTTCTTGTTCCGTATCCTGAAGTCGACTATTTACACAGGCACTTGCCCCTCTCAGCCCAGGCTCCCCCTTCTCAAGGAAGGACCCTGTGAGGGCGGTCCCTGGGTCTGTTGGCCACCGGGGCCTCGGTTCCTGGAATGACCAAAACCAAAGGAGAAAAGCAAAAAGAAGAAGAAAGTGAAGAGAAGAGAACAAGGAGAAAATGTATCCCGTTATGGGCGGGTCCAGAAAAATGCCAGAGATCTCCTTCATCCACGCTCGCGTCAGTCTACGTGCTGCCGTCGGAAGCCCAATCCACATTCATTTCAAACGACAGCCTAAGCGGCTTTCTCAGCCTTCAAAAGTGACATGAAGGTTTTCACAGGCTGGAATTTTCATGGACAGCAGAAACCAGTTGTTTTTTGTTTCGTTTGTTTTAAATCTCGGAGGGGTTCACCCAGCGTTCACTGCAGCCAAGTAGTTAAGAAGCTGCTACAGTTTATGAGCCATCCCGGGTTCCCACACACAGACATGTCTTATGGCTTCTTAAAATTATCTATAAAAAATGTGTCACACCCCATGAGCTTCCCACAGATAGAGGGTTAGAACTTTCATTTTCAGTGAGAAATGGAAGTTCCATGGCACAGATGAGAAAGCCTTCATCTTCTCTTGGGAAATGGAGAAGAGAACCCACCAGAATAGCACTCACAGCCCTCAGAAATCCACCCTCCTCCTCCTCACCTGATTCACCTGCTGTGAGCTCCACCCCCACCTCCCAGGTGTCGGGACAGAGCAATTTCGCATCCCTTCATTACCCATGAGATCACTTTGGGTCCTCATGCTCTTTCTTCTCCTTTGAAAACGTTATCCCGGGACACCTGGGTGGCTCAGTTGGTTAAGCGGCTGCCTTCAGCTCAGGTGATGATCCCAGCGTCCTGGGATCGAGTCCCACACCGGGCTCCTTGCTCGGCAGGGAGCCTGCTTCTCCCTCCACCTCTGCCTGCCACTCTGACTGCCCGTGCTCACTCACTCTTTCTCCCTTTCTCTCTGACAAATAAATAAGTAAAATCTTAAAAAGAAAGAAAGAAATGTTATCCCTTGTTTGTACTGATGTTTCTCTGCATGTCTGTAACAGGAGTTTATATACAACCCAACACAGGGCCCTGGTGTTCCGGGATTTACTCTATTTTGTGGCTACAATGTATTCATACCATGGAATAGGGGCAGAATCTGTTGTTATCTCTGAAGACAGAGCAGCCGCCTTCACAAGAGGAAGTCCTAAGAAAAAAAGGAACTTGGTGGGGAACAGGGGAGCCAGTTTTCTGTGAAGTTTGGCAATGGGTGGGGAGACTTCATTGCTGATACATTCTCTTGGTTTGTCTGGTTTCTCAGCACTCAAGAACGCTCCTGGATTGAGATGTGTCTAGAGGGTCCTGACAGACCCTCCGAGATGGGTCTGAGGTGTTCTGCTGAGCCTCCTAGGATGCGAAGGACCGGGGAAGTCATGACGCCTCTCCTAGAGAGAGATGACCCGTGGTCATAACAAGAATGCCTTTGGAAAGACAGACCTTCATTCTTGCTTCCATTTGGCATCAGTCCCAAGGGCCTCCCTCTGTTTTCTCATCTGTGCCCGTGCCCCATGAGCAAATCTCCACCATCTTCTTCTTCCTCCTTTCCTGCTCAGGGGTGAAGACAGCTCACATCCTGGTCTGCAACCTCCATCCTCCTGCAGCTGGCCCTGGAAGGCTGCAGCTGCTTTTTCTGCAACTCTTGCAAATGAGTCTATGGTTCACAACAGCACAGATGGCAAATGACACATCAAATGGGAGAGGGCAGTTGGTTGGGGGTCTGCCTCCAGCTCTGTTGTTCCAGAGTCCTGGGATCCAGTCCCATATCAGGATCCCTGCTCAGCAGGGTGTCTGCTCCTCCCTGTCCCTCTGCCCCCAACCCCCTTTGGCTTGTGTGCTCGCTCGCTCTCTCTCTCAAATAAATAAATAAATAAATAAAATCTTTTAGAAAAAATAAAATAAAGGCCAGGGAGAAGAAACTACAGCAGAGGGAGCACCCAAATTCTCAATGCTGTGAATTATATAAGACTGATGGTTCACAGACCTATACCCCTGAAGCAAATAATACATTATACGTTAATAAAAAATAAATAAATAAAAACAAAATAAAATGTGAATTAATGTCTTTTTTTTTAGTTTCTTTTTCCAGAAAAACAGTATACATTATTTTTTCACCACACCCAGTGCTCCATGCAATCCGTGCCCTCTATAATACCCACCACCTGGTACCCCGACCTCCCACCGCCCCCCACTTCAAACCCCTCAGATTGTTTTTCAGAGTCCATAGTCTCTCATGATTCACCTCCCCTTCCAAATGAAGCAAATAATACATTATACATTAATAAAAAATAAATAAATAAAAACAAAATAAAATGTGAATTGATGTCTTTAAAAAAAAAAGTTTGGCCATGGTCACAGTGTTTACCTGCAGCCCACTAAGCCTGCCTAGCTCTTCGGACCTCATCCAAAGGGATCGATTAGGATACTCATTCAAAGGAAAGAACATTTGTGTGCTGAAGGTTAGGAACAAAACAATTTTCAGGAATAAGATCTGCTTGCATTTTTTAGTCATCAAAAAAGAAAACTAAATAGGTCTCGAGTTTCTTTTCTGATCAGTTGCATGTTCATTCTGTTCAAGACGCTATCTCCCTCAGTGTCAATGGACTTCATTTCTCATTATTTAAAAAAAATTTTTTTTAATATTTTATTTATTCATTTGACAGAGAGAGAGAGAACAAAAAAGGGAACATAAGCAGGGGGGTGTGGGAGAGGGAGAAGCAGGCTTTCTGTTGAGCAGGGAGCCCTATGTGGGCTCGATCCCAGGACCCTGGGACCATGACCGGAGCCAAAAGCAGATGCTTAACCAACTGAGCCACCCAGACACCCTTCATTCCTCATCATAACAACTCATTTCTTCTTTGCTCTTTTCACTGACTCAGTGTGTGAAATAGTTTTCACGTTGCCTTGTGAAGAAAGAAACAGCATGTCCTTATGCTCTGTTAGTATTTGGAGAAATGCCTACACAATCTCTAATTTCTCGAAATGAGCAATTCTGAGACTCAGTCCCTATGTAAGTGCACTGAAGGGAGATATGTGTTCATGATCTGATCACCTTCCTTATTTTCTTTGTCCAGCCCAGCAGCGTAGAGCTGAAGACCTGCGTGGGGCAGCATGAAATGCTTCTCCCGGGAAGAGCATGGCTCAGAGGTCTGTCGCCTGTGAGCATTTGTGATAGTATCAGAACTCTGCCCCTGGACTTCACACCCTGCCTTAAGAGCCTGCCAGTGGAGGTAGGAAGGAGGACACAATGCTCACAACGGGGCTGATGTAACAGAGGCTGTTGAGGAAAGACTTCCTGTGGGCTAAGCATGCCTCGTCCATCTTCTTGCTCTCACACCATGATCCCATTCTCCAGGTCATGTTGTTCTGGGAACGTAAATAAACAGATTAGAAGGCAAGGGCATTTGACGAACTGATAATCAGCGGGTCAACTTGACCATGAGTTCCTTGAGCTTGGGTTCTTCATCTTAATCTCAGTTTTATTTCTGCAGACCAAAACACTGGAATGCTCACTGACCATTTCTGGGTAGTCCTTAAACAGACTTCAAGACTGAAGGGAGCAAGAGGCAGCTCAGACTACCAGTGAAGCCAAAGTCCTGGTCCTTTCCAAGGGAATATTGGATTTTCTCGGAGATGAGTCTGAGCGACGGACTATACATGTGTTCCCTCTGGACCATCTTGTCATCAAACTGGCAGCGCTGTGAGTCTTGAAGACTACCCGGGCATACTTTTCAGAGTCCTCAGAATGTTTACTATCGGTGCTGCTCAATCTTCATTTTTCTGGAGTAACTCTTCTAGTCTCTGAAATCAAATGACCCAAAACAGACTGGAATTATTCAGGGAAGCCAAAAGATTAGCACCTGTCCACAACGATGGAGGGTTCTCCTCAGGCCGACAACAGGAAGACCCCTGTTCGACAGCCTCCCCTTTACTCAGAGTGACTGAATGTATTTGTAAATCTGTGTCCCTTCCTTAAGTTTGCAACTTCCCTTCTCAAAATGGAAACTTATTTGGAAATCTTTTGCTCATTTAAAAGCTTTTTGACGGGGCACCTGGGTGGCTCAGTGGGTTAAAGCCTCTGCTTTCGGCTCAGGTCATGATCCCAGGGTCCTGGGATCGAGCCCCACATCGGGCTCTCTGCTCAGCGGGGAGCCTGCTTCCCCCTTTCTCTCTGCCTGCCTCTCTGCCTACTTGTGATCTCTGTCTGTCAAATAAATAAATAAAATCTTTAAAAAAAAAAAAAGCTTTTTGACAATAAAAATACATATAAATAATATGTCATGTGGGAATGACTGCACTCGTGATCTACCTTTCTATGAACTCAATTTATTCCTTTCAAAAAGATAAACTCTGACTTTATATAGCAACACCATTGGTACATATTCAGGGTGTTTGCCATCCCTTTGCAAATTATATTCGTTGGTATTCTCCCCCTGTCCCCAGTCATAGTCTGTAAGGCGTACAGTACAAGTGCATAACTGTACTGTTGGCCTACTCTTTGTGTATGGTGGACATGGAGTGTCCAGAAAATGGAGAGTAAGTAGAAACTCTAAAGGCCTGGGTGGCTCAGTTGGTTAAGCATCTGCCTTTGGCTCAGGTCATGATCCCAGGTCCTGGCATCCAGTCCCACCTTGGGCTCCTTGCTCAGCCTGCTTCTCCCTCTGCCTGCCGCTCCCACTGCTTGTGTGCTCTCTCTCTCTCCCTGACAGATTAACAAATAAAATCTTGGGGGGGGGGGGAAGAAACTCTAAAGGTGTATCATCTCACATTTTGTAGCCTATCTGATGATTCTAATTTTATAAGTTTATTTTCAGAAGCCAGGGAAAAATATTTGCACTGAAAGCCCAATCATAAATACCTCTTCTCCTTTCCAGATAGCACAGAAAATTCTAAAACAAAGATTTATGTTTCCTGACTCTTGGCAGAGCCCTAGCTGCTTCAGGATTGAGAGAGAAGGTCTACAGAAAACACATAAGTCATTTATTAAAATCTTGAGCTGAGACAGTCCCTTGTAGGAGAAAGCTCAGTGGTTTTAAGTACATGCTTGGGAGCTGGACAGTGGGATGGCAAGACCCAAGTCCATTTGCTGACTGTGCAATCTTGGACAAGCTGTTAACCTCACTACCAGCCCTTGGTGCCTTCCTTTGTAAAAATCCTCTGTAAAGATGCACTTTAGTAGAGTGTACAGAATGTAAGTGCTCAATAAAATCAAGGTGGTATTGTTATCCTGACAATTATGACACCACCCAAGTCATGTAAACAGCCAGTCGAGTTTCGGAGACTGTGTAATGATGTTATTCCTCAGACTCATCTGATTTCCTACCAATTAAGTCCGACCTTTGCTTCTCCCTTCTATAAAACACTGGGATAATCATGGTAAATAAAATAGCTTTGTGTTTCTAAAGCCTGATCACACTCATATTCTCATTTGATCTCCACGATAACTCTGTTTACGTAAATGAGGAAAACCTTGTTACCTCCATTTTCTAGGTAAGGGACTGATGGCACAGAGAGGTCAGGTGCCTTGCCCAGCTGATAAAAAGTAGAATGGGACTCAACGCAATATCTTTGTCTCTGGGATGAGTAGAAGGGGCCTTGGCATGAAGGGTCCTCACCCTAGGTCCAGCTCCCGGCCACCATGTTCCCTGGTCTATGCCAGTGATCCAGTTTCGCTGCCATCTTTGGGAGTACGCGGACTGGGAGCATTTCTCCTCCACTGCCTGGAATTCTGGATCCCCAGTCTGCTGCCTTAGCGCTGAAACTTCAGCATCTGGTATCAGCTTCTTATCATGCCCAAGGTTGTACCAGCAAGGGTTAGTGGGACTCATCTGGCCGGGGCATATCACACTGTTTCTACACATATGAACCCTCCTAAATAACATCTTTATCTTCTTTAAATATCAACATGCTCACCAAAGTCAACTTCAAAAAAAAAAAATATTGTCACAAGGAAACATCAGGCTGGAATGGATGGATAAACGCTGGAGGGGGAGGGTGTGTCTTCTATCAAAGGCCAAAGTAGCTCGAGCCTCCAGGCAGCTAGGCTGGACCCCGGGTGCTGAGGCGATGGATTTAAGCACTTGGCAACCTTCCGCACGAGCACCTGCTATTGTGGGACCATGGCCTTCTGCTCCAGTCCACCAAGTGGGGAAGGGCTCAGCCAAAATGCGTGGCCTAGGGAAACTGAAATGACCTAAGATTACAGAGCCAACCTCGGCTATACACCGGAATCTTAAGGCAAAACTTTTAATAAATACTGATGGCAGATTAATTAAATCAGAATCTTTGAGCCTGAGACCCAGCCACCTGTTTTTTTTTAATACAGCCATATTGATATACATTGTATTATATACACTGTATAATTGGCATACAATAAACTGCACATAGTTAAAGAATTTGATGAGTTTTGACGTAAATATATATCCTGACCCATCACTACAATCAAGATGTTGGACATAGACGTCATCTCCTAAAGTTCCTTCACACCCTTTGTAATCCTTCCCTACCTCCCCCATCCCCCTCACCATGCAAACATGGATCAGCTTTCTGTTGCTATAGATGAATTTATATTTGCTAGAATTTTAATTATATGGAACCATATTGTACCTTCCTTTTCTCTGTCTTCATTAGCTCAAAATTATTTTGAGATTTACCCATGTGGTTATGTGTCTATTCCTTTAAAAAAAAAAAAAGATTTTGTTTATTTATCAGAGAGAAGAGCACAAGCAGGGGGAACAGCAGGCTCCCCACTGAGCAAGGACCACCCCCCCACCGCCCAATGCAGGACTCGATCCCAGGACCCCCGGATCATGACCTGAGCCGAAGGCAGACACTTAACCAACTGAGCCACACAGGCGTCCTGTGTCTATTCCTTTTTATTGCTGAACAGTGTTCTGCTCTGAGATATACCATGGCTTGTTGATCTATTCACTTGTCTCAAAACATCTGTTTCCAGGTTCGGACTATTACAAATAAAGTTACTCTAAATACATATGTGCAAGTCTTTGTCTGGGCATAGGATTTCTTTTTCTTGGATAAACAGCTCAGAGCGGAATGACTGAATCACGTGGCAAGTCTATGTTTAGCGTTTTAAGAGTCTGCTGAACAGATTTGCAAAGTGGTTGTACCATTTTATATTTCCACCAGCAGAACAGAAGAGTTCCAGTGGCTCTACATCCTCTCCATTCTTGTTGGTGTGGGTGGGTAAGACATCCCACCAGTAATTTAATTTGCATTTTCCTAATAACTGATGGTGTTAAACATCTTTTCATGTGCTTCCCCCACCTTCTTTGACATTAGGTATATCTTTTTTGGAGAAGTGTCCGTTCAAATCTTTAGAGACGGGACCTAAACATCAATTAAAAATAAATAAAATCTCCCCGGTGATTCTAAATATTTAGCCAGGGTTATGCACTACTGTCTTAACTGGAAAATGGAGTGAAAACTTCTCATTTAATCATGTGGGGCCTGAAATCTAGAAAGAGATTGCGTTACTTGTAGAGCAAAACAATGAAATCACTCTTAACATTATTGTGGCCACTAGGGACCGATCCTTCACTAATGTGCTTCCATAAGTTGGACAACGTATCTATCTGAGCTAAGACTTACTGGTCCATGCCTCAACCTGATCATTGACCATCTCACTTACTTATCTATTTTGTTCTATAATAAAAATTGGAGGACGTGATTGATTTTGAATTTGCGACAGTCTTGGTGACAAGGGAGGGGAAATGGTCTCGGGACTTCCACATCTAGTGTTGACTATACGACTCTAGAGGGCTCCATTCACATAGACTATGGTGTGAAAGGCATCCCTAGAGTTGTTCAGTGCACAGTCTGTACAACCCTATAGGGTGACCTTAAATTCTAAGAGCTGGATCTTACCTTTAGCTGTGCAATCATAGCAAAGTCTGTTGAATCTCTGAATTTTGGGTTGAAATCTATAAAATTGGGATAATTCATGCTCACAGCATAGATATGAATGAAATGAGTTCATGTTAGGGATTAGCAACCCCAAGTGGCTATGGGAGCTAAGCAAGTAACTTAAATGAGTAAAGCAGGTCAGGTCAGGGACACCTGGGTGCTCAGTGGGTTAAGCGGCCGCCTTCAGCTCAGGTCATGATCCCAGGGTCCTGGGATGGCGAGTCCCACATCTGGCTCCTTGCGCAGCAGGGAGCCTGCTTCTCTCCCTGCCTGCATCTCCCCCTTACTGGTAGCCTCTCTGACAAAAAATAATAAACAAAATTTTTTTTAAAAAGGGTCAGGTCAGAGAGGTGAGAAAGACATGAAGGGGTTCCTGACAAACTGTCTGCTCAGCTTGAGCTGATTACAGCCTTGCAAAAATGCTGGCATGCAGCGACCAGAGCTTCCGTTTCTTAAAAAAAGTCAAAACCCAAAATATCTGTGGTCAAAAGTGGTCCAGAGATGAATGTGAAAGGGCTCTCTGAATCACACCACCTTATGTATTTATAGGGCGTCACTGTATGGCTTAACTCAAGCTGTGGGTCAGTCTGGCGTTTATCTTGCCCCCCCCCCTCAGCATTACAGGCAACCCGACCTACGAAGCCAGGTCATGATTCAAAGTCTGTATGGTTGGAATGGGATTGAAAAAGAGGTGGTAGGTCAGTTGAGACTTAATGGCACTAAGCTAAAATAACCTGGTATGTTCATTTCACAGGGCAGGTGATGGATTACAGTTGGAACTACTCCAAGTGCAAGTTGCCAAGCCTTGCTCTCCTGTGGCTAGTACTCATTCTGGGCATGGTCAGTGTCTGTCACAGTGACCTTTCTTTCTCTGCCATTCCAGGGCTGATCAATTCCTTCTCTGCTGGAAACACCTTTTCTGTGTCTTAATGCACTCAGTTGGATTATAAAGTTGCCGTGCGGGGAGTGACTCCCAGTGACTCGTACCAGCTCAGAAGTGCTGATCACACGCATCTCCTCCCCATTCTGCTTCCAGTGATGTCACCCTGACAGCTGGAAATTAGCCAAGGTGCGTGAATTTATACTAAAGAAACTAGAAAATGTTATAAATCAGGTTTATCCTTCCCATATCCACTAACTAGCACACCCCCAGTTATGAGGGTCACAGACCCTGCAGCTTCTTACCTCTTCCACGTGTATGTTTCTCCTTTGATCCGTTATGGGCCGATCTTCTAGTTGACACATAGCAATTTGCTGGCATTATTTCTAAGATCTTAGAGAGGACCTCACTTTGTCCTCAACCTTTCCATTAAAGGAAGGGCTCGCTTGGGCCAGACTCTGACCCCACGGGAACCTGATCTAAGACAGGGGTTTCCCATCACACCCCTCACCTATCAAAACAATTCCTGTGTGTAGACATCACCCCAGCTGGTAGGAAGGATTTCGTGAGATCATTTATTCTAACCAGTTAGTATTGCCACGGTGTGCTAACTCTCCTTGGGCTCTTTGTATCTTTACAGGAAACAGAGACAGCCCAAGGGAAGAGACTCAAGGGGTGAGATCCCCCCACACCGGGCAGCGATCAAGGAGTTCTATGACGTTCTTACATGCTCTCGGGTTGGCTTCCAACTCAGACTAACCCTGCCAATTAATTTTGTGAGTCTGGGAAGAAGAAATGCTAATAATAATAATAATAATAACAGATGATGAGATGATGGTTCACTATCCTTCACGGTAATGTCCCAGGGAATTTTTCTGACTTTTGGTAACCCTCAAATAGAAGCAATAAACTAATAAAACTTGATTGGGATCTCTGTGACTCAGTGAGAGAAAATTCCTGTTGAAAAGCAAAGATTTATTACCTGCAACTTGGCAAGGCCTGATGGATGGCTCTGTCCCTCCCTTCTCATTTTGCAGTGACATCCAGAAAAAATACAGTAGCCCTGAGGAAGTGCATTCAGGTGTCATTACTTCTGGAGGCAGTGAACAGGTTACCCCTGGATCTGCCTAATCAGCAAATATGTTAGGGAAATACACATGTGAGAGAGGCTCCAGACACACAATCCTGGAAGCTGTGGTCTAGTATTCTTGCGGATGGGTGACTCAGTGGCAGGCCAGGGCTGGCCTTCCGTTTGTAGGCTGGTCTGGGCGGCTTCTGTCCTCTCTGAGAGGCTCCCCTGTGGCTTTTCACTCTCTGGCATGTTTCTTGCTCATCAGCTCTATTGTTATGTGACTCATGGAATGTCTTCTTTTCAACACCTAATATCCCAGGGACTCTACTGACTCAGACATGAGGAAAAGGCATGAGCTGTGTACCGAGCAGTTCTACGGAAGATGAGATTTATTGGTTTTGAGAAAACAGACTTAAGGAAAGATAAGAGGCAGAGAATCCTAAGGACTTTAAATCCAGACCCTTCCCAGGATATTATGTTCAATGTTTTGCTGAACACAGTCTTTGGCTAAACTACTTTTACTTTCCAGAAATCTGTTTTAATTTTCATTTATATCTACTCGTTTTAAAATATGAACTATGCATCGGTTTTGGAGGGAATAGAATCCACACTTGGGCCTCCTATAATAATAAACCTTTGATACTTTATAGTTTACAAAGCTTATAATCTCATTTGATTCTTACAGAAACCCTATGAGGTTGATATCTTTATTTGGAGAATTTCCCCAAAAAATGTCATAGGAGCACAAAGACTTGAACCCAGGTCTATAGAATCCAGACTGCCAGGCTAAAAAACAAATAAAACAACACACCAACACACCAAAAAAATCCCAAACTCATTCCATAGCTCTTTATGGAAGCACTTTAGTGCAGAACTCATAGCAAACTTGATCTTGAACTCCTTTTCCCTCCCAAAGATGCCCCAAATTCTGGGAGCTCTTGTTAGGACATGGCCTTTCCTGTAGCAGTGAGTCTCTAGGTAGTGATGTTCCAGATCGGGGTAGCATTATTCAATACAGTCCTGCATGCAGCTTTTCTCTACACCCATGAGGTTAAAAAAAAAAGTTTTTTATGGAATATTGGTCCATCTTAGTTAGTGTGTCCTTTTCCTACCCAAAAAAGAATAAAATACTCCTTAAGATGCCAGCAGCCCTAGACTCCTACCTTAAAAGTCTAGTTAACTGTGCCGTCTAGCACTCTAGTCCACAGAATGTCTGGGAAGGTTGGAGGAATCCCTGTAGGTGAAAGTACTTTTGCAAACTCTAGGGTTCTGGTAAGTGGATCTACCATTTTCAGATGAAAAAGAAGCCAGTAAACTTTTTCAGATAGGCGAGGCATATGCAAAATTATACATGTATTTAGGAAAGGTTTACTGACTTGCAAAAGAATCTTAATGAGTGCTGGTTCAAGGCATCACTCTGCCCCACCACCAAATCACTGCATTTATTCTCAAAGCCCTTTGCATGAAGCAAGAATTGTGTTTTTCTATGCTTTTAAAGGCATGTCAGTTTAACTCTGGTCAGTTGCATGAGCGAAAGCCCCCTTTTTAGCCTTGTAAACTTCTCCCCCATTACCCAGGAGCCTTCTGGTATGCTCAGGAAGTAGGGTTCCTCTTGGTGGGGGCTGTCTGAGCAACAGTCCAGAGCGAAGGGGCTCTGGGTTAGAAAAGTAATATTTCAGGAGGTAGAACTATGTAAAGATAAAAAGAAGTGAGGCTGGTCCTGCAGTGTGGAATCTTGGAAACACGGAAAGTACTTCATACGTGTATCAGTTGGAGCAGAAAGCAGAGAAGGGTGGAAAGATGCCCAAGTAGGTGGTCAAAAGGAGTGGAACTCATCAGTGAAAAGGGTTAGTTCAAGGGCCCAGTCCATATGCTCTAAGCATCAGCTGGTATGACTCTTTTTTAATGTTTGACCCAGAGGGATCCATGAAGTGAGCCAACTGACGACAAAAAGAATAAGCAGACCTCTTATCATTTCTCAGTTAATGATCAAAATTATCTTTTGGTTCATCCGATGAGTATGGATTCTTCTTTATAGAAATAATCTATTTTGAAAGGTATGCGATCTTCAGAGTTAACATCCAGAGTCCGAACGTGCTGTCAGCATCTGCTCTGGATGAAGGTATTAAAGATCAGCTTGTCTTTGGGCACTACTTCCCGATGCCTTAACTCACAAGAGGCTGAAGAATAAAGAAGAGTGACTATTTACCGTAAGGGCTATCATGCTTTCCAGTCACTGAAATGTACATACTCTCTGTGTACTTACCTCCCTTCCAAGAACAGGTTCTTGGGAAGCTGAGCCTGTTATAAAACCATGGACGTGGCAAGGAAGGGGGCTGGAGAGAAAACTCCTCTCATCCAGTGTCCAGATATGCTCATGCCCTACTTCTGGTCCAGCCTCACCTCTTTCTCCAGATACTCTGACACCAGATGCTCTGGATGCCTTCACTT
This sequence comes from Mustela nigripes, assembly GCF_022355385.1. Lineage (NCBI taxonomy): Eukaryota > Metazoa > Chordata > Mammalia > Carnivora > Mustelidae > Mustela > Mustela nigripes. The sequence continues at coordinate 68,692,174 of NC_081557.1, read as the reverse complement.
TCATTCATGACCTCAACTCCCAGACTGTACTTCAATGCCAGGCTTTCCAGCTGTGATCTAGAACTATCCTGACCTCTAAGGCAACTTCTGGGTAATTTCATCCAAAAACATGGCTGTTATTACCAACAATAGCTGTACCAACAAGAATCAACCTTTACTGAGCACTTCACGTGTGATAGCCATGTAACGAACCCTCACTGTCTTCATTAATTCACTGAATTCCCGTAACAACCCTCTGAGGATGATACTGATAATTAGCCCCATTTCACAGAGGAGGAAGCCGAGGATTTGGGTGGTAACTTGTCCAATACCACAGTCATTAAAGGGTGAGGCCATTTAGGATTCCTTCACGGATTCTGAATCACATAGAAAATTACAAGTTTTGAGCCTTGTAAGTTTTTTTGAGCCTTACAAGTTTTGACTCCACAGTCTGGGCTCAACCACTAAATACTCCCTCCAGAAGTGACCTTGACCCACCTCTCCAGAGCGTCTGGCTGTGGACTCCTACACACTGAACACAGCCAACGAATGAGAGTCATCGTGAGGGATTTCGTTGTTGAAATTTAAGCTTAACAATAATTAGTTTGGAGTTTAGTTATTAGAAAGCAAGCCATGATCTGGGGGAAATTACCTACAGAAAGAGAAAGGGAAAAGTCTGAGAACGTATGAAAGTCAAGCAGTACATGCTGTGTGGCTCCTGGTGTAACATTTTGAAAAAACATATATTATGTGGTGAGCTCAGGTGAAATGCTGAAGAAGACACAGTCACACCTCAGACCCTGCCCAAATGGGAAGACAGCCAAGAAGTACCTACACCCCAGATGGGACACCTTACCAAAGGCCACAGAGAAGCCTGGTTCGCCCAGAGACTGTTAATTATTTCTCATGTTGTAGGGGTTTCCTAATGAATAAACCAAAAAATAAGTGTCTTTGTAATTTTCTTTGTGATTCAGAACTGGTGGAATAAGACTTTAGTGTTTATTTCAGGAGGACATATCACAAATACCTAGTGTCCCAAATAGCTTTTCAGAGGAAAGAACATTGAACAGTAGTTCAGGCTTCTTTCACTGATCTAACCTTCTCGTTTGATTCCAAAAACTTTTTAAAGATTTTATTTATTTGAGAGAGAGAGAGAGAGAGAGCATGTGCATGCACAAGTTGGAGAGGGGGAGAGAGCAGATGGAGAAGCAGGCTCTCCGCTGAGCAAGGAGCCTGTTGTGGGGCTCAAGCCCAGGACCCTGAGATCATGACCTGAGCCAAAGGCAGATGCTTAAGCAGCTGGGCCACCCAGGTGCCCCCAAAACATTTCTTAAACAAACTTAGATGTGAGCAGAAAACTGCCAGAGTTGATGTGCATAAAGAAGAAAATGGGCAAGAAATAAAAATCACAGATAATCACCAAAGCTCATTTCAACCATTAGCATTTTCCTCTTTTAGATATCTTATGGTTAATAATACAGATAGGCTAATACAGATGGATGGATAGAAGAGCTAATGAGTTGTCAATGATTACTTTATTGAGCATTGCAAGGTGCACAGCATTGTACATAGCCTGAAAATGTCAAGGTAACTTTTGTCACACCCTCTGTTAAGGCTTCCCTCATTTCCATGGTCTTGTGGGCTTTGTTCCTGTGCTCCAGAGAGCACGTGCTGGAACCGATTCTGCAGCACTCCTACACTGTGTTTCAGCGGTCAACAGCACCATGGGTCCACTCCACTAGGTTTCTGGACTCCTCCAAGACGGGATCCATGTATTGCTGGTCTCTGCAACCTTCATGTTCAAATTAAGGTTTTGAATCTTGGACGGGATCCATGTTTGACAGATGAATGACCGACAGAATGGTGAGTGCTTCATTCTAGGTCCTTCTCCCAACTCCCTAGTCTGCATGTAGGTGGAAGTGCTGATGGGGAGTGAGAAGCCAACATTCAAAAGGCACAATGGAAAAGAGGGGGGGCCAAAGGCGTGGCTCATCCATAGACTAGAAATTAGCTCCGTAATAATGAAGAGCTGACTTCCCCAGGGCCCGAGAACATAACAGAGTGACAGAAAAATCTTCCAAGCTAAAGACAGGGGTCATCAATCCAAATTCTCACCTCAAAGCTCAAAGCAGCTTGGAAGGACCATCCAGCCACCTGCTGGTGTCAGTGTCCATAAATCAGGCTCAGCTACCTCACCCTAAGGGTTTATTTTGCCTTTTTATCCATTCCCAGATTTCACAAAAGGCCACACAAAAATAAATAAGACACTAAACAACTAGAAGTGAAAAGAAGGCATTTCCAAATGGCTCTCAAGAGGCGGTTTGGATGCCCCTGTTCCTTGCCTGGTGCCAAGGGGTTCAAGCTTCCATAGATGCCCTCTCTGGGCCTATCAGTATGCAAATACATACTGTGAGGGAACAAACATTCTTCGTGGGGGGGGGCAGGAAGCATGTTGCTGTGCATGGACGGCTAATGGTTTCATCCCATAGGCTCAATCCATCCGATTGATGAGCCAGGGCTTGGGCTCTGTTGGTTGGGTGATGGAAAAAAACCAGGGAGGCAGCTGAGTACTGACACACACACCACCATATCTGACATCCCAGGTGCGACGGGACATGTGTGAAAGACATTGGCTCCTGATCTGCCATGAGCCAGCAGAGAAACTAAAGACAAGCCTGGTGCCTCCCTGTGCCTCCGTTTCTTTATCAGTTGAAGATTTGGCCAGACCATCTATCTGGTGGCTTTAAAGCTTCCCTTCCTTTCATCCAACAGGATTCTTGACCCATCAGTACCAAGGCAAACCTTCACCCTTCCACGTACCTCCACACGGCTGAAATGAAGGGAGGCCCACTACAGAGTCTTACACTCACAAACAGAAGTGTTGCTAAAATGCTGCTTAAGATTCTTGGATAAGTCTAGTGCGACACCCCCTACCATGGACCAGTATGGTGTTCATAATCCCCAACACTGTCTCACCAACTGATCTACTCTGGGTGTGATTCAATTCTTTTTCTCCAAAATGGAACTCACTACACTCACATTTCTGATCTACCTACCTTCTGGAAGTATTGTTTCTCTCCATTATTCCCTCCTTGTTGCCTTCTGGATCCCAGGTGTTTACAACTAACTTTCAGATGAATGGTACTCTATACCCCAATGTCAGTATTTTATATTTGGCCCATTTCTATCTCATGGCAACTCTTTAAAATGTTCAGAAAAATCCAGATGATTCCATCTCAGCTGTGGAAGGCAGAGCAGTTTGGAAGATGCTGCTTTCTCCTTTAGGGCAAGATTTAAAATGATAAGTGCTTGATCAGATTAGCTCCCAAATCAAAATTGCATTAATGGGAGAGTTGTGTTTTCTAGCCTCAAACACACTATAAAATGAATTTCCTAAGACACGGTGATTCTTAATCAAGTTTATGCTTATATAAACTTATATATGGATATGGGTTATTTGTTTTTTTCTGAAATGGATAGAATAGTTGTTTTCTTCTTCTGTGGCTCTTCTGTATACATTTATACCAAAACAATCATTTAAGGATAGAGGTCAGAGTATTTTACTATAATGAGTACTTGTCTGAGGCATAACAAAGACTGACCTAGAATGCTGGAGAGTACGAATTTTCCTATTGGCTAACATATCAGTCTTTGAGCTCATTCTTGTCAGCCAGAGACTTAATCTATGTCGAATTAATCCAAGCTTAGCTAAGGATTCTCAAACCTATACCACCTACTCAGAGCAGGGTTCTGAACTTTGTACTCTCCTCTTTATGCCCAAGAAGACTGTGCTACACTGTTCAAAGGGCAAACAATTTTCGCCCTTGCATTCAAACTTTGTTATGCCACATTTAACACAAAATGCTTATCATTACCTTAAAAAAAATGCAGCAAAACTCATCTTGGGAGGGGGGAAAAAAAAAAACAACTAAACACACACACACACACAAACGAAAACAAAAAACACGAAAACTTACACGTCCTTCAAAGCCATGGAAAGCTCAGGGATATTAGCAAATCTTTGTCCCTAAGAAAGTTATTTTAACAAGAAAGCATGTCTGCACTTCACCAAGGTCACCTGAGTTAGAAAGAAAGAGAAGCAAATGAAAACAAATCGACCAGCAACATTATATAAGTTGTGCCTCACACCTCATAACAGAAACAAGATTCCCACCCCACTCTCTCAGAAACTCTTTGGGTTAAGGTTGTCTCCTTCCTAATTCTTCCCTTCTCTGTAATTCCTAGTTATCACAAATGAACACCAGAGTATCTCAAGCGGTCCATCTAGCAGCAGAGTGGAGGAAGATTATAATGGTTTGGAAGTTTGCCCATATCTCACAGATGATCTACCTACCCATAAGCCCATTCTCAACATCTCTCTTTGGTCAAGTCTAAATTATACCATCTTCCTTTGCAAAACATGCAAATACCCCTACCACAGGCCAAGATATAATGTAATTGAGAGCAAACAGAAACCCATTGTAAAGACAAAATATTCCAGCTTTCTCTATTAAAAAAAAAAAAAATCAAATTCAATGTTACTGGACCCTGCTAGTGTTTTTGAGTTCTATAACTCCCCTGAATTGTCAAAAGTAACCCGGTAGCCAATCCTCTTGCAGATACTAAAAATAACCTGAAACAGGCTCCCCATAGTGCCAAAAGCAGCGTCAAAGAGCAGAGAGAGGGTGCCGCCCAGGCCCATGGCGATGTCCTTGCACACAAGTGGAACCGCGCCTATGGTGTGCATGGGGAAAGTGGCCACGTCCACAAGGACTCGGACCGGAATGCCCAGAATGCGGCAAACAGCCTTCAGCAGACAACAAAGGATCCGGAGAACGGCCCTGATGATTTTGACCGTGACTTTGAGTACCTTCCAGGGAATGCTGGCCAACTCTTCCCCGATGGCCAAGAAGTAGGAGATGGTGGCTGAACCCAAGCGGTAAAGGCAACTTTCTATGCCGTTACACACTTGCTTGGTAACAAACCACAGGACGTACATAATGTTCTTCAGGACGCCCACGGCAATGTAATAAAACAGTTGGAAAAGCTTGATGACGGGCGTGGCGAGGAGGCCCATCAGCTTGCCCAGAAGGCCCCTCCCCTCCTCAGCCGGCTCCCGAGGCAGCAGCGCGGAGCCCTCGCCCTGGGGGCCGGAGAGAGGACGAGCGTCCTCTTTGGTCTGCGCCGTTCGCTCTTCATCCTGGACTTGGTTAACCACTTCCAGGATTTTTTTCATTCTCTCCGTGTCCTGTTGTGCTTCGCCACAGTTGTCCTGGAACAGCCGGGGGCTGGACGGAAGCAGTTTCTCGAGCTCGGGCACCATCACGTCCTCTATGATGACACCGTCGCGCGCGTGCTGGACGAAGCCCATGGCCCAGCCGGCCCCGGGCGTGGCGCAGCAGGCGGCCAGCCAGACAAACGCGGGGATGGCCACTCTGTCCTTGACCTTGCGGCGGGAGGGCACGGCGCCGGCAAGGATATACAGGTCCGCCCCGCCGCCGCACTGCGGGGTCAGGGCCCGCTCCATCAGGCTGCGCAGATCCCGGTACCACCGCTCGCGGAAGGACGGGGCCATCGGAGCTGCGTTTGTGAGCGCGAACGTAGCCACTTGGAAATCATCGCTAAGGGAGACTGGGTACACCTGTCCGCTTTGCTCATCGGAGTCCAAGTAATCTGTGCTGAGGGCCTGCTGGCTTCCCAGGCTGTTCACAGAGGTGACGGCATCAGCCTCATCACTTGCCTCCTCGAGGTGGCTGGTGGGGTCGTCGATCTGAAAGAAGAGAGCAAGTGTTGAGATGCATCCTGTTCCCTGGAGAGAGGGTGCCCCTGGATCGCCTGCACTTGAAGCCGGGGCTCTAGAGTAAAGTCCCTAGGGCACCAGCCCTCCCAGCGCCCGGGTGGGGAAGGGCTTGGTTCTCTGGTGCACACACACACTCCTTCCTAGTATCCCAGGACCCTGGTGTTTGGAAGCAGCTGCAGAAGAGGCTGTTTCCTATTTTATTCTCTATGTACACTCCGCCCTTTCTCTGTGGTAAGATACTCTCTCTTTCTCTCTCACGCATACACACAGATTGGGTATTATGAAGCCCCTCTACTATATCATTTATTAAACATTAAATCCCAGGGTCTTAGAACAGTCTGCTCACTGACCTCCACTAACAGACATGCCCTTGCGATTCCTGCTTCTTGAATTATAACGGTTTTTTAACCTATGACAAAACTTTCTTCTGCTCCCAGGCTCACTAGTATTTGAATGTCACTCATTAAAGAACCATCTGAATAGCTAAATAAAATCAGAATAACAGCTCCCTGTCATCACTGGTCTTAACTCTACAGAACAGCCCATGGGTCTCGGTAGGCTTCCCTTTCTGAAGGAATGTCAGTGTATTTGTAACTAAAATACCAAACTCACCTATGGGAAACTGGACTAAAAATAGAGTATTTGATTTAGAGATTAGATTTAGAGATTCAAAAATAGAGTATTTGATTTATTTGATTTAGAGATTTGATTTAAATCAAATATATTCTTTGAGACATGATCGTGTAAAGGGCAGTGTATTTTTCCATGTTCTCTGCAGACACAGTTTAATGATCTGGTTATTGCCATTATAGTAAATTACTGACAACACTGCTCCCTGAAGACAAAAATATGCCTGTGATGTAAGAGGTAATTTCAGATTGCATTTCTGGGTTACACTTGCCCTTCGGCACACAACACTAATCTTGCTCTTTGGTTTCCCAGAGGAACCTCTGGACCAAGGGACGGGTACAAAGCTCACTCTGTGTGCTCTACCTCCCTGTGGACCTGGTTCCCCTGGGCTGCCCACGTCATTTGATACAGTTCCTGTGTTTAATGGAAATTTTTTTCCCTAATCACAACATGCTAAGTAGGTTTTAGAAAAATGAACTCTTCCCCCTCCACCAGCATCCTGCTCCATAAATAATCATAATAAATTCCTTTTCGAATTTAGTATCAAGAAAAAAATGGTTTCTCTCTATGAGTCGGTCTCTGTACCAGAGAGTAAAAGCTCTTGAAACCCATGGGGTTTCTTTCTGTTTGGGAATTAACTGAAAGGAGACTTTCAGAGTTCCTGCCAACATGCATGTAAGAAAAAAAAAACTAATTGGGTGCGTGGGTGGCTCAGTGCGTTAAGCCTCTGCCTTTAGCTCGGGTCATGATCTCAGGGTCCTGGGACTGAGTCCCGCATTGGGCTCTCTGCTCAGCAGGTAGCCTGCTTCCCCCACCCCCCACCCCCGCCTGTCTCTCTGCCTACTTGTGATCTCTCTCTCTGCCAAATAAATAAATAAAATCTTAAAAAAAAAAAAAAATAAAACCTAATTTAGAGAATTGCAAAGGAGGGGCACCTGGGTGCTGGGTGGCTCAGTCGGTTAAGCGTCTGCCTTTGGTTCAGGTCATGATCCCGGAGTCCTAAGATGTAGTCCCACATCGGGCTCCCTGCTCAGTGGGGAGTCTGCTTCTCCCTCTCTCCCTCACCCACCCTGCACTTGCTTGCTCTCTCAAATAAATAAAATTGTAAAAAAAAAAAAAAAATCGCAAAGGAGGACTAGAAGGGAACTACCCATCTATTCAACAATATTTATTGAGCATATATTACATGTAAGCAGGACTAGGGAAGGAAGCAGTAGCATGGGTAACCCCCACACCCCACACCCCCGTCAATACTTCTTAAGAACTACACGCCAGGCCCTCTTCTGAAAACTTCACATGTATTAAAACAGCAAGTGGCTATGCTAAGTCTTCACTCATTTAAACTCACCAAAAAACTAGGTACTATGGCATTGCTATCACCTTTGGATAAATGAAGACACTGAGGCACATCCAGCTTAAGAAGCCTAGTCTAGGTCACACAGTGAGGGATGGCAACACCACGCAAACACGCCAAGCCCAGCCCCATGGCTGGTGACCTTAATCACTGCTTTATGTGCCTCCAACTAGACCTTCATAACATGAAGAAATGCACCATCTCTTTGGGGAAACAAGACGTAGATACAAAGTTAAATAGGAAACCAAGATAACGGTGCCTGCAGATTACCCTAAATGCTGCAGAAGTGAGATAAAGAAAAAGAGCGAATGAATTCCAAAGGAAGGAAGGGCACCATGAATGCAGTCAAGGATGACTTCTTTCTTCTTAGAGAAGACAGAAGCTGAGGCAGGATTCGAAGGATACATAAGACTTCCATAAATGTAGACACACAGAAAGGTCAGTGAGTCTTAACAAGACTTCTAGACCAAGGCATGGGGGCAGAGACCAGCGGCCTGTAAAAATAGGATTCTTTCTCTTTTTTAAAAGATTTATTATTTGGGGAAGGGGAATGAGGAGCAGAGAGAGAGAGAAAGATTCTCTATCAGACTCCCTGCTGAACACGGGGCCTGAAACGGGGCTTGATCTCACGACCCTGAGATCACAACCTGAGCTAAAGTCAAGAGTCGGACACTCAACTGACTGAGCCAGCCAGGTGCCCCCCAAAATAGGATTTTAAGTAAGGACAAGCAAAAGGCTGAATTGTAAAGGACAGTAGGAAGCAGAGTATCAATGATCTGATACACAGAAAACTCACCATCGGAAAATTACCTCGACCAGGGAGTGCCCACTGTGCACCAGGCACCGTGGAAAAGGCTTTACACAAAGCATCTGTTTAATCCTAACAGGATCCCCATCGCCTCAGATATGGCAAGAACTGTAAAGCAAGTTTGCAAATAATTACAATTTGGAAAGCACTGCCATGGGGGCATTTACTCTTCACATAATCCAAGGGGCAAGGCACTATCTCTGTTTGACACACAGGAAAGTGCAAACTCAGAGAAGTGATAGGGACAAGGTCACCCAATACATAAGTGGCAGGCTGAGGTTTATAGCCAGCTTCTCAGACTCCAAAGCCCCCGCCCCAGGCCAGCAGCAGCCCACGCCTCTGGGCGAGGAAGGGAGCATGAGAGCCACATGTTGGCCATGCTGGAGGACAGGTGGGGGACAAAAGACACATGGGAAACACAGACAGAGCTGCAGGAGAATCAAGTACCTTGGGTCACACCAGAAGTCAGGGGAGGAGAAAGCTTTAGGTAGAGAAGGTCAATAGTGTGGCCCCCCCACAGAGAGAGGAAAGGGAAGGGAAGGATGGAGACAATGATCAAAGTCTTTGATGATTCGAGAATCCTTAGTAAGACTTCAAAGGGCGATTTCCACTGAGGGCTCGGGAAGGAAGGCAGACTGTGAAAGTGACCGGATACGGGCAAGCGTGGACTGCAGACATGGATGGCTTGTAGGAGAAGTCTTAGGTAAAGGCAGACGATGAGCAGGCCCTCAGCCAAGAAGCAGGACTCCCAGGAATCAGCAAAGATGGTCTTCCAGCCCCCCCACACAACCCAGGGCCAGGGGCCCTGGGAGTGGGGGTGTTGCGAGGTCTCTGTGTGTGCAAGGAACATTTGGGGGCCCGGAGGCATCTCAGGGGAATAGCACCACAGCACCAACCGAGTCCCTGAGGGCTTCTGGGCTACGAAATCCATGCAAGCCTCAGGGACCTGAGTCAGCTGGTGCAGATTTGCCGCAGTGGAGTCTGTCACCAAGTGTGGTGGGAGGAGCTATTTGTGAACAGTCTGCAGAACACAAACCTAAAGCTGCAGCAGTCGGCAGCAGTGAGTGCTGCTGCTTTCCCTTCTTTCCTCCTTCCTCTCACTCGCTTCTCAACTCCCCTGGGAATTCACAAGCACCTTTTCTGAAGCCGTTCAGAGGCCTGGCAGGTACAGGGGCGCCCCCTTCACTGCCTTCCTGGTACCAAGACAGCACAAGGATTTTGACGGGACAGATGACCCAACGGGGCCAGAAGAACAGAGTCCCAGCAAAGACCCCCAACACCAGTCAGGGGACTGTGCCGAAGGGTGAGAGAATGGTAGCAGAGGGAGAAGGGTTGTGTGCCCTGAGAGAATGCAGAGGCATAGAATGTTCCAGAACACAGAGCTGCACAGAGCCTTTGCAGAGGGCTGGGATGACCAGATCAGGAGGATGGGAATGTGGGAGAGGTTTACAACTAGTCACATAGTTTAGTTTTTAAAAGAGCCCACACGATGGATCCAGCAGAAAGAGATATCCAGGGGAGGGGGGGCTGTCCATGTGGAGATCGGGCTCCTGTGCATTTGCTTCTTACATTTTTACAGACAGCAATTTCCACAGACACCAGGATCATCTCTCATACTTTCGTCTGCCTAAAACATCATGAAGATTCTGGGCATGGTAGCTTCTAGGTAGGTGGTGACTGATTAGTATACTGGTGATGACGACAGCACTGATGGCATTGTGGGGGTGAGGGGAAGGATAGCAGAGGGAATGTTTCTGGGAGCACATGAAGAAGCCTCAGCCCGGGATCCAGGATGACGGAACCTCTGCTGAGAGCACAGGGGGAGGAGGAAAGGGGGTGTTGGGAGCCGGGACTGGGGAGTTCTCTGCCCTAAGTGGGGACATGCAGGCAGAGCCCAGAGAAGGTCTGCAAGCCTCTGGGGGTCACTGTGTCAGGGAATTCAGGAGAGAGGCAAGGAAAGATGCTGGAAGGAAAGGGAGGCTCTGTGGAGGCCGCCCAGGACTAATGGGCCAGGCCAGCTCTGCGTAGGCCAGGACTGTCATTTTTGTACTTGTCCTACCCACAGACGTGGCCCACAGTCCAGGGGCAGATGCAGAGAAGGAACTGGTGACGATGAAGGGGGCAGAGGGCGTTGGCATCAGAGGCCGGGGGGCAGAGTCCGAGGGCGGCAGGTGACGGCTACGGGCACTGCTCACAAAGAGTCTGTATGCAGGTGAGAAGCAAGACAGGCTCAGGGGACGTGGACTGGGGGTGCCAGGTGGGAGTAGCACCAAAAGACAGAGTGGGGAGAAGGTAGCCAGGCCCTGAAACCATGTTTCTCCATCTGTCTATGCCCCTGAATGGAAGAGTCCCAGCCCATGGCCAGTGATCTCTGGGTCCCAGCACCCAGCACAGGGGCCCTCCGCAGCAGGAGTGATTGGTAGCCACTGAAAGAATGATCTCATCCTGCAACAGTCTGCTGGTGCCCCTCCTGTCCTCGGGTTTGCAGAGGAGAAAGAGAGGCCCCGGAGAGAACAGCCTGTTCTCCAGTTCTGCTCTGGGATCTGCTATGTGGAAAAGGTGGTCATCTAGAAGGATTTTAAACGGTTGTAAAACTTTGCAGTGATTCGGGAAGGGTGGAGTTTCTCCTCCTGGGGGAGAATCTTAGGCTGGGGCTAGAGAGGCACTTGCAGGGCTGATCCAGACACGATCCTATCGTCAGGAGAGACCCAGGGGGCCCCTATCTAACTCTGTGGGGACAAAGAGGCTATTTCGTTTGGGGAGTTGTTTTATTTTCAAGAAGAGCTAAGTAATCGATGGGCTGAACAGGTGCTGTTCCAGTTCTGGTTCTGCCCTGATCTATCACACACACAGACACACACACACAGACACACACACACACACACACACACTGAAAAGATGCTATCATTTCATGACCACCTCCAAGCAGGGAGAGGGCCCCTCCTTACAAGGAATAGGAGTGCTGCTGACAGTCGGAACATCAGATAATCTTATCAGACCCGGAGCTGGCTGGTGCAAAACAGGCCCTCTCCACAGACACGCACAGGAGAAGCAACATCAACCAGATCTGAGGCCTCGGGGGAATCCAGAGAGAATGCCCTCACCCCAGAAAATACCAAGCTGGAGGGAAAGCTGCCTTTCAGAAAAGGAGCAGGAGGCTGGTGGGACCAGGAAAGCAGAAGAAGGATATTTGAGGAGGAATAACCCTTAAGACCTTGCAGCTCTCCGGGAAGGCATAAACAGAGTTCTGACCCAGCCGTTTAAGAAAAAAAAAAAAAAAAAAAAATCCTCCCTGTTTGGCATCCAAAATATTCTTTATCCTCTTGAGAACAGAAACAGCTTTAGAAGACTTAGTAAGTTTTTTTTGTTTGTTTTTAATTTTGATTCTTTTTTTTTTTTTCCTTTGTTAAGAGAAATGCAGGGTTTTCCATTTCCTGACCAGCCCTTCAGCACTGAGGCGGGCTTCCCAGTCCTGTCGGGCCTTCCTCCCAGTGAATCACCCTTCCTTTGGGCCCCCATGGCCACTCACACACCTTCCTGCCTCAGGGAGCAGCGGGCATTTCCAGCTCCGGCCACTGCGAGCCCTGGAGGTGCTCAGGGTATGTCCCCGAACCTTAGGGGTGCAAAGGCAACCAGTGAAGGGTTCTCTCCTCCTAAGTCAGAGGATGACAGAGCAGAAGATAGACTACAGTTCCGTTCCAGCTCCATCGCAGACTTTTCTTTTTGATTGGAAGTTAAAAAAAAACAATAGAAGGGAGGGAGTAAAAAATGCACCAAACCTAAACAGCAGTACCAGTGGGAGGGGACACCTGAGGGGAGGCTGGCCACTGGCCTCAGGGACAGACCAACTCCCCACGGGCTCCTTCTCACACAAAGCGCCAAGTTTCAAACCCCCTCCAAGAGCCTCCCGAAAGTGGGCCGACTCCTTTAAGACCTTTCCAGAAGTGCAGTCCCTCCTCAGGTTACATCATCCCCGCTCTTCTTGGGTTTCCTGCCTTGCTACTTATTGAAGCCCGTTTTCCACTCTCTGCTCTGTTCTTTTCCAGAGCAATTATTCTTAGCATGTGACTGTGTGGTACAGAATTCTGAAAAGTCCGTTAAGCTGAGACATTTCCATTTCTAATTTTTTCCACCTTCTGGGGTCCAGACCAGATTAGAGGTTCTTGGGTCTGGCTGCGCATCAGAATCACCTGGAAGCTTTGAATAAAATATGTCCAAGGCCTCACCCCAGCCCAATTAAATAGGAATTCTGGGGTCAGGAGATGGCTGGGAATCAGGATGTTTTTAAAGTTCTCCGGGTGATTCTGAGCTGAGAACCTGTGGGGCTAGATCTGTATCAGTGTTTCATTGATCCCATCAGTCTCTGCTAGAATTAACTCCTGCCCAGATGGCCAGTACGAGGAATCAGGGACGGCTCTTTAAATTAGTAGGTTTCAAAATTCAGTTTGTATCAGAAGCTCCTTGGTCCTTGTTCTTGTGCTTCACCCCAGGGACAGACTGCATGGTGTGGAGTGGGGCTCCGAGGGCACTTTTACTATCATCCCAGGTGATGCCGATGAACAGGGCGGGGGGGGGGGTTCCCCATGAATCCCACACCTAAAAACAAATGTTTGAATCACCTTAGGGTAGTGCCCCAGCTGGGTTTACTGATTCACGTGATGCTTGTGATTCCGGAGTGCATTATCCTCGCGCTGCAAGAGCGCCGGTGATGATACCGAGGGAGAGAACGAAGTACTGTAGGGCCATTTAAGCCTGCCGCCTATCGGACCCGTTAGTAGTCTGGTCACAGACGTGTGTAAGCATGGATTTCCTGCTTTATCCATACGTGGAACCAGAAGCCCATTTTTGCTATTTATACTCTTTTGAGCATATCTCACTACGCTAAGGTCTTTGACAGCAACCTCGATTTCCTGGTTAAATGACAAACGGGCATATTTGTCAGCACACCCCCCTCCCCAAAACTCCTCCAATCTCTTCCCTTACTTCAACCAAAATAGGCTAATCCGTCCCCAACCATATGAGTTACATGGAGGTCATGTGACTGCTTCCCTGGTTCCGTTTGCACTGCCCCCTCCTCCCTACCCCCGTCACCTGTGACCTCAGGGGTTAGGGGGTGCCTCCACCATCCCTCTCTACTTGCATTCCACCTGGCTACTCGGGCCCAGCCCCGGCCTCACAGCCTCCCGTGCTGGGTGGTCCCCTTTGGCCTCCCACAGCCATTTTCCACTTTTCTCCACCTGCTCTGTGCCCCAGGAAGCTGACTTTTAGGGAGCACATCGTCTGAGCTCTCACGCCCTCTGGCTTCTGACTGAAGCAGCCAGGGGAGGATGGGAGAGAGAAAGACTGAGGCATTTCTTCCTTTGCTCCCCCCGCCCCCCACCTGGCTGCTGTGGTTCTGGCTCTGACTGAGTTTCTCAGTGGTCATGGCTCCAACCAGGCTCCCACCGGATCCCACAGGCTTGGAAGGGTGACAGCCTCCTGTAAATGGCTAGGCCCTAGCAGCTTTGCCATACCTTGTTGACTCCCTTAATTCTCTGGAAATAATTTCTTCATTCCATTCTTTTGGTTAAGCTACATGGAGAGTTCCATCCGTTTCCTTCCAGGACCCTGGTGCAAACAACCTTCCCAAGATCGCTTTCCCAAGATCGCAACTTTCCCAGTCCCGGGAGACTGATTCCACCTTGGGGCCTTTGTGGCATGAGTTACACACAGAGTTGGTACACAGAGCCGGTTCCGTTGAGTAGGGAAGGTCCCTTGGGTAGTCGAATATGGCTACCCAGACTGGGGTCTCCCAGACAACCCAGCTATCTCAGCCCTCATCAATCAGTATGCTATAGCTAATTTCTATTTCGAAAGTAACTATTTCAGATACTCTCTCTGAAAGAAAGCACTTCTTACCACATGACCTGACCCCCTCCTACCCACCTCCTTGCCAGTCACATCCGGCCAGCAGCCCATCAGAGGGCACTCTCTCGGATTTTCAATCCAAGAAATTCAGAGACTGACAACAATCAGAGTGTGAAGCAGTTTATGGCTGAGAGCCAGGTTGACTCACTGAAAAGCAGGAAAGCTGTGAAAAGACCAGGAGAGGAGGATAGACACTCTGAAGACTAAAAGACCATTTGACTTCTAGAAGTTTCCCAGCTCTGGTTCCTTGGAGGCCTGTGTGTATCTCGGTTCCCATGTCTGTCAATCTACCAGGGATCTATTACCACAGCCCTGCCCTTCACCTGAATAAGCTTGCGTAAGCCTGTGATTCCTATGCCAACCAGCCTGAAGCATCAGGAGAACCCAGCAAGTCCCCTGTGGGAGTTGGGGCAGGAACCTTATAGGCATGAAACCTTCCAGACACCTGGATTAAATTTCAGAAGCAAATGAAGAGATAGGCCTGTCTTGGTTCCAGAAGTCTGGGAACAGATCGGAGGGGCACCCCATGGAGCAGAGAGAAGGAACTTCTACCGAGCTCCCCAACAAAGACCATATCAATGGGCAAAGGAACATGGAGGACAGTGTATGAGCCACTGAACTCTGAGAAGAAGCTGAGACCAGTCACAAGGAAGGTAGCAATGGAGCAGGAGTATGGATTTTTGTTTTTGCTTTTGACCAGCTCAACAGTTTTATTAGAGAAATCCAGGGTTACACAGGACTTTAGAGTTGGTGTTGGGACTTATTATTATTATTTTTTTTTTTTTGCCGAAGTTGCATACGACACTGACAAGCACTGGTTCTGCATCTGCTTGGCCTGACCTGTCTTCTTGCATTTGGCCACCTTGAGAGTCTGACCTCTTGCTTTCCTGGCACAGGCCAGGAAACCCCTTGAGAAATAATAGTAAGGCCAACAGGAGCATCGTGACCCTCAGCCTGGCATGGTCTGGGAAGCAAAGTTTACTTGTTCATTCTGCATGCTTAATGTATGCATACTGAGTGCTTGGACACAATGGGGAGTGCCTTTTGCATACACTGTCACACCATCTTCCCAACCCCCACCGGTGGAATGGGGACAATTTGTTAGGCCCATGCCACAGAGAAGGAACTAAGCTCCACGAAATTCAGTAACATTTCCAAGGTCACAGAGCTGGTAAATGACAGAGTTAGGACTCAACCCAATTTTGTCTCTCTACAAGTCCCACCCTCTTAAACACTCTGTATGCTTGTTCAGTCCTTGCCCCTTTGGGGCTAACAGTCTAGAAGGAGAGAATTCAGTGATGGTCACGATCTGCCTTCCTGACTTAAGTAACAAGACACCTGCAGAAACGGACTGCATCTTGATCCAGGGCGGTGTCTGAGACTCCTACTTCTTGGCTTGGTACTGAGAACTCACTAAATGGTTTCCATGTGGATGAGAATGGCAACACCCATCACAATGTCAATCAGCAACTGGGGGGTGTGGCTCCCAGGTGGCTCAGTTGTTGAGCATCTGCCTTCGGCTCAGGTCGTGATCTCAGGGTCCTGGGATTGCATCAGGCTCTCTGCTCAGCGGGAAGCCTGTTTCTCCTTCTCCACTCCCCCTGCTTGTGTTCTCTCTCTCACTGTCTCTCTCTCTCAAATAAATAAAATAAATCTTAAACAAACAAACAAACAAAAAGATGCAGTCTAAGCCTACCTCTTAAACCCCAAGTCACTGATGATACTCTCTGGTCTCTGGTCAATTATGACCACATTTATTACATACATGAATGAGAGAAGGTACTCGGGCGCTGGCTATGGCAAGAATGGAGGAGCAGAATGGAACCCAATACTGACAGCAGCAAAAGCAACCGTACCATGCCTGGTCCATGAGCCACAACCTGCGATATAACCACTGTCAACCCAATTATGGGGTCACCCTTGTTGGAAAACTGAGAAAGGCTCAGGGCCTGTCTCCACACAAGATGACAGCTACAAGAAATAGCCTTTCTCTGAAGCTGACTGACAGATTTACCCTCCATTTGGAAGACCATTAGAGAAGGGGACCTGACAGCCCTACTGCCTTTCCCACAGCATAGTAACTCTCACTGTGGGGAAATGGTTTATTTGCCTCCTAGAACTATTAAATCTTAACCCTTGTGTCTTCAGCACAAAAGAGACAGCATATGCTTCTCATGTTGTATAATAAATATGATTTGAAGCTAGTAAATCTGCCCTCAGGCAAAACCATTCCCATTTGTTCAACCTTTTCTCCTGAGCTTTATGAATTATGAATGTCGCTCTTTTTTTTTAAGATTTTTTTTTTTTTAGGTTTTACATATTTTTTTGACAGAGAGGGAGAGAGCACGGGCAGGGGGAGCGGCAGACAGAGGCAGAGGCAGAGAGAGAGGAAGAAGCAGGCTCCCCTGCTGAGCAAGGAGCCTGATGTGGGGCTCAAGCCCAGGACCTCAATATCATGACCTGAGTCAGAGGCAGACAGGCGCCCCAAATGTCACTCTTCTTCAAGTTCTTCTAAATGTGAGATTATATGACAGCAGGGCTCAGGAAAAGACCCAGATTAGAAATGAGGAGACTAGTCAGCTCTGCCACTAACTGGGTTCCTGATATTGGGCAGGCCAGTGAGTGCCCCATAAGAGCACAAGCATCACCCCTGCTCAGGAGCACAGGAAGGGGCAAGAAGTAAGATTATTTTAGGCTACCCTTGAGTTATCTAGACAGTGACTGGAAAAAATATGATAAAGTAGACTTTGTATTTGAAGGGCCCAGGCCTTCTATATCTTTTCTTTTCTTTTTTCTTTTTCTTTAAGATTTTACTTATTTATTTGAAAGAGAGCAAGAGCAGGGTGAGGAGCACAGGGAGAGGCAGGCTCCCCGCTGAGCAGGGAGGCCCACGTGGGGCTCTATCCCAGGACTCCAGGATCATGACCTGAGCTGAAAGCAGACGCTTAACTAACTGAGCCACCCAGGCCCCCAGGTCTTCTATTTCTAAATTAAATAAATTATTTCTATCACTCATGAAGAGCCCCTTCACTTTCTCACTCCATGGGTATGGTGGTCCTTTGAGGATCTTGTTAGCTGTGGCTCCGGGGTCCAAAAGGGTGCTGAATCTTGTTGACTAGAATGAAAGGCCTGAGAGCCTATATGCATCTCTATGTGAATAGAAATTTCTAAAATGTTAGCACGCATGCACACACACACTCAACTGTCTGTGAGAAATGAGATCCTTTCCTTTATATACTTCTAAAATGCTCAAAAAGTATTTTTACCATAAGCATATATTACTTCTAAAATCCTAAAAATCCTTACTATAAATGATGGCCATCATCATACATTAATAGGATTAGTTGAAAATTGTCTGCGGGTCCAGATCTAGGGCTGCCAGGATGCAAGAGGACTAGGATTTCCCACGTTTCAAATTGCACTGTTACTGTTCAATCCATATTTGCTAAGTGATCCACACTGAGCAACATTTCTTCATCACTTAGAAAGCGTTGGCATGAAGCTCGACCAGGGGCTGGCAAGCTACAGCCTGTGGAGCCAAATCCGGCTAACCACCAGTGTTCATAAATAAAATTCCCTCGGGACATAGCGATGTTCATTCATTTACGTAGTATTATCCAGAGCTGTTTTTGTGCAAAAACAGCCCAGTTGAATAGCTGCATCAGAGACTTTAAGGCCCACAGAGCTTAAAATACTTCCTATTTGGCCATTTACAGAAAACGTGCGCTGGTCCCTGGGTTAGAGACAGAGGCTCAGACAGTGAGCAACCAGAACCCTGTACTCTCCTTCAAGGCACTTCGTGTCTCACTGGGTGGCACTCAGTCCCACAAAGATGTGTAACTGTGACACACTAACAAAGAAAGGTGAGCTCTGGTGCTTAGAGAATATTCTGGGCAGTTGCCCTCTTTGGGAATTTCAAGGAACACAAAATGCAAAACCAAATAGCAGGTACATAAGTCCTTTGACAGGAATTAGGAAAACAGCATTACCACCACCCCCATCGAAATGATCCAAAATGGCTAGAGGTGAAGGCCTTGCAATGTGTGTGGCACCAGATAAGGCTGGGTGGGAAGTGGGAGACACGTGTGCAGGACCCTAGGGCACTCTGGGGACCATGATAAGGACTTATCTTTACATGAGGAGAAATGGAGAGCCCGAGGCTTTCCAGGGAGGCTGCTGGAGGCACGACGGGCTTGATGATCTGAGAGGATTTCTCTGGCTTCCAAGGGGAGTAAGTTTAGAGATGCAGGAGGAGCAAATAACCAGTGCGGAAGCTGTTTTGCAGAGGCCTAGAGGAAGATGAGGGGAGCCTGGCCCTCCAGGTGCAGATGGAAGGGATCATGGGGGCAGGTGTGTCCAGTGAAGGTCCAAGAGCAACGGCCCCAAATGGTGCCCTTGGCCATGAAGGAGGAATCTGCCATCCTGGGCACCATGGTTCCACACTGGAGTTACTCAAGAATGAGAAAAGACCAGTGGTGGTTCATAACTTCACCTTTCCCTTCCCCAGGCTTCCGTGCACCCTGACATTTTGGCAGATGACCAGTCTTTTGGAAACATCGACAGTGGCCATTTCCTTATGCGGTCCCAGTCAGTCCTGCATCCTGGTCAATTCACTCAAAACACTGATGTGATATGGGTCCACTTCTTCCCTCGGTTATAAATAGTTAAATAATGATACAAGGACCTCCTGAAACCAATGCTACCATCTCCCAGACACAGTGGGAACTCGCAGGCTGGGGGGATATCGGGTGACCTAGGACATGAGGGCAAAGGTAAGAACGTGCATGGGGACGGAGGACATCAGTTTCCAAACAGTCCTAAAGGAAAAAGGGAATTTCTATACTTTCAAGGACATGGGAGGTGCTGAGTTGGAGCGAAGGCCCTCTCCCAGTCCCAAAACAGGGTGTGTGACATTCCCCAGGTATGAAGTGACAGAATGTGCTGGGTTCAGCGGTCTCTCCTACTCTGGGCAACCAGGCAGGGGGCACCGGAGGGACTCTCAAGCTCTCAAGGGCTGATGGATGGATGAGCGGGTACTCTCTCTCTGTTCCAGAGGTGGGGCTCTGGAGGGTGTGGTTTTCTTGCCCCCCCCACCCCCCCCGGGGCAGTTGGCACCTGGTCAGGAGCTGGACTCTCCTGAGGCTCGTACAGGGCACCCATCCCACTTTCAGCTGCAACAGCTCCACACCCCACAAAAGCAAGAGCCCTCCCTCATCCTGGCCACACTGAGACTCAGTGATCCTTGCTGCCTGACAAGGGTTTTTAGAAGATCCCCCCTTCCCCAACCCTTTGGAAAATGTCTGTTTGCATAATGGCCACAGGATGGACTCAGGGTGGACTGGAGCAGAGCACGATTGCAAAAGGGGGGCAACAACCCCCTTGGCCCAGCGCAGCACCTCCGGCTCCTGTAATCCACTGTGGCTTCAGCATGAGGGGGCCCCTGAGGGCCGTGAGCATCCTCAGGTGTGGGCATGCGGCTGTGGGCTGGGAACGTGCTTCTGCTCTATAAAATCCTGATAAGTGAGCATGCGAACTTTGCAAAGAGCAGCTTCACTCCGCAGAGGGAAATAGGAGATCCCCGCACGTTAACAGGTTTGCTAAGACAGGCAGCTCCACGAGCTCTCTGATGTCAGAGAGCCCCAGTCCCACCCTTCCTGGCTGTGTGAGTGTGGACGACAAAGCCACCCTCTCTGTGCCTCAGTAGCCTCCTCTGCCCCAGGAGGATCACAACAGCACCAATTTCCTGTGGCTGCCATAAGGATTATGTGAGATCACATGTGAAAACGGGCCTGGAAGAGTGCCCAGGGTGGTAAGGAAACCCCCAGCGAGCTCCCAGCCCGACCTGAAGCTCCACCAAGGATACGGAGAAGCATCTCGTACTTAGCACGGCTAACACGCCAGCTCCTCTCTGGGATCCTGGTCTCATTCGCGGCAACCCCATTCTTTCAGTTGTTCTGGCCAAAGTCCTTGGAGTTGTCTGCGACTCCTCCCTTTCTCTCCCTCTTGGCTCTTCCTTCAAAATAGACCTAGAACTAGACCACCACCCCCAGTGCTCCAAGCCACCACTGTCTCTTGCCGGATTATTGAAAGTTCCCATCTGGCCTCTCTGCTTCTACCTTTGAACCCACACAGCCTGCTCTGAATGCAGCTGCCAAGATGATCCCATTAAAATTTAAGTCCGAGCACGTCAAAACCCCCCTGCTCAAAGTCGGCTCAGTGGCATCCCATCTCACACGAGTAAAAGCCAAGTTCCTTACAAACAGCCCAGGAGCCCTACGTGGTCTGCCATCTCCCACCCCACCTCTTGGACCTCATCTCCTGCTACTCTCCTCATGAATCTTTCTCTTGCCCTATTGGCCTCTTCGTCAAACGTGAGGAACACTCCTGCCTCAGGCCTTTGCACTTACTGTTCTCTCTGCCTAGAACATCCAACCCCCAGGTACCTGCATGACTGGCTTTGTCTCTTCCTTCAGGTTTGTACCCAAAATCACCTCAACAATGACACCTTCCCTGAAAACCCTTTGAAAACATCACCTTTTCCCTGTAGCTCATATCCTCCTGCCTTGCTTTATTTTTCTTCTTAGTACTTTCACTATTTGTTATATCTTTTATTTATTTTATCACCTGTGTCCTCTATCAGATAGTAAGCTCCACAAGAGAAGGTATTTTTGTTTGTTTGATTCACTGCTCTGTTCCCAGGGCCAATAACGGTGCCTGACACATAGCAGATGCTCTAATAAATATCTGTTGATTTAGGGAATTAACTAATTCCCTAAGTTAGTTCCTAATTCCCTAATTCCTTAAGAAGGCCAGGGCCGAGGGCCTTGTTAAAGCATTAAGCATTCCTGCCAACCGAAACTCAAAACCAATCATGCCTAAAATTAAGGTCCAAGTCGACTGGAACATGTAATTTAACCTTTATTGTCACACACTATTTCAGCCTCCTCTTTACTCTGCAAAATGAAATGTACCCATATTTTTTATCTTGATTCAAAGTATAAGATGTTCTCAACCTGACCTCTTCGGAGGGAGCCATACGCTGTCCGGCACTGGGTCAACAGAAGCTGACCAGAATACTAACGGTGTTTCTATTTTTGGTTCATACCATGAGTCGGTTTCTCTTTTATTCCTCCTTCCTTTCAGTGGCCAAGGAGATACATCAGCAGGCAACAAATTATGGCTGCCACAGATGCCGCGTTCCATGGGGCCGATCAGTTACGCGGCCACTCCGGAGACATGATCTATGAATTGAAGGGGGATGAAGGGAGACCACATTCTCAATCCAACGGCAATTCTAGGAGTAAGACCAGATCACAGGAAGCACCAGCTCCTGGCGAGTGGGAGGATTTATTTTCTCATATTCTCACTTGTACTTCAGAAGTTTCACTGGCTGTTTAAAAGGAAGAGAAATCTGAAACCCGAAGAATAAACTCTTTATTCAGGGAAAGTTCCATTGTATCACCATGCGCTCGTAACTGAGCTGAGGACAATCTGAAGCCGATTCCAAAGCAAAGCCACAAATCATCCAAAGAACTAGATGAATTCAGTAAAATGAAAATAAGCGAACAACCCTAGTCCGTCAGTTTGGAATCTGGAGAGGAAACGTGAAAGCTGTCCCTGGAAGACCTCACGCTCGAGTAGGAAGGACACGAAGAACTTGGGAATCAGGCAGCCGTGACCTCCCATCCAGGCTCTGCACCCAGCAGCTGTGGGACCGTGGGTAAATGGCTTCAGCACGCCGAAGCTCAGTGTCCCAAACTCTCAAACATGGGTCCCAACATCTAGTTATAGGATTGAGTTAATTTGCGAAGACGCTTGTCCACAGTGAGGGAGTCGGTAAGTGCTAGCTCCTTTCCTGGACTGTCCGAATTTGAGTCTGAACTGAAAGAACGGTGCCCAGAGATGTCACCACTGAACTGTCTGGGGCCAAAAGGGCTTGGAGATGTTCTGCCAATGTAGGGCAAGGCCCTTTTCCTGCTTCTGAGAACGAGCACAAATCCAACAGGAACACTGAATTCCAAGAGAGAAAAAGGCAGAAGAGGAGAAAAATGCAAGGAAAGAGTCGAGGTGATTTGTGCTTTTGCTATGTGCACCCAAGGAAGGAAGCAATTGTGAGTGACTGACTCTGGAATCATCCCTTTGAGTCAGCCGCTTCCCAGGCTTGCCCAGAGTCAGCGCTGCAGACTGCACTGCCATTGTTCACTGTCTGTTTTGTGACAACACACCTCTTGGTGACTCAGGACAGAGAGGGTGGAGGTGTTTCTGGCACCAATTTTATTTTTGTTCTTTCAATCACCTCAATCCATTCATTCATCCATCTAGCCATTCAATGTCTCACCAAAGCTCTTTCTGAGCACTTGTACAATGTGAAATATAAGCCTGGTGTTTGAGATGGTGCAGATGGAGGGTTTATGTTTTAAGAGAGTTGTAGAATTTTAAGAGTCACCTGCCTAATCCAACATTTCATTTGTGTGTTTGTATTTGTGTAGGTCTTTCACATTTTATAGCACATGACTCTTGATCTCGGGGTCGTGGGTTCAAGCCCTACACTGGGCGTGGAGCTTACTTAAAAATATAAAAATAAATATATTTTATATATTAAAATTATTTTTATTATTATTTATATCATTATTTTATATGTATTATTTATATTCTTTTATTATATTTTTATATAATAAAATAAAAAGGGGAGCTGACTTAGCAGAGCATGAGATTCTTGATCTCAGGATTGTAAATGAGTTCAAGGTCAGTATTGGAATTCTCTCTCTCCCTCTGCCCTCCAACCCCCTGCACTCTCTAAGTAAGACCTTAGTAAAACAGATACCTTTGTATTTCCTAAGACCTTACCATATTCCAGGTACCGTGCTATAGATTCATGTGTGTTACTCTGGTCATGTGTCACAAACACTCTATGAAGTTAAACACTGTTGCTGCTTCAAATAAGCAGATCAGAAAAACAGGACTCAAAGAATTTAAGGTCACATAGCCTATATGCAGCAGAGCAGGAAGTGTGGATTCAAGTCTGGATTCAAACTAGAAAGTCTGTATCAGAATTGTCCTGTTTGCTGCACAGGGATTCAAGTATATAATGTCTTCTATGTATCTGTTCTCTGACACAATGAAAAAGGGACTGATGTTAGAATAAAGGCCTGTGTGAGAGTTTCAGGGTGTGTGTAGGTGAGAAGCCACTGATAGAAATTAAAGATCCAGAATTTAATCAAGTTCTAAATTGCAATCACTGTTCCCAGGCATTTACTGAAATCTGAAATATGGCCTCACTGGGCCCTTTAGGACAATGCTCTTATAGCTAACCAGAATGTACCCTTCACTCCAGAGCCACTTACACCTAAGCCTCGTAAGTATGAGGTCAGATTTCTGCTCCCACTTGTCCTGCTCACTATTGAAATGAGCAATAGAGTGGAAATTAAGACCCCCACATACAAAATGAAAATTAATAACCTACGGCCATTAATGCGGTGGCTCGACTATGAGGTCAAAGTGATATATGCAAAGAGCACTGGACTGAGAGCACATAATCATGAGTTCAAATCCAAGCTGTGTGACCCTGGGAGCATTGCTTAACCCCTCTGAGTCCATTTCCTCATCTCTACAATGAACACAATGACATCTACCTCCGAGTATTTTTGTGAGATTAAATAAGTGTAAGCCGAATACAAAGCCAGATGCGTCCAGTGTTCATCTTGATAAAACAGTAGTCATATATGACGGCCTCCAGCATAAATGGACAGTGCACGTTGGTAAAGCATTACTGATATCTTCTCCAAAAATGCTTCCATTAAATGGAAAGGAACTGAGAGATGAAAAGGTCTGGGGCTCCCCGTACAAAAGAACAAGTTCTCAAGTCTCTCAAGTCTTGACTAGAAACTTTTTAAAGCATCTCCACCATGCTAATGGGGGGAATATTTTCTCACATTTTTTGCCTTTTCCTGCATTCCCTATTTATTTATTTACTTATTATTTATTTCTTAAGATTTTATTTGTTTGACATACAGAGTGAGAGCATGAGCGGGGGAAGGTGTGAAGGGAGAAGGAGAAGCAGACTCCCCGCTGAGCAGGGAGCCCAACGTGGGGCTCAATCCCAGGACCCTGGGTTCATGACCTGAACCAAAGGCAGATGCTTAACTGACTGAGCCATCCAGGCACCACCCCCCATTCATTCCACATAAAACTACAACAGCCCACTGTTTTCTCTGCTTGCTTTGGAGTTCTCCTTCTGCCCCTCAGAAGATCCCATTTAAATTCTTCCCGTGTGGGTGGACATGGGATCCTGTATCTGACACCAAAAGCTGTTGTCCCAAGAAGAGATCTAAACCCTTTGGGGTCATTCCAGAAGCCAGAGTTGGGACTAATGGGGTGGACTTAGAAGAAGGTTCCAGCTCTGTACATGGAACATGTTTGTATTAGCAGCTGCTGGCCAGCTATGGGGCATGCCTGTGCAGCAGTGTGGGTTCCACCACGAAAGCTCAAGCCAAGCGTCTCACCCGCTGCTGCCTGACTGAGCCCAAGAGCACATTATTTGATTCAACCCTTGCTGAGGGACTGTGTGTATCCCAGGCACTAGGAACACAAACAGAATGAGTGAGACGCAGCACTCTCCTCTCAAGGCCTCACATGGAGGAGCTAAGTCAGGTGGGCAACTCCTTCTTGAAGAGAGGATACCTTGGCAGTCTTAAAGGATGGAGGAGGGGAAGAAGTGAGGGCAAGAGAGGACAGTACAGAAAGGGGATTCGGGGCCAAAGGAATGAGCATGAAGACAGAAGTAGAAGTGACAAGCAGTATGGTTTCTGAGGGGCATGCCAGCAGCTGGATAATGCTAGAACAGAAAATGCGAGGGTGGGGAGGAGTGAGAACCAAGGCTGGAGCTGGAGCCAGGAGCTAGGATGTGGAGAGCCTTGTAAACTGCACCCTGCGGAATGAGTTTGGTCTGGCAGGTGTCAGGCAGCCAACACCTTAAGAGTTTTAAGCTCAAGAGTGATGAAGTTTCTCCAATCTTCAATTTTGGGTTTTTTCCCCCAAGGGAAATAGGACAGCTGTGAAAGCTGCTGAATTGGGCTGTGGAAGCCCCCCAGGGACCAGCGGAGCCCTGCCTGACTCATCACTCAGGGTAAGCACGGAGCTCCTTCAGCCTCCCACCTCTTCCTCCCCCGTCTGCTGGGCCTCTCGGTAAAGCAGACTTCAGAGAAAGGAGATGTAGGCACAAGGCAGCTCGGCATTATAAAGTGCTCTGAAGCAGCCAGAAGTCCACAGTGAGCCTTGAGCATCCTTCTGCAGTGGGGACCTTGGCTGGAAGGCAGGTCCTGGGATCCAGGCCAGGGGGTGGGGCGGGGGGGGGGGGGGGGGGGGGGGAGAAAGGTCAGGTTTGCTGCAGTGTGCTCCAGAGCCCGCCTGCATCTCATCTTGCAGCTTTTTCTCCTCCCTTCTTCCTTCCCTCCCTCCTGATACCCTCTGGCTCCGGACTGAGGCTGGGGGGAGGGGCGAGGAGGGGTGGGGAGGGGCGAGGAGGGGTGGGGAGGGGCGAGGAGGGGTGGAGCGGGGTCAGGGAAGGAAGGAGGGGTCAGGAACCCACCGTGCAGGAAAAAGCATCAGCCACCACCACCATTCTGACCTCCCAGCCAGGAACTCAATGGCCTCCTGTCCTCTTCCAGATCACTGTTCATCTCCCACTCTCAAGCTGCCATTTGGACCCATGTCTCCCCTCCTTCCCCATCCTCTTTTACCTCTCCAGCGCCAGTCCTCATTTCCTGCCCCCCAGGGGCCCAGGATCTCCTCTGCCTCTGTGACTTGGTTTTACCCCCCAACTTGCTCCACCTCTTTCTGGAATTGCACCGATGGCTCTGCCTCACTAAGCCTCGATGATTCCTTCACACCTGCTCTCTCCCTTCTGTAATTCCCCTCCATTGGGAACACCTGAGCAGACTGTCACCTACCTACTTCTACTAGTTTATTAGCTCCAACCACTCCCCACACACTAATCCCGGACCGTCCTCTTGCTCTTTGTCTCCTGAATTCTGCCTCCTCCTCCAACCACTGCACAAATGTCATCCTGACCCTAAGGCTTTCCCCTCTCACCTCCAAGAGAGATGAAATCTAATAGAACTTTGTTTACCTTTATTAAATATGGGCTTTGCTTAGGTCCTAATAACACTAGTACTTATGTGCCAGGCATCTCTCAGAGAACTTTATATAGTCACTCATTTAAATCCTCAAGGCCACCCTGTTATTAGCTCTGGGATAACCTGCCCAGTTTTACAGCTAGTCAATACAGAAACATTCTCAAACCCACATGGCTTGGCTCTGACCAGTTGTTTTGCCACTCTCCACCCAGCAGGGTTTTTCACCTGCACACCAGGAAGCCTTAGAGCACAAGAGCCACCCCCTGTTGTCCTGGTACCCTAAGTTCCTGGCACCCAGCAGGTGATTATTAAATGTGCTCCGAATTCAACTGAAATACAACGCACATTCCTGTGTCTTCCTCACATGTATGTTCTGTCTCCTCGGGCCATCCAGGAGATCCTCAAGGAGAAAAGCTTAGGTCATCCGTTTCTTGAGAGGCCCACAGTCGTGAGGCCTAATGAATTGGGGGATAGGGAGAGAGCTTGAAGCTGGGGCAAACTATGGCAGATTAATATATGTCTTATGTGCGTACAATTTACAATGGCATTTTCACAAATGCCTGATCTCCTAGGTCTTGACATCAAGGTGAGGGCTATGGATTGGATGTGGACAGGAAGGGAAGAAGACTTACGTGCAAGATGGGATGAGTCCTGGTCAAGCTCTCAGAGCTAGAACTATCTGGACAACATTACAGGGATTACCGCCCATGGCTCTGAATGCAGCCCCTGAAAGCCAGTCTGTTCCCGAGTGTTTTTGGCCAGCTGTGACCATCAGGGATGTGTGGGCTCAGTGAGGAGCTCTGCCCCCTGCCAGGGTGGTCTGGGTGGCTGGGGCCAGCATAGGAAATAGTGGAAGATGGGTGAGGGACAGAGAACCTACCAGAAGGGAGCGTGGCTGGGTGTGCAGAGGGGGCTAGCTAAGCAGAGACAGGATGTGTTAAGGCAGGTTCAGCAGGGCCTCTGGGAACCTTCTGCAGTGTCAGGTCACCCTCCCCAGAACACTCATGACACGGTTTCCAAGTGGTCTGATAATATAGATATGACGAGTCGGGCAAAACTAGTTTGCCCTTCCCACTAATTGAAGATAGTCAGTCTCCCTACTGCTTATAACTATGCCATGGCATTTCTAAAACCATGTACCTTTATTGTCCTAACTCAGCAAAACCACAGGTCAGAGTTACTCCACGTCCTGTGCACAAGGGGTTTTCAGGCTCAGGTGGCCTCAGCAGAAGAGCAGCTTTTCCGTAATAGAAAGGGAGGTAAACTTATAAGCCCAAACACCTGTCCCATCTTACCAGCTGGTTGGACTTCCACAGGTCTCTTCAATCCCTGGGCCTTGATCTCCTCTTCTGCAAAATGGGCATGAAAACGCCCACCCACCAGCCTACCCCGGCCCAAAAAACTGGCGAGGCCCTGCGCCACGGCCTGTGGGCTCCCAGAAGAGGCTTTCCGCTGATTTGAACTGTCCGTCTCACGCCCCTCACCGGTCGGGAAATGAAGGAGACAGTGCAGACATCTACCCCGAAAAGCAGGGGAGAACCTTCTCCCACTGGGGACCGCGGGGGCCTCTGCGTCTGAAGCGGAGGCTTACGGATCGCCAAGCCCTGGCTGCGGCTCAGACGGGGTGCGGCGGGGAGGCTCGGAGACTCGGGGTTCCTGACCCGGCCCCGAAGACGCGGGGGCTTCCTTTCCCCAACCGCGCCCTCGCGGCGGCGGCCCAGCGCGCCCCCACCTCCCCTACTCCCCCGGGGCCACAGCCCCGCGCCCGAGCTCGGGCACCGCTCGCTCACCTGCGGCTCCACCAGCCAGCGGGGCTCGACGCCGGCAGCCGCGGGGCGCGCGGCGCGGAACGCCGAGTACACGGGGATGCGGTCCCGGCGGCTGTACAGGGTGGCGAAGCGCTCGGCGCCCTCGAAGCGCTGACAGATCTTCACGTGGGGCTCGGCCGCCAGCCCCGCAGGCGGTGTCCCGGCGTAGAAGAACCGGTCGCATTCACCGAAGCCGGCTTCCTCCTCGCCCACGAGCCGGCCTTCCAGCAGCCCGGCCAGGGCGAGGAGGCTGCCCAGCGCGAGCCAGCGCGCGGGCCGCATGGCGGCCTCAGCGGGCGCGGCGGGGGCGGAACGGCGGCCGGCCGGGGGCGGGGGCGCGCGGGTTGTGCGGGCTGGGAAGTCGCGAGGGGAAGTCGGGACCCGGGCGCGGCGCGGCGCGGCGCGGCGGGTCGAGCGCTCGGCGGGGCCGGGCTGGGCGGCTGGGGGCGGGCCGGGGCGCGAGGCCGCGCCTCCCTCCCTCCCACCCGCCCGCGCGGAAGATGGCCGCGGAGGCCTGGGGGCCCGCGGTTCGCGGGTGCGGCGGCGGCGTTCCCGGCTCCCCCACCCGACCCCACCCCGGTCGGCCTGCCCGCCGCCTCGCCTCTGCAGGCCGCGGGGACGCGCAAGGGTGGGGTGCCCGAGTCGGGTGGGCCTGATCCGAGTGGCTGGGCAGGGACAGTCCCCTGGGCGGGGCGCTCGGAAGCCTCTGGAGCCTTCGCGCGGCGGGAGCGGTCGGAGATGCTGAGGCGCGGCGGGGGATGCGCGCGGACCTGCGGCTCTCCCGGGCGAGTGGGGCAAGAGGACCGCCCCCCAACTCTGAAATCTACTGAAAATCCAAAGGCTCCACCGGGCGCACACGTAGAGCTTTGATGTCATTTTAGCAGATCAGAAGCCCAGAACTTCAAACTGAGAAATTCTGTTGTAGGAAGTTCCCGACCTAGGCAGACAGGAGAGCCCGGCTGTGGTTTGCGTGGTGCTAGGCTGAGAAACAAAACCAAAACCAAGAAGGGACACCGGCGGACATCCTTGGTTTATGTGTTTATTTGATTCACTGTTTGCTTCACCGCGCTGAGTGCCTTCACGCCAGCTGAGGTTGGGCGCGGGGGTGAAGCCAGAACAGGGCCCCTGCGGCATGTCGACAACTGCCTAATGGGAAACCTTCTCATTAATCAAAGAAGCGTGCTATTAAAGGAATCATTAAAAGCGGAATATGGAACTTTGAGAAACTGACCCCTTCCCGTCTGTTTGCTTTCGTTCCAAAGGTAACATTTTATTCTAAGATTGAGCTGGCTTTTGTAAATTACACGTGTCCTCGCCCCCAAGATTCTGGAACAAACTACAGGGTGGTAGCGGCTGGATCTAACTAAAGATTTTGCTGACTGCTCATTATGGCCACGGCCACGGCCACGGCCTTCGTTAGCTAGCTGTGTCTTTATCTGTGCAGCCACAGATCAGGGCGCTCTCTCCATTTGATGGTGCCTAGTCCCTCTTTTCCACTGACTCTCTTCTCACAGGGGAGGAGATTTCAAACCACACCCCCTTGGGCTTCTGCACTCATACCCCGCCTCAGTGAAACATCAGTAGATAGCCTTCAGCAAGGACCCAAAGAGGAAAACTGATGGCTGGTGTGGAATAAAATGACATTCTACTTACACTTCTGCCAGCTGGTTGGTATTTCCCCTCGTTTGTTTGAAATCGGGAGGCAAACTAGAGACATCACACCCCTGTCCACACCTCCGTGCTCTGATGACAATTCACCCCCCACATTCCCGCCATCACCACCTTAGACCAAGCCAGCTTAGTCTCACACCCAATTTTTATCCTTCCATCCCCTCCAATCCATTCTCCAGCTGGAGTGACTTCCTAAAATAAATCTGATGATGTCACTCAACTCTTAACAGCTGTTCAAGTGGAGACTTGCCTGAGGATGCCCCCAGACTCCCTGCTTGACCCCATGACCACTGGGATCTGGCCCTCCTGACTCCTCTGCTCTAGTCTTCCACCACACCCCCTACTCTGGAATACTGCTAAGCAGCATTCAGTCTTTGCAGTTCTTCAGATGATAATTGCATCATAAAGGACTTCTGCTGGTCTGGAATCCTCACCACTCACGCATTTCCTCCTGCACCCCTTTCATTTAGCCCCCCCCACAATGATCTGGTTGAACATTAGTTCCGCAAGTCACCCACCTTCCTGAAAAGCTTGCCCTTCCCCCTCCCCCTCAGCCCCCTCATCCCCCATCCCATACCTGAGGTTAAGGGTCCCATGTTATCCTGCCTGCCAAGCCCAGTATATCCCGTGTATCTAACTATTATCTCCCCCCTTAGAAATTCATATAGTTCCTGTCCTAGGGATTCAGTGCAGTGAGTGAGTATATCAATGAATGAAAGAAAAAAAAAACCCTTCCTCCATGAAGTTTTATTTGTATTCTCATTGCTCTAGTTCATTCATTTTCAAGTGTTTTTATTTTTTCTATTTTTTAAAAAGATTTTATTTATTCAGAAGGTAGAGATAGACAGAGAGAGCACAAGCAGGTGGGAAGACAGAGGGAGAAGAGGAAGCAGACTCCTCGCTCAGCTGGGAGCCAGACAGGGAGCTCAATCCCAGGACCTGGAGATCATGACCTGAGCTGAAGGCAGGAGCTTAGCCATCTGAGTTACCCAGATGCCCCTCATTTTCTAATGTTTTTCAAACATCTACCATGAGTCAGCCATTGTGCTAAATATCGAGTATGCAGGAAGAGCAAAGTCAGATCTGGTCCCCACTCTCGTGGCACTCATGCTAGCACCTTGAATGGCTGCTCAGGTAGCCTGAGCTAATAGGCTGCTTCCTAATACCTTGTACCTGGCTCATGGAACTGCTGGATCATGGAACTGTTGAATCATTCAGAATTTTCTGGATCATTCAATGGTCTTCTTCATATTGTCCAGACATTTCTATCCTGATTAGGATAGAAAGCAGAAAGTAATGGATCCTACGCACCTGCTCTGCCTCAGACCAGAAAAGGCAATGCTGGGAGCTTTCTGGAACGTGGACTTCATTCCAGTGCAAGACTGGGCCACGCCAGCCTTAGCAGAATAGAACTTAAGTAGGCCTGGAAGACAGATAAGCAATTACAAAACAGTGGAGGAAGTGTGATTCGCTATGAGGGGCCAGAAGGCTAATCTGGGGAGAAGTTCTCGAAAGACAATGCGTACAGCGGAAAATCACAGTTCATGATGAGACATGTTGAAACAATGGCTCACAAACTACCACAATAATTCATTTCTAGCCAACATCTCTGGCTCTTCTCTCAAGGCATCATTTAGCACTTGCACAAATGTGACAACTAATGAAGAAGTTAACCTCCTTTGGATCACTGGGAGTGGTGAGGGGCTGGGAAGTAGCTCCTCTTTGGGTTAGAGTGCCTGATTCATTTTCCTAATGATGACTAAAGCCGAGGAAGCAGGCCTGGCTCACCACTCCGGTGAGGGCGGAAGTCCCCTGAATCATAGGGGCTGTTGACACCCACACCAGCAGGGGGCTAAGTCATGCTTACCTAGACTGGTGGCAGAGCTGTCTTCTTCCTAGCAAAGCTAAACTTTGGATGATGTGTAAAAGTAATAATCAGACAACCTCTGTTCTCAGAAACAGCATCCATTGGGTGCCTGGGTGGCTTGGTCAGTTAAGCATCTGTTGCTGGGATCAGGAGCAGCTTATCCCTCACCCTTTGCCCCTACCCCCTCCACCCCGCTTGTGTTCTTTCTAGCTTGCTCTCTCTTTGTCTCTCTCTCTCTCAAGTAAATAAAATCTTAAAAAAGAAGAAGAAGAAGAAGCCTCCATATGTGCACATGCACCGTTTCTCCGATACCTTGTACCTGGCTCATGGAACTGCTGGATCATGGAACTCTTGAATCATTCAGAATTTTCTGGATCATTCAGTGGCCTTCTTGATATTGTCCAGACATTAAAGGATTACCTCAGGCAGGAAGAATAACTTTGAACCCCACCAATAGACAAATATTGAAAATAATTTCTCTAATATACCTCAATAAAAATGGATGAAATAAAAACAGATCTTTTTGTAACTTTTTTTGGCTTTCCATATCTATAGGGGGAAGGGTATAGTGGTTATGAGCTTGGACTCTGGAGTGAGACTGTCTGGTTCCTATGCTGGATCCTCTTCCTGGCTTTGTGATCCTCAGCAACTTGTGGAACCTCTCTGTGCTTCGAGCTTCTCGTCTCTAAATGAGGACGATGGCAGCACCTACTTCCTAGTGTTAAATGTTAAATGCATGAATGCACCCTGTTTCCTTGAGTGTAAGAGATGCATTTTCACACTGAACATTTCTGAAGTTGAGGTGCGTTTTACAATTGACAGTGTGGCAGAGTTTAATTGTCACAGGGCTATGTGAAATAATGGTGCATCTTATCATCAGTCTTGTCTTAGTTTTAGATGTGATGAAAATCGGGATACAAAATAGAGCTTAGAAAAGTGCATAGCAAAAAAAAAAAAAAGGAAAGAAAGAAAGAAAAGTGCATATCACCCAGAAAATACTATAGAAGTATTTAACAGGTTATAGATACAAAATATAAATATAGCTCCTCTGACTTCATCAGAGCCAATCAGTATAGCTCATCTTAAAACGTTTGTCCATGTTGGCAATGGCAGACCATGGCATGACTGACCCATTTGCCAGGAAGGAGAGAAACTGCTCTTCACACCTGGTGTGCGGTTGGAGGATACATCTGATATCCATCCCTGTGTCTTAGCAAGATCTCGGAAAGTATGTATTTGAGAGCTGCTGAGACACAGGTACCCTGAATGGGTTAATAAGGTGGCATCCCTCTAGGTCAATATGCTTTATCTATTTATTGGAGAGACTGGGTGCTCTGACACACAGCAGAGAAGTAGGATCTCTGACGGTGGGGCTCAGCAACCCAGCTGTGGCCCCAAACCCGCATACATCAGGGGCACACCAACACTGTATAGTTAACCACTACCTTTACAAGGATGATGTGCATCCGGCTACTGGAACTATCCGTTAGCTACTCAAGAGGGCCTTTTGGAAATTTTACACCCCTCTCCAAGTGGCTAAAAAAGTATTGCTTTCTAATCATAAGCAAAGTATTGCCTTCTAATCATAAACAGTACCCTTCCCAAGAAAGGGTTCTTTATAAATATATATATTTTTAAATCATCACGTTTCTGGTAATGCTTTAGTGGACCTTGGAGACTTGTCCTATGAGTAACTCCCATGCCTCTTGCCACCAGCCATAATTCAACTCAACTTCTGGGCCCCAAATGGCCCAGATGGACAAGCAGGCAGACATAAATGGGTGTTGTATAGTTAGAGAGGGGAGCAAAAGCAGCTTCTCTTGCCTTTTATTTCTCGCTGATTACATGTTCTCTCTTAAAATGTATTCAACTGTCAATGTGAGAATGCAGAACATTCTGTGTTAAACTTTCATTATTTTTCATTCTCTTCATTGTGAACAATTTGTATAATTCTACTTATCTAGAACAAATGTCTATTTCCTTTGTACCAAGAAATTAAAAAAATAAAAAACAAAAAACCTTCCCAACAGCAATCAGAAGAAGGAAATAAGGGCATCTGAATTGTTAAGGAAGAAGTAAAACCCACACTATTTGCAGATAACATGATACCATAAAATTTATGAAACTATAAAGACTCCACCAAAAAAATTACTAGAACTGATAAATGAGTGCAGTAAGGTTGCAGGATACAAAATCAATGTACAGAAACCTGTTGCATTGCTATACACAAATAATGAAACAAAAGAAAGAGAAATTAAGAAAACAATCCTGTGTTGCAATTGCACTAAAAATAATAAAACATCTAGAAATAAAAAATAAATAAGTAAGTTTGAAAAAAAAAGGAAAAATGTCTAGAAATAAACTTAAGGAAGGAGGTGAAAGATCTGTACTCTGAAAACTATAAGTCACTGATGAAAGAAATTCAAGATGACACAAATGGAAAGACGTTCCATGCTCATGGACTAGAATGACCAATATTGTTCAAATGTCCATACCATGAAAGCAATCTATAGATTTAATGTGATCTCTATCAAAATATCAACAGTATTTTTCACAGAATTAGAACAAAAATCTCAAAATTCATATGGTACCCCAAAAGATCCTGAATAGCCAAAGCAATCTTGAAGAAGAAAAACAAAGTCGGGGTAACACAATTCCAGATGTTAAATTATATGACAAAGCTGTGGTAATCCAAACAGTATGGTACCGACACAAAAATAGGCACATAGATCAATGGAATAGAAAAGAAAGCTCAGATAAAGCCACAATCATATGGTTGATTAATCTTCCACAAAGGAAGCAAGAATATAAACTGGGGAAAAGACAGTCTCTTTAACAAATGGCCTTGGGAACAGTGGACAGCCACATGCAAAAGAATGAAACTGGACCACATTCTGACATACACAAAAATAAACTCAAAATAGATTAAGGACTTAAATGTGACATCTGAAACCATAAAAATGCTAGAGGAGCACATAGGGAGTGATTTCTCAGACGTTGGCTGGAAAAGCATCTTTCTAAATACATCTCCTGAGAAACAAAAGCAAAAATAATTCTGGGGACTACATCAAAATAAAAAGCTTCTGCTCATCAAAGGGAACCACCAACAAAACTAAAAGACAAGCTACTGAATGGGAGAAGATATTTACGAATGACACATCGGGTAGAAGATTAGTATCCAAAAGGTATAAAGAACTTATGCAACTCAACACCAAAAGAAACAAAATAATCCAATTAAAACATGAGCAGAAGACATGAACAGACATTTCTCCTAAGATGGCCAACAAACACATGAAAAGATGCTCAACATCACACGTCACTGAAAATCAAAACCACACGAGATGTCACCTCATACCTGACAGAATGACTAAAATCAAAACCACAAGAAACAGTAAGTGTTAGCAAAGATGTAGAGGAAAAGGAACCCTTGTGCACTGTTGGTGGGAATGCAAACTGGAGCAGCCACTGTGGACGACAGTACCGAGGTTCCTTGGAAAATTAAAAATAGAATTATCGTATGACCCAGTAATCACACTACTGGGTATTTACCCCCCAAAAATACAAAAACACTGATTTGAATGGATATAAGCAGCCTGTGTTTACTGCAGCATTATTTACAATATCCAAATAATGAAAGCAGCCCAACAGTCCATCAATAGATGAACAGATAAGGATGTGGAGATAAATACAATGGAATATTGATATTCAGCCACAAAAAAGAACAGAATCTGGCCATTTGCAACAACATGGATGGAGCTAGAGAGTATGATATTAAGTAAAATCAGTCAGAGAAAGGTAAATACCATATGATTTCACTCATATATGGAATTTAAAAAACAAACCAAGTAAAGGTGGGGGGAAGCAAACCAAAAAAGAGTCTTAACTACAGAGAACAGACTAGTGGTTATTGGGGGGGGGGGGAAACAGGTGAAGGGGATTAAGAGCACACCTGCAGTGATGAGCACAGTGTGATGTATGGGATTGCTGAATCCCTGTATTGTACATCTGAAAGTAATGTAACACTATATACTAACTACACTGAAATTAAAAAAAAAAAAACTTTTCAGGAAAAAAAGGAAACTAAAGTTCTAGTAACATGTTTATAATAGAAAAATCAGAAAACTAGAATAAACAATTGTATACATGGCATGATCACACTGAACATAGGCAAAAAATAAAAGACTGACAATTCACTAATTGTCTAAATCTGCGTGATAGGATAAGATTATTTTATTCTATTTTTGGATATTTTCAACAGAGAAAAATATCTTACAAGAGAAAAAAATTAACCTTGTTCTTTAGATAAAAAAACTCAGAAGTATGGGGAAGGGCAGAGAGAGAATCTTTTCTTTTTCTTTTTTTTTTTTAAGATTTTTATTTATCACAGAGAGATAGTGAGAGAGGGAACACAAGCAGGGGGAGTGGGAGAGGGAAAACAGGCTTCCTGCTGAGCAGGGAGCCCGATGTGGGACCCAATCCCAGGACCCCAGTATCATGACCTGAGCCGAAGGCAGACGACGGAGCCAGCAGGCGCTCTGAGAGAGAGAGAATCTTAAGCAGACCCACTGCTTGGGTGCATCTGAGACCACACAGTCTCTCTCTCTCTAAAAAAAAAAAAAAAATAAAGCAAATAATATTAAATTTAGAAAACACTAAATTTAGTAAGTATAAACTAAAAAGAAAAAACTCTCAGGAGGATTTCTTTCCACTGTTCATACATCACCAAGGCACTTGGTCGTCCTTCATAATACAAATACTTGGAGGCTCTGATGAAGCAAGAAGACTCAAATCCACACTCTCCAGATAACAGATAAACTGCTTGGTTTGGTTGTCTCATTTAACAAGACAATTTAATATTATTGCTAAATTAATATTAGTGTTATTAATGTTAATATTATCTAGTATTTGTGGTAGCCTGTTGGGGGTGCTATGACAACATACCGCATACCAGGTAGCTTGTAAACAACGAACATTTATTTTTCAGAGTTCTGGAGGCTGGGAAGTCCAAGATCAAGGTGCCAACAGATTCAGTGAGTAAATTTCATCACATCCAATCACCCCTGATTATCAGAGGCACCACTAAGGTAATTAAACAATTCCACATTCATGCTAAAAACCCAAGAGGTTCATGGCATGTCATTGCCTTCCTTTGATTTGTCTAAAAGGCTTTATTGAGAAAAATGGAAAGGAGTAACAAGAACCATGATTTGTGTCCCTGCCCTCATCCCTCAAGAGTTCTGCCTATGTTTCCAGTGACGTCTAGAACGTGGCCTTGGGTCCCGGCTCACCCACAGGCCTGTCCCCGCCCCCTTGCCCAACACTGTGTGAGCCCATGGCTCTTGCAAGTTCTGCTATTAAAGATCCTGGGCATTTAAGGTCTTGTCTTGGCTTTATTAATCTGCTCTCTCATGGACCCAGGGCCCAACAATGAGGGCATCTGTTGCAATTCTAATATTAGCAACAAACACAAGTCACATCATCTTGTATAAAGAGAACATTGACGGAGGAACATTCGGTCACTAGCAGAGACATGGCAACATAAAACAAGGACCTCTGTCAACTGCTGGCCTGTCTGTTACTCAGGGGAGAGAGATGGAGGAAGAGAGATTAAATCTTCCCTCCTCCCTTCTGTTCTGCAGTCCTAGGGAAAGGCACATACTCTGCAGAATTCCCACGCAGGCAGAGAGTTGTGCTGCGACCCTCGGAGGACAGAGGTCTGAGAAGGTGAGTCAGAAACAACCGTGCTTAGGGCTAGGCATATGGAAGGTGTGCAGAAGGTATACTGAGCTAACAAGTCATCTGAATTACACACCTTGGGTCACACGACTTAGAGGACGCCAGGCATCTCACCTTTTTACCAGCTCTAAAGGTAGGGTGACAGCATTTAGGTTTGTTGCCATGACTATGGGATCTCTGCAACCCAAACCAGCTGTTTAAAACAGGGGGCATGGGGCGCCTGGTTAGCTCAGTGGGTTAAGCCTCTGCCTTTGGCCTAGGTCATGATCTCAGGGTCTTGGGATCGAGCCCCGAGTCTGGATCTCTGCTCAGCAGGGAGCCTGCTTCTACCTGCCTCTCTGCCTACTTGTGATCTCTCTGTCAAATAAAGAAATAAAATCTTTAAAAATAAATAAATAAATAAAACAGGGGACATGTCTCAGAGATCGATGGGCTAATTCTAACCTCCAGAAACATTTCATTTGGCATTCAGGACTTTTAAATTTGGTAATTAGCTGCCAAATTTTAAAAACCTGAAGATTTTTTTCCCCTAAAAGTGCCAGTTGCCAGCTACTCTGGAAGATTCAGAAAATGGCAACGGCATGACCCCCATTCCCACAAAACCACAGAAGACTGGCCCCAGGGAGAGTCCTCGGTCTTCCTGCCAGGCTTTAACCAACATCTCCACAGTACCACTCACTTAGATAACTCCCATGAGCCCAGGCGGAGGGCGAATTTTCCATCAGGGGTCAAGGGTCTCACAGGGAAGGTCAGGAGATCCTGGCCAGGTTTTCGCCAACCAAGCAGCCTCTGGCCCTGAGCAGTGGCAGGAACGGGTGGAGAGAGAGAAGGACCCCACTGCAAAGAAATCAAACTCCCACAGCTGAAAAGCCAAGCCCCATCCGCACAGTGACTTGAGTGAAGGGGACGGTGGGAGTCAACACAGCCTGGACACACCGTGACCCGCAGCAAAGAGAAAACAGAAACGCTGGCCAAGAAGCCTGCACAGAGCCTTGTCACGTGTGCTGTTCCCTGGAATGAAGATGGGAATGGCGGGGGCAGGGAAGGAAGAATGTGTCCTCTCTGTGTCTCTTCCTACTTCCACGGGGCCGAAGAGAAGGAAAACAAACCAGAACTCACTGGCACTTGCCAAAGACACTAAACTCCCATGCAGCCCTGCAGCCCAACTCCTCAGGGACCGAATGCTAGGTGGGTGGTCCTCATCTTGGCTGCACATGGGCGTGGCCCAGGGAGCTTTCAAAATCTTGTCCTGCCATTGAAATGAAACTGTGTGTGTGTGTGGGGGGGGGGTTGAGGGAGGGCCACCAGACATCAGTATGTTTCAGATGTGATACCAACGGGCTGAGAACCACTACTCCCCAGCAATGCTCCTCAGCCTTAAACTTGACCATGACTCACCTGGGATCTGGTTAAAAATGTAGATTTTGAGTCATAGGTCTGGGAGGGAGTTTCCACATTTCTGCCAAGCTCAAAGGCCATGTCCATACTTCAGATCTAGACCGTGCTTTGAGTGACAGGAAATCACGGCCCTTTTCCTTTGTCTTTCTGTTTTCAAGTAGTTTAGCAAGGGAGACTGACGGCCTGTCACTTCCGATTCTGAAACGTTAGTAATAACAAAAAAAAAAAAAAAATTAAAGTAATAATAATGTTATTGAAGTAATACAAAATAATAATAATATCAGTAATAGCAAGACTTTGTTGTGTGCTTTTTTTTTTTAAAAAGGTTTATTTATTTTAGGGAGCTTGGGTGGTTCAGTGGCTTAAATGACCTCATCGGGCTCAGGTCATGATCCCAGAGTCCTGGGATCGAGTCCCATGTTGGGCTTCCTGCTCCTCGGGGAGACTGCTTCCCCCTCAGCCTCTGCCTCACACTCTCGCTGTCTCTCAAGAATAAGCAAATCAATCCTTTAAAAAAATAAAAAATAGAGATTTATTATTTATTTTAGAGAGACAGAGAGAGAGCATGCAAGCGAGCAGGGAGAGGGGGCAGAGGAAGGGACTCCTCACACAGACTCCCCACTGACTGTGGGTTTCCTTCACCGTCACCAGGCTCCATCTCACAACCCAGGAGATCATGACCTGAGCCAAAACCAACAGTCAGATGCTCAACCGACTGCGCCACCCAGGTGCCCCTGTTTTGTGCTTTTTTGCCAAACACCATGCTGATGCTACACTTTTTAAAAATATATACACTCAACAAGAAGTTGTGGATAGCTTGTTCTTAACTTCGAGGTGGTTACTCCTGAGCATTTTACTTGTGGTGACTTATCTGATCTTCACGACCCGTCTTGTCATGGGTGCTGCTATGATCATTTCCATGTCCGGGAAGAGGAAGCTGAAGCAGAGACGAGGTCAGGTTTGTAAGTGCAGTCTCCAGGGCACCTCGGAGTTGTCAGTCACCTGCCCATGGTCACGCTAATAAGTGGCCGAGCCGGGCTTCAAAGCTCCATCTGCTTGACTCTGCTGACTGACTTCTTGGAAGGAAAAACGAATGATGTGTATCCTCTGCAAGTCAGTGTTCTCAGCACACTGCTGATATGGTGACTGTATCTCCTTGTCTCTTTAGCCCTTTCTTTTACCTTTCTTCTAGACAACCAGTTTGGGGGGTGTCTTTGCCCATTCCTGCTGCTGTAACAAAATACTATAAACTGGGTGTCTTAACATTTATTTCTCAGAGTTCCAGAAGCTAGACTTCCAAGATCAGGGTGCCAACATGGCCGTGTTCTTGGTGAGAGCCCACTTCCTGGTTTCCAGACTGCCACCTTCTTCCTATATCCTCAGATGGTGGAGACAGAAATCATCTCTCTCGGGTTTTTCCTTAGAAGGGCATTAATCCGTTCATGAGGGCTCTACCCTCATGCCCTAATCACTTCCCAAGGCCCCACCTACAAATATCATCACACTGGGGATTAGGGTTTCAGTGTATGATTTTGAGGGAACACATTCAATCCATGGCCAGGGGTGGGGGCAGATCGTGGGAAGACAGAATGAACATAGGAAATGGAATTTAAATGACTTGGCTCCCTGAAGGAGCCGAGAAATGTCAATGCCATGGGCAGAGGAAGGGCGGGGTCTGACAGCAAGCCCCACTCACTTTCCAGGGTGAAGCAGCCAGTGGGGAAAACTCAAAGCCAGCCCCCTTCCCCATGCAGAACTGGCGAGAAAGGAATAGAAATGTCTGGAGCAGTCCTCCTTCCCCCCAAACGATGGCAAGTGTCCATTTGTCAGCCATTATTGAGAAAAAGCCAGCAAGAGGGCTGCCATCAGCCCAGGAACAGATAGAAACAGCTCAGAGAGCCCCACAGCGCTTTGGCCCTGAACTTGAGGTTGTGGACTCTCTCAGAGTTCCATCTCTCAAAGGATCTATTAAACCAGTGGCTTGGGGAGCCCCTGAATATGGTTATGGCTGCTGAGGAGGAGCTGTGGCATGGAGAAACTGCCTAGTGCTTGTCTGTGTCTCCAAGCAGCTCCCAAACTCTGCATTATGTTGTTCTCTGGGCGCCTAGTACCGTGCCAGTCAGTGATGGTGTTTAGCATGTTTGTTGAGTGAATGAATGAATTGTGTTTGGAATATGAGACACAGAGTTTATTCTCTGGCTCTGCGAGTTATTTCAACCCCCTAGCTGAGAACTGGGTATCTTATTTTAAAACATACTTAATATGAAAGCAATAATGCTATCCTAGAGACTGTTCATTTATTTTAGCCATTTCTTATGATAAACCAAAGGTAAAAAAAAGTTCTTAGGGTCCTGGGGGTCATAGGTAAATACAGTCAAGATGAAACCACCACAAGAGAAGGAAATTTAGGCCAACTGGTTCCTAAGGAGTTTCTCAGGAAGGAGAAATTTACTCAGTAGACCTTGGACATTCACAGGGAATGGATCCCGACATCTTCATCAATTCCTAATGCTGGCACTTTCCAGAATAGTAAACTTATCTGGACCTGGGATTTTCCCAGGCATAGCCTCTCTCTAAATCTACCGCCTCTTCAACTCTCACACCTGATTGTCCACCTTCGAGTTGTTTTGCTAGAAAATGCCTGCTGCGGGCGCCCCAGGAGCCAGGTGTCTCCCTCCTTCGCACTAGTGCCATTGTCCTCTGCGCTATTCACGTACGGGCCTCAGCAAAGCTCCGGAATATCCAGCGCCCGCCACTCCTTGGAGTTGCTCCTAAGTAGCTGAAATGGCTGTTAATGGAGGGACTCACGCTCTGTCTGCTGGAGTCCCTGCTAATGATAGTACAAGTCCGACACACGCCATGGGAGCAGGTCCAGCAGGGCACGAA
This sequence comes from Mustela nigripes, assembly GCF_022355385.1. Taxonomy (NCBI): domain Eukaryota; kingdom Metazoa; phylum Chordata; class Mammalia; order Carnivora; family Mustelidae; genus Mustela; species Mustela nigripes. The sequence continues at coordinate 68,650,196 of NC_081557.1, read as the reverse complement.
AACCTATAGAGCTCCTGCTCTCAGGATTTCCATTTATAGAAAAGACAGACCAGTTGACTGTCTTTAGAAAAGACAGACAGAGTAGACTATGAATTATGAGTGATTTCAAAGGTTCTCTGGTCCCCAGACTCTTCTATCCCCAGCTTCCCTAACACACCAACCACCATAATCACTCGGCAGTCTTCTAGAGCGCCGTGCATTAACTGAGTTAAGATATTCTGTACCTCCCCCTGAACACCGATCTCCACGGAGGCTCCCACTCCCTCACTTTTACTCTCTACCCTCTTTGCCGATCTGTAAGACCATTAAGGAGGCTCTTGCCGCAGCCTCCAGCATTTACATGTGTTGTCCCTCAGCTATAATGATACCCCATGTCCTCATGGCACACTTGAAGACCACAGCCCCAAGAAACCTTCTCGGGGCTCCTGGGTGGCTCAGTGGGTTAAGCCGCTGCCTTCAGCTCAGGTCATGATCTCAGGGTCCTGGGATCGAGTCCTGCGTCAGGCTCTCTGCTCAGCAGGGAGCCTGCTTCCCTCTCTCTCTCTGCCTGCCTCTCCATCTACTTGTGATTTCTCTCTGTCAAATAAATACATAAAATCTTAAAAAAAAATAAAAAAAAAGAAACCTTCTCGAAGTCTCTTCCCGTATCCCTAAAAGGCCACCCTATCAACTAGAGGCTTGTCACCCTCTAACCCCTTAACTCTGTTTGTTACTGTATATCACTTATTTATTTATTTATTTTTAAGATTTTTATTTACTTATTTGTCAGAGAGAGAGAGAGCAACCCCAAGCAGTGGGGAGAAGCAGGCTCCCGCTGAGCAGGGAAACTGACACAGGACTCAATCCCAGGACCCTGAGATCATGACCTGAGCCGAAGGTAGCTACTTAACTGACTGAGCCACCCAAGCATCCCCGTTATCTCAGTTTTATAATGAGAATCTAAGCTCCAGGAGAGTTGAAAGTTTGCCTTTTCCATTGTTGTGTACCCGATCCCAAGAACAGTGCCTGGTACCTAGTAAGTGCCCAGTAACAGGCTGACTGACTGACTGAATGAATGAATGGATGGTCCTCGAAAGGGCTCTTCACATGAGATGTGGATCTTTGGAGAAGAGGCTCTGAGAGATGGGACAGAGAAAAGATGCTCTCTGAGGTCTAGAGGCTTGGAAGTAAAGCTAGTCTTGGTAGAGGACCCTGAACATTAGGGCAGAAGGACCCTGGAGGCCAGCAAACAAGGGGTGTGGAAAGAAAATGCAGAAACCCAACAACACAAATGTTGGGTCTGTGTAGGGTTGCCCCTCCAACAAGGTACCCTTCCCCCACAGTGCTCAGCTCTGCTCCTCCCCAGTCCTCCCTTGAATCACCCTATAGTCCCTCCACTTACTGAGGGTTACAGCGAGAAGGGTGTCACTCTCACCCCACAGTGAGGGACAGTGAGGGACAAGGGCATGTGAGGAATTTCAGGGTCAGAGGCTGGCGTGCAGCACGGGAGGGCGAAGGCGCTGGAACGAGGGGCTGTTCCTCACCCCGGTTCTGTCCAACTCCGATCGGTTTCCTTCCGCTTATCTCTGCCGCCAAGTCCTCGCAACGGTTTGTGGTTTCCTACTTCAAGGGATGACAGGTAACCCAAACACTGTGGGGGTGGAGGAGGGCAGGGAAGCAACTTCAAATCCATATAGAGCCACAATCCAGGGAAATAAATATCGTGCTGCAGATCTTTCTGAATCTCTGGAAAGGACCCCATTTACACGCGGAGACTGAAATAGGGTCCTGGTTAATCCTGCTGAAGAATGCAGAGTCTAGACAGACAAACCGATAACTGAAACATTTTAATAAATCTTACAGGAGTCCCAAGACCCAAACACCAACCCTGCAAGTCGTTTCTTCTGTCCGTCTCACAAGTTTGGGCTTATGAGTAATAATGACCCCAGCTAATATTTCTTTAGCACAATTTTGTTTGCACTGGTCTGAGCCGGCTGTGGGCGGCCTTCAGAGCAGGTGCAATGTGGTAACAATTGCCCTTGCCTGAGAAGGGGAGTGGAGAGCCAGAGGAAGGAGTGACTTATTGACAGATTACTTAACACAACGGCGTAGGAGTCTGAATCCACGTTGGGTCTTCTGGTTCTTGAGCCTGGATGAAATCTTGACCTTGCCTTGGTAACATTACAACAAGGCCAAACACGACAAGGAGTGAAATTCGCAAACAAGCAAATGTGACCTCTTGTACAAATATGTGGTAGATCATGAGGGAAAAAAAAATAAATAAGCTTTCTACCAGGGAGAAGAATGGGTGGAGGGCAGTTGGGCATTTTCTTACAAAACTAAGTATACTTTTACCATGTGATACAGCAACTGCAATCCTTGGTATTTACCCCAATGAGCCGAAAATGTCCATCTACACAAAAACTTGCATGCGAATCTTTAGAGTAGTTTTACTCATGATTGCCAAAGCTTAGAAGATGTCCTTCAGCAGGTGAGTGGGGAAATAAACAATGGTATATTCATACAACGGGTTATTATTTGGCACAAAAAAGAAAGGAGCTGTAAAGCCACAAGACACGGAGGTAACTTAAATATGTATGACTACGGGAAAGAAGCCAATCTGAAAAGGCTACATACTGTAGGATTTCAGCTAGATGACATTCTGGAAAGGGCAAAACCATGAGGTCAGTAGATAGACGAGTAGTTGCCAGGAGGTTGGCAGGAGGAAGGGAAAAACCCAGGCAGAGCATAGAGGATTTTTAGGCAGTGAAACTACACTTTGCTGTCTGTAAGGGTAGACAACACGTCAGCACACATTTGTCAACCCCACAAAATGAACATTTCCAAGAGCGAGCCTTAACGTGACTATGGACTTTGGGCGAAAATGGTATGTTATTCCAGAGTCATCAGTTCCTTTTTTAAGATTTTATTTATTCATTTGAGAGGGAGAGGGAGAGAGGGAGAAGCAGACTCTCCGATGAGCAGAGAGCCTGCCTCAGGGCCCGATCCCAGGACCCCAAGATCATGACCGAAGCCAAAGGCAGACGCTTAACCAACTGAGCCACCAGGCACCCTCCAGTTTCATCCTTTCTACCAACTGTGCCCCATGGGTGTGGAGGCTGATGGAGGAGCCTGGGAATGTGGGAGTTTCTGTACTTTCTGCTTCATTTTGCTGTGAACTATTCTAAAAATAAATCAAGAAGGAAGGAAGGAAGGAAGTTAGTTCCCTTAATTAAAGAAGGGAAGAAAGAGAAAAGTCATGGGTAAGCCTGTGGGGATGCTGATGAGAGCAGCAGTATAATGGAGCAGCTCAGAACGAGAGCATCGGAGAGCACGTCCTTGGCCTTGTGCTTGCCCGAGGGGCAGCGAGGATGTGTGATACCCCGCCAAATGCCCGGGCACCTCCCACATGCCCATGGCAAGGTCATCCCGCAGCTTTGCACACACTCTTGCCCTGTAACGTTGGCACGTCGGTGAATGCTTGCTGCAGATTGCCAACTAGAAGGTGGCAAAGCACAGGTCCAGATGACATTCTCTGATTTTGAGTCGGGTTCTGCCCTATCAGTCACTGCTGACCAGGGAAAAGCCGTGACTGGGGAAATACGTCATGATTCAGAATCAGCTTCGCACATCTGGAGCCTGAGCGTGTATATCAATGAACTGAGTTTGTGGACAGAGGGAAAACACAGAGCCACCTCAACGGCATGATTGTGTCTCTCCTTTACTACCAAAAGAAGAGTCAGAAGCTACAGGGAAAGAGGTAAGGAGGAAGAATGAATAGAGACTCATGACTACTCTCCAGCATGACAGACTTCCCAGATTTCCCAGACCAAGGACCAAAGGCCATTTGTAATGGACAAGCAGAGTCCCAAGGTTCCTGGGAGTCACCCTGGGGAGTCGAGATCTGTGAGGTAGTGAGGAAGGCGAGCCTCTGCAGGTCTGGAATCAGGTCACAGCGACGCCATGTGGAGTGGCCCAGGCAACCTGGCTCAGTTGTCACAACCAGCCTGAATGGGCCTCAGGCACTGGGTTTCCTAGTGGGAGGGCTGAGGGGACGGGCAGGTGCACAAACACAGAAGGGCAAAGAAGATGAGCAGGGGGGAGCCGGAGTAGAAAGTGTTATGCTCTCCAGAAATAGGGTCTTACTACAGTAACTTTAATTCACTAACAATCAGCCAAGGATCCAGTCCAGCAGCTCTGATTTCCTTCTTGGTGTCCTCACTGTAGCAACTTATGTCTTTTAAAGTGTCTCACATGATGCATGATGTCCTGTGTAATTCCAATGACTACGGAGTTTTCTCCACCCACAGGGGCTGACTACTCTCCCTGGCCAACAGCAAGTCTCAGGACCCCAAAGATGTGTTACCCACTGTCCTGGGACCCATCTTACACCAGAAGCCCAAAGAGGAGGCAGGCAGAGCTCACACAGCTCCCCACACTGGCCACTTTGCAGATATCAGAGCCTCAGTCCACAGTTCTAGTTGTATGTCTAGAGAAATAAGTCCTGCTCTGAATGTCCTTGCCAACATTTGATGAGGAAAAGCACAGAGCCTTTGCTGTAGTTAAGTCTCCCAGACTGCTCTAGACCCAGGCAGGCTTCCCCAAGTCTCCTTTCTTGTCTACCATGCATCCCAAGGACTAAGACCCATCTCCTCACCTCTTCGTGGCCACACCATCTCATTCTTCCTTCTCCAAGCCCAGCTGGAGAAAGAGAAAACCTACCTCCCTATTTACTTGCTGCTCCAGGAAAACTAAGACTTCATTCCTTACAGCTGCAGGAGAGCAGAAAGGAGGCAACACACACACACACACACACACACACACACACACACACACTTACATACACACACAGACACACACACTCACACACTTTCAGTGCCTTACAAAGCTCTGGTCTTAACGTCATTCATCTGACTTTAAGCTCCCTTCCCAGATGGTAAGTATAGGTGTCCTTTGGACTTTCTCTTCTATTTTTATTCTAAGAGTGCTCACCTAAAATCTTTCTTATTCTGACCCAGACTTTCCCAAAGGTGATGTAGAACCCATATTCCCAGGTGGCCCCTACAGAGGCAGTCAAGATCAAATGTTAACTACTGTTAGTTGATTACAAGGTAGAATACAGCAGTCACTGTGAAAAGATAGCTTGAAGGATTAGCTAGTAAGATCCTCACGGCAACTGTTGAAGTGGGCATAGTATCTCCCTTCACAGACAGCAGTCGGACGCTCTAAGAGGGGGAATTAACTTGCTCAAGTTCCCATAACTTCTAGGCAGTGACAGAGCTAGGGTTTGAACCCGGCTGATGCCAAACCTAATCTTTTTGACCACAAGCTTCGAGGTGCAAAGGAGATCAGGAACTTATGCTACTAGTTGCCAGGGATCCAGACAGAATTCTGCGCGTCCAGGAGCGTTTTTGGAGAGCTCCGTCAGAAACACAATAGCGTTTTGCAAACTCCACTTTGGCCCAGAGCTGGAATGATGGTTAACAGCGTTAAGTGGTGGCACCAGTGAGGCAACCAGGAAGGACTGGGAGGGACGGGAGGAAGCCAGGTCCAGGGGCCGTTCAAGGACTCTGAGCTGCGGAAGCCTTAGCCTGATGACAGATTGCCGGGCTCAGGTCCCGAGCGTCGTCTTGGGGCGGGACTAGCCTCCGGGTCCGGAGTTGTGCGCACTGTGCCCACTGAGGCGCATCCTGGCCGCGGGCCCCGGCAGCCGACTCCCGAGCCTCCTGTTCCCGAGGACGGTGACAGCGACCCTGCCTCCTAGCTGAGCAGGTGGGTGGAGATTCGGGGCAGAACCTCCCTCCAGCTCGGCTCCGGGCTGGGCGGCCGCACGGCTGGCTCCGACAGGTCCTGAATGGTTCCCGGCTTTCAGAGACTGGATCATATAAAGAGCCTTAGGATTTTAATGCCATAATTTGGTCGTTTGTATAAGCGTTTCTTCAAATATTTTCGCTCCAAATCTTCATAATCCACCTATGCCTGGATCTGATCCTTGGGCTTCCCCCCCAGCGGGCGGTGCTTCCCCGCAGCCCGGCCCTCTCTTTCGGTGTAGCTAATGACCAGGCTCCCCGCCCCCTCGCCCCCTGCCGGAGAGGAGTGGCTATTGCAGCGGTATGCGGCGTTCTGGTTTCCCATTTCTCAGCCAGGCGGGTTCTGTGCCTGTGTTTGGACTCCGTGTTCCATGTAAGCAACGTATTCCTGAAATATTTAAATATTTTTCACGACTGGACGAACCGTCCTTATTTTACAGCTTATATTCTAGATGCCATGTGCCTGAGATGCTATAGTTTCAAATGAATAAGCATCAAAGTCCTAAATCCCAATGTCTTTTCTGGATAGAGCTGAAGTTGCTGGAGGTCCACGTGAAACCCACAATCGTATAAACGTAAGTATTGGTTACTACAGTGCTAAAGGCTCTCATCGATGTCAGGAACCACCACCACCCATTCTAACTTGAACTCTTCAAGCAACTAAAATTATAAGAATACCCCCCAGCCTGCCAATTCGTTCAGGAACTAAATCCTATTTTCAGCAGTTTCTTGCACAAAGGAAATGGGATATGTTTTGATTGGCATTTCAATCAAAAAATATTATTGAAGATAGTCATAATTGAAAGAATAATTTTATTCAGTCAGCTCCAATATAATTCCATTGTCAGCAGACCCATCAGTCTCCAAAATGTTCTTTTTTACTGCTAGTAAACCTCAGTTCGTTACCATCTCACAAAACAAAAACAAAAACAAAAACAAAAACTATTTGGGGTAAAAATATTTTTTTCAAGCCTGAAGACGAAAAGGTACAAAGACTCACATGCCTTAATAGTGTGAAGATTTGACTAAAAACTTTTTAAATGTTCTTAATCACCAAAATAAAAAGTAAAGATTAAAAAACTTTAAACTCTATTTCAAATGTAAATAGTTCCTGCCTTAATCTCTTGTACATGCTTGTTTGTTTTAAAGAACAAGGGTGGAGGAATAAACAGGCAATTGTCCAACAATATGAAATCCTGATTTCCCACGAGCATTTTCCAAGACCCAGAAATATGCTTTCCTATTTGCAACCTCAAAATGAAGCAGGATGAATTCATTATGTGTTCTGTCAAAAACTGAATTCACGGAGCACTCTTCTCATCCAGTCCCTCGATATCCTCAAAATCTTCAAGTCAAACTCTGGTCTGCTCCTTCAGTTTCCCATAAAATAAAGACTGCCTGATAAAATCTGTCTTTAAGACATTTTTAAAGATTTTATTTATTTATTTATTTATTTATTTTGAGAGATAGATGGGAGTGGAATAGGCAGAGGAGAGACAGAGAAAAAGAATTAAGTAGGCTCACGCCCGACACAAAGCTCCAGATGCGGCTTGATCTCACAACCCTAGACATTTAACCAACTGAGCCACCCACTCACCCTGACTTCAAAACTTATAACATGACTACATAGCAAAACTAGTTACCATCCATGAGACAATAACTTAATGTGTGTATATATATATATATATATATATATATATATATATATATTTTTTTTTTTACTTAATTATATATATGTATTCATTTTTAATCCAGGAGAAATAGAAACCCCATCTATCATGATTTCCAGTGCAAAAATTAGAAAATGTTTCCACAACTGAAAAACAAAAGCTTTAGACTTTTATCAAGAGAAAGTTCTCCCTTTCCATCAATTTCACATACTTAACAATACAAAAAACCCTCATAAAACAATAATACATAGCCTATCTTCCACTGATATGAAATCCCGATTTCAAATAAGACACTCCCAGACCCATAAAGTGCTTTCTCACTGGAGCTGTTTTCAAAATGAAAAGGAATGGGGTGATAAGCCAACAACATTTTATTTATTTTATTATTATTTTTTTAAAAGTAAGCTCTATACCCAAAGAGGGGCTTGAGCTCAGGACCCTGAGATCAAAAGTCAAGGACCTAACTGACTGAGCCTTCCAGGAAGGCCTCAATAACACTTTAATTCAATCAGCTGTATCCTAATCCAATCCCATGGATCTGCACTGTAATTCAAGATAGAATTAAAATTAAAATCCACAAAAAGGTGGAAAAATAAGGATACAGAGAATTTTTTAGTCAGGAGAGAGTTGAAAAACTTTAGCTAAATGAATTGAGTGACTACAATGCTTAAGGTATCAATATAAGTTCAATGGAGAATACAAAAATGAGTCAGAAGATGTTTATATCCATGGGGAGATAAGACATGTGCAGAATGAGCATTAATTGACAACTTGGCTTTGAATACTGACCCCAGTATTTACTAAATGGTAACCTTAAGCATTTTATCCAATTTTTCTGTAATTTTATTTTTTCATCTATATAATGAGATTAGTAATACCTTCTACCACATTAGGCGATTTTGTGTATGAAATGATCTGCTGATGTTGATGCTTGGTATGGTTCCTGGCGTATTGTCTGTGCTCAAGAATCTAATAGAGTGTTGCCGAAGTTCGAAGGAGAAAGGTCCGAGATCATTCTGGAGAGTTCGTTAGAAAGTAGGGATTAAGGTCATCTGCCTAAAAATGGGAGAAGTGATAAAACAGAGTTTCTGGAAAAGGCAGAAAGTTTAAAATACAGTTCACCTTTGAACAATGTGGAGGTTAGAGGTAACGTACAATTGAAAATCTGAAAATAACTTTTGACTTCCCCAAATATAAAGCCTAATGTTGACAAGAAGCCTTACTGATTAGTCAATTAACACATACTTTGTGTTTTTTTTAAATTATATACTGTGTTCTTACAATAAAGTAAACTAAAGAAAATGCTATTAAGAGAATCAAAAGGAAATGGGGGGGGGTTCTCAGTCGGTTAAGCATCCAACTCTTGATTTCAGCTCGGGTCAAGAGATGGAGCTGGTGCTGGACCAAGAGCCTGCTTGATTCTCTCTCTGCCCCTTCCCCCGTCCCCTCCTCTCACTCTCTCTCTAATAAGAAAGAAAGGAAGGAAGGATCAAAAAGGAAGAGAAAATGCATTTCCAGTACCACACTGTATTTATCAGAACAAATCTACATATAAGTAGACTCTCAAAGTTTAAACCCATGTTGTTCAGGGTCAACCAAAATGACTGTGTGCGGGTGACCACCGATATAAACAAGGAAAATGGGAAAGGTGACAAGCTTACCTCTCCCCTTTCTTAAATGATCTTTATCCTCACGCCAACTTAGTCACCCTGTGACCTCACCTTTTCTGAAATTATGACTTTAACAATCCTTAACCAATGCTGACTACTCCCTCAGTTTGCATAAAATATACCCGATATGTATCTTTTTTTTTTAATCTAATTGGAAATATCCAGATGTCTGGTTGTCTTGGTTCTCTCCTTTTGCTACTCATTTTAGATAAACAACAAAGTTGTGTGTGTGTGTTTTAAGATTTTACTTGTTTATTTGAGAAAGTGAGAGAGAGTATGAGGAGGAGTGGGAGAAAGAGAAGCAGACCCCCGATGAGCAGGGAGCCCAATATGGGCTCGATCCTGGGACTCTGGGATCATGACCTGAGCCAAAGGCAGACGCTGAACTAACTGAGCCACCCAGGCACCACAGGACAACAAAGTTTTGATTGAATTGTTCTTCCAAGAAGTAAAACCTGGGAACACAGAACCCTGCTAGCGTGGAGTAAGATGAAAACAAGAAAGATATAACTATACTCCTTCTTGGGCTTTCTAGGTTTTTAATCATATCTACTTTAAAAAAATGACTAATTTCATCACTTCCCTTCCATCAATTAAAGTTCTAATATTTTGCCCTGGTTTATACTTCTAATTCTATTGTAATTGCTGGTAGAAATGTCTCAAATATAAAATAGCTAACTAGATACAGAAAATGCTTTCATTTTAAGGAATTATTCTTTCATAGATTCATATGTGGGGGTGTATTTAAAGCATCCATAAAAATGGTCATATAACTTTCATTCTTGGAACTGTTAATAAGGTAAGTTATATTACCACATTTTTTAAAAATTTTAAACCAACATTACCTTCCTGCAATAAGCCCCACTTAGTCATTACATTATTTTTATAATGTAGTTACCTTGTCTTAACTAATTTTAATTTAAAGCTTTTGCATGGATGTTCATAAAGAACATTTGCCTATTATTTGCTCTCATTATTAGGTTTTACTATAATTTATTAGGTTTTTCTATCAATGTTGTGCTTGCTTTAAAACTTTGAATTTTGGGGGGCATCTGCTTGAGAATTCTTTCCCTTTCCCTCTGTACCCCCTTTCACATGCTCTCTCTTTCTAAAATAAAAAGCAAAAACAAAAAAACTAGAAATTAATTTTTTAGAAATGAAATTAATGTCTCACCACCTGAGCCAAAACCAAGAGTCAGATGCCCAACTGACTGAGCCACCTAGGCACCCCTAATTTTTAGGGTTATTGTGTGATAGTCACACAATAATGATAAGGGTTTTTTCATACTTTGTTTTTGTAATTATTGATGCTTTTTTTCACCCTAATATATTGTCAATTTTTGTGATTGATCCAATGGCACTTGACAAAAGCAAGTGTTCCCTATTGTCAGGTACGTAAGTTCTGCCTATTGATAATGCTGTTTAAGTTTTTGACATTCTATGTCTGTCCATTTTTTCTGTCTTGCACTAGGTTAGGTAAAGGGGGTTCTGTCCACCCAATTGTGATGTGTGTCCCAGTTTCCCCACACCAGCACCACTGCCAATTCTGAAAATACCAGCAGGTTATACAAGAACTCAACTCAATTCTGAAACTGTTAGGAGTCAGGTGCATAGGTAGGTAGTTGGGGCCAAGGTCCCCAGCAAGGAAATATAGAGTCAGGACAGCTAAGATAAAACAGCACTGACGTCCTGTTTTGCAGCTTAGACAGATCCCTACTGACATTCTGCTTTGCAGCCTTTGCACAAATGACTTCTGTAAAACCTCCTAAAATAAGACAATTAACTGCAAAACCATTTGTTAAAAATCACAGGTAAGGGGCAGGTAAGACATAAGCCCCCACATGGCAGCAAAAAAGAACCATCAGCACATGGACTAAAAACCCAATAAGTACAGTTACATGACCAAAGCCCTGATTGGCACGACTCAGCACTCCCTGATTGCTTAAGAAAGTTCTGCAAAAGAGCTCATTAAAAACCCCCAAACTTAGAAACTCTGGGGACAACCCATTTGGGACCCCTCCTTCTCCAGAAGCTTTGTACTCTTGCTCAATAAACCTTGCTTTGCTGCCTACCACTCTCCACCTGGTCTTCCTCTTATTCTTCAAAGGAGCACGACCAAGAACTATGGGCACTAGGGGGACACAAATCCTGTAACAAAACTATCTACCTGGAGATAGTATCAGGTGCTACAAGTGACGGTGTCAAGACTGCTGTACCCCCTGCATTTCCCCCCCCATCTTGCCCACCCCCCCTTCAGCACTTGCCTGTACTTCTGACCAACTAGCTAAAAATCCCTCGACCCCTTCTTCTGGCTTGATTAATTTGTTAGAATAGCTCACAGAATGCGGAAAACATTTTATTTCCTAAGTCACCTGTTTTTTAATAAAATGATAGGACTCAGGAACAGCTGGATAGAAAAGATGCCTAGGACAAGGTAGAGGGAAGGGGTGCAGAGCGTCCTGGCCCTCTCCAAGCACCCCAATGTATTCACCAACTCAGAAGCTCTCCAAACCGGTGGTTTCATCGCCTAGATCTGATCGGTTAAATCATTGGCCGTTGGCAATTGATTCAACCTCCAGGCTCTCATCCCCTTGCTGGAGGTCAAGGACGTGGGACTGAAAGTTCTAACCCTCTGGTTTCTCTGGTGAGTCACATTTAGGTGACCTACAGGCATTGCAAAACTCACATTGCTAATGTAACAAAAGACACTTTTATTGTTCTTATTTCTTATGAGATTCTAAGGGTTTTAGGAGCTCTATGCCAGAAATGGGGATAAAGGCCAATGTCTATTTCTTGTTACAAATCACAATATCACATAAAGTGACAAGTTCTCCTATTTTGATGTGATTCTTTCAACTTGTTCTGTTTTAAAATCTGCTTTTCATCTAAAGAATAATTTATAGTTTGTCAAAGTTGCATGGACTTTCATGATGGCTCTATGTACTTGGTGAAATTTAGCCATTGGTGTTATGAAAAACCTTTCTATGTTCCTTTTAGTCTCCATTCTGGCGTGTCTGATATTAAGACCCAAGACACCTGCTCTCTGCTTGTATTTTGTGTGGCATCGTTTTGCTTGTTCTTTTTAATTATTCTGAATCACTCTGTGTTCAGACTGTTAAAAAACTGAGGCATGTAAAAAATTTTTAGAGTTTATTTGAGCAGAAATCAATTCAAATCAGGCAGCATCCAATCTAGCAGATAGATAGGAACTCCAAGATGAAAGGCTTTCATAGGCAGAAGGGAACAGGAACAAAGAAGTCATAGTAGGCCAAAAACTGGGCTGAGTACAGCAGGGTTACTTAAAGGATGGGGGGAGGGAGCCAGGGTGGCTCAGTCAGTTCGGTGTCTGCCTTTGGCTTGGGTCATGGTCCCTGGGGTCCTGGAATAGGGTCCTGCATCAGGATCCCTGATTGACGGGAGGCCAGCTTTTCCTTCTCCCTGTTCCCCCTGCTTATGTTCCCTCTCTGTCTCCCTCTGTCAAATAAAAATTTAAAAAATTAAAAATTAAAAAAAAAAAAAAGGATAGGGGGAAACTAGCAGGCAGATACCCACACTAGTACTGGCCAGGCAATTCCTGATAAGCTGGTTTAAACTCCATTGCTGAGAGAGCTTAAACTTACAGTTAAGTCTCTCTTTTGTGACATGGGGCTTATCACAAGACACTTCATTTTGGACCTGTTGTCTTGTTTTAAATACATTTTATTTTATTTTTATTGTATTTATTTATTTTGACAGAGAGAGATCATAAGCAGGCAGAGAGAGAGAGGGAAGCAGGCTCCTCACCGAGCAGAGAGCCTGACCCGGGACTCAATCCCAGGACCCTGAGATCATGACCTGAGCTGAAGGTAGAGGCTTAACCCACTGAGCCACACAGGCACCCCTTAAATACATTGTAAAAATCTATTTTAAGAATTTTAACCTTTCTTTGCTTTGCAGATACACAGTATAGATAACAACTTTAAGAAACATCAATAAAGTTAAAAACATCCCTGAGGTGGAATTGGCTGACAGACTCAATGCGCTCTGGTTTCAGCCTGAGCAGTGGCCTGAAAGGTGGGGTGTATCAGAGCTGCCGAAGCAGAAGAAGCTTCTGGGGCTCAGTTGTGGCTGTGGCAATGTCCAGGGGCAGCCAGGATCAGTGACTTAGAGGCCCAGATGTAATATGAGGATGGAGGGGCTCGGTCAGATTCTCAGCAACATCCAGTGTTGCCTCGAATTACTGCAGGGCAGATATCCTGGGGGGGGGGACCTCAGAAACAAGCAGCGTTCATGGCATCTAGGCCAAGGCAGAGTCCAAAGACCTTTTGGTCTTCAGGGGTGAGCTGAGATTCCCTGAGAAGTACTACAGCATTCTGTGGGCAGCTGTTGGGAGCCACTCACTGGGAGTCCTGGCTGTCCAAGCGGGAAAAAGTCTCTGGCAACTTTGGTAACCTCTCTTTTCTAGAAGACAAAGCCCCTCTACTGGGATAGGCCCAGCCTACACTTTCCCAGGTTGACAGTCAGATGCAGCTATATTGGGCAAAGTCTTCAAAAGTCAACAGCTCAAAGGCTGAAGATCTTCCATCAGGCCTGAACAAATCCCAGGATTCAAAGAGCGCAGCTGCCCTTGGCTTTAATCCCAGAGGATCAGAATCCGGGACGGAAGAGACGCTGGCAGCTGGAACTGGCGTTGGATTCATAGAGGCATAAGTGTGGTCCATCATTACCAACCTCGAGAGGGTTAGAGGGGCCCTCCAGTGCCCATCAGCGTTCCTGGGGAATGTTTTCTGCGTTCTGGCGACATCAGGAAGAGCGAGGGGAATACTGTCAGAGAAGCTGACTCTAATATTGTCCAGGGATAGCAGGCACGGGCCAGGGTGCATCTGATAATCAGGATCCAATGGGGGCCCTAAGGGTTGAAGATCAGGGGCACAGGAGCACCCAGAAGCCTGAGCGTAAAACCGGAATCCAAGGCTCAGTGGTGCTGCCTTGTCCACCCAGCCTCCATCCACAGGAAAGGGCTGAGCCTCCGAGTATGGAGCTGGGTACCCCGCTCCCCCCAAGACGCGCCTCTTGGCCCGGGCTTGGAGGCTAGGCCCCTGAGCCCCCTGAGCCCCCTGTTCCCGAGGACGACGACCAGGACCACACCTGCCAGGGGAGGGCCGGGGACCTGGGGCACAGGGAGTGGGGGGCTGTGGCCCAGTGGGGCCAGGCTCCCCGGAGGGGCGGGCGGGGACAGCCCCGCACTGGGCAGCAGAGGAAGAACTATGGGCGGGTAAGGGGTGCGGGGAGGCCTGGCACGGAGCCAGGCGGCGGCGCCGGCGGCGGGGGCTCCAGCCAGCCGCCCCGGGTCGCGGGGCCCGTGGGGCCCGGCGCGGTGGCAGGTGCCGCAGGCTCCACGTGCCTCTCCCGGGGCCGCGCACCTCCCGCCAGGCGCTCAGCTCCAGACCGCCGGGCGCCACGGGCTCCGTGTGGTCCACGGCAGCCCGGTCCTGCCCGCGCTTCCACAGCTCATAGCGCTCGGGCTGCAGGATGCGCACGAAGGCGTCCATGGAAAAGGTGACCCTGGCCTCCCCGCAGCTGCACTGGGAGGCCACCTTGCCGTAATCGATCCAGCGCGGGGTGGCGAAGTTGATGGCTTCCGCGCAGTTGAAGCCGTGGTTGAAGCCAGAGTGGTAGCCATAGGGAAAGGTCACCATGAACTCGCCCGCCTCCTGCGTGATCCGACTGAACGGAATCCCGTTGTCCTTGAGCACCGTGGGCGAGATGAGAGCCACCTTGTGCCGCAGGAAGGCCTCGCAGGCGCGGGCGCTGCCCGGGAAGAGCTCCTTGGCCAGGCGTTCCAGGCGCTGGCCGTGCTCCGGGGGCACCGCGTACCAAGTCTTGGGCTCCCCGAAGTGCAGGTAGTTGATGCTGTACAGGTCCATGTCCTCCGTGTGCCAGGCGAACGTGGTCTTCCACATGCCGAAGTACAGGTAGGGGGTGTTCACGCCCTCGATCACCACACCACACTCCTGCTCCAGCAGGTCCTGGATGGTTCCCAGGTGTCCCAGGTTCCACTCTTTGGTGTTTTCGTCGAACAAGGAGCCGCTGATGTCAGCGCCATAGATGGGAGAATTATAGAGACGAGTCTTCCAGTATTTTCGCTCCAAATCCTCAAACCCCGAGTGTGGTGGAGTCTGATACTTCCCGCTGTTTGCCAGACGGCGGTACTCGCCCACTGTCATGGCTTTCTTCTTTTTATGGTATTGAGTAAACACACCTGCCTGCCCGGAGACCACCTGCTGGAGGGGAGTTGCAATTAGGATGTCACTGATGTCGTCATAGGTCGGCCTGGCCCTCCATTCCTTGGGTGGAATCACCTTGGCGAGGCCTGCTCGGTGTGCACCCTGGGATTCCATGTAAGCAATGTATTTATTGAAATCTTTAAATTCCTCCGCGGTTGGGCAGAAGGTCATGACAGCACAACTTGCCTTCTGGGGACCACAGTGGTTAGACTTCATGGCAGCAGAAAGTCTCCTCAAGAACGTTTAAAAGCTAATTCTAAAAAAAGCAAACAGAATGTTTGAAAACAGATGACAAAAGAAACACCAATTTTGCAACAATTAGAAGAAAATTGGTACAGAAGTGCTAATTTCAAAGTTGGAAAGGCAGTGCAAAAATTGCACTGTTGGCCGAAGTGTCTATTGGTGTAGCCCCTATGGAAAACAGTGTGGAGGTTCCTCAAAGATGAAATAGAGCTAACACATGGACCTAGCAATCCCACTTCCCAGTATATACCCAAAGGAAATGAAAGCAGAGTACCAAAGAGAGATCTGTTCCCCCATGCTTATTGCAACATTATTCACAATGGCCAAGATATGGAAGCAATCCAAGCATCCACGCATAGATGAATGGATAAAGAAGTGGTATATATATACAATGGGATCTCATTCCACCATAAAAAGGAGTGAGATCTTGTGGTTTGCAGCAACATTAATGGACCTGAAGAGTATAATGGTAAGTGAAATAAGTCAGACAAAGACAAAGACCCTATAATTTCACTTATATGTGGAATTTAAGAAACAAAACAAAAGAACAAACAAAAAAGAAGCAAACGAAAAGATAGACTCTTAAATACAGAGAACAAACTGAGGGTTGCGAGGGGGTGGGGGGATGGGTGAAACAGTTGAGGTGATTTAGAGTACATTTATCGTGATGAGCACTGAGTAATGTATAGCATTGTTGAATCACTATATGATACACCTGAAACCAATATAGCTCTGAATGTTAATTAAACTCCAATAAAAATAATTCTCAACTTCTCTATTAACAAGAAAGGTGTGATATGTGTGTGTGTGTATATATATACATGTGTGTGTATATATACATATGTATATATGTGTGTATATGTATATATATATGTGTGTATATATATATATATGCGTGTGTGTGTATACACACACACACACACAAGGGAATATCATTCATCTTTCAGGAGAAAGATGGAGATCCTACCATTTGGGACAACATAGACCTTGAGAGCATGATGCTAAGTGAGGTAAACCAGATAGAGAAAGACAAATACTGCATGTTATCCCTTATACATGGAATCTTGAAAAAAAAGTTTTTTTAAGTTGAAACAGAAACAGAGTGGAAAAGTCATTGGGAGGGGCTGGGAGTAATAGGAAGAGGTTGGTAAAAGACAGTAAGTTGAGAATGTTCTGAGGATCTAATGTAAAACACAATGACTATCCTTGATAAACTGGGCTGAAATTTTATGAGAGTAGAACTTAAATGTTCTCACCAAAATATACAAAATAAAAAAGTAAATACTCGACGTAACTGAGGGACCCCTCAGTTTGTTTTCTGAGGCTATGAGCATAACCTTGAAGCTAAACCCAGAAGGGCCAACATTGGATAAGCACTCTATAGGGTAAATGATATCTAGGGCAAAAGTTGCAAAAACCTTAAACAAAATTTTATCAAATTTTTACCACAATAGGGCATTAAAAGAATAACACACCGTGATAAATTATTGCAAGGATGCTTTAAAAACTAACAGTTTTGGGGACCCTGGGTTGCTCAGTCAGTTAAGCAATGGATTCTTGATTTCTGCTCAGGTCATGATCTCGGGGTCCAGGGATAGACCCCTGCATCAGGCTCCACGATCAATAGCGGAGGTTGCTTATCCCTCTCCCACCCCTATTTGTGCACTCTCACTTTCTCTCTCTCTCAAATAAATAAATAAAACCTTTTAAAAAGTTTTTTTAAAAAAAACCTCTAGCAGTGTTACTGAATACCATAACAAATGAAATGGAAAAGTCATCATCTTATATCATGCAGAAAAGTATCTGAAATAATTCAAAATCTATTTCATTATTTTAATACACGTATTTTAAAAAAGAGGAAAAGAGTCCCAGAACAGAAAAAAAAGTGCTATGTAAACTACAAGCAGACAAAAAATACAGAACATAAGTGTGTACATTATTTGTTCACTTAATGTATATACTCATAATCCTTAGTGGGTAAACACTTGAAACAATCTTGGATCATGTTGCATCGAAAGATAAATTATTAGAAATAATAGGGTTCAACAAAGTTTCTAGACACAGATTAGCATCCAGAAATCTAGAGCATTCTGCACACCAGTTAATAATCTGTTGGACAGTAGTCTCCCTTTGTCCTCCGGGGATACACTTCAAGACCTCCACGGGATGCCTGAAACCGAGGATAGTACCAAACTCCATATGTATTGTTTTTTTCCTACACGTGTTTCTATGCTACAGTTTAATGTATAAATTAGGCACAGTGAGAGATTAACAGCAACAATAATAAAAGGGGACAATTATAACAGTACACAGAATTAAAGTTATGTGAATGTTAGCTCTTCCTCTCTTCCAATAAGTGTTTGTACTTATCTTTCTTACCATGTGAGAGATGATAAAATGCCTACGGGAAGAGTGAAGTAAGGTGAGTGACGAGGCCCTGGGAGGTACCACTGGACTGCTATTGACCTTCTGGGCAAACATCAGAAGGACCTCTGCTTCTGGGCCTCAACTGACCACAAGTCACAGAAGTGGAGGAAAGCAACACTGTGGATTAGAGGGGCTTCTCTAATGGGATAGCAAGAAGGTTTCCATCCCTTTTTGCAACAGAAATACAAGATCCCAATGAAAAAAAACTAAAAATGATAGGTACATAATAGTTGTACTTTGAATGCATAAATAAAGAATTTTACCAGGGAAAAGTTGCTTTCTGATATAAAATGTCCTCATTTCATCTGTTTTATTCTTTAAAGGAAAAAGCAAAAGCAAAACCCAAAGGAAATACTTGCTTTCTGCTAGCTTAAGACCTTGATATTAAATGAGGATACACAAGGACCTAGAAAATGGTCCCCTTTAAGGATTCAGCCTCTAAATGAAACTTGCTTTGCTCAAACTCCAGCTCTACTCTCCCACCCTAATTCTAATTCAATCAGCCCCATCCCAAATCTGCTAGCCCCATACCCAGTCAACGTCTCTAATTTAGTCCCACATATTTCCCAGTTCCCTAACTTTTTTTTTTAAGATTTTATTTATATATTTAAGAGAGAGCAAGCACAGAGGGAGAGTGAGAGGGAGAAGCAGAATCCTCACTGAGCAGGGAGCCTGACATGGGGGCTCCAATCCCAGGACCCAAAATCAGGACCTTAGTCCAAGGCAGATGCTTAACCAACTAACCCACCCACCCAGGAGCCCCTTCAGTTCCCTTTCTGTTCATTCACTCCTTTGCAGTTCTAGGAAATACTCTAATTCTCTTGGATACCAGCCTGCTAAATGCAGTGCTTTTTCCTGAAAATCTGTGATTGCTACCAAGAAGATAGTAAGAAAAAAAATTAAACCCACACATCTGAGAACAAGTTTAAAAATAAGAAAACTGTTTTAACTCAAGGAAATAATCCCAATGCATATTTCTCAATTGCAAATTGCATATATATGTATATATATACATATATATATATACACACACACGTATATATGACTACAGTTACATTCTTAAATTTATAACAGAAAAATAATTTTGCTCACAAGCACAAATAACAAAGTGACATACCTTCTACCAAAGAAACTGATTCCAGCTGAAGGGACTCCAGGACCCAGAGAGGAAGCGTCCTCTTACTAGCTAGCTAGCGTCCTAGTGTAGCCAGGAGTCCTGATGGCTCTAGTTTTATACCTGGGCAGTAAGCTATTTTGATTTAATCAGTGTCCATCTAATGTAATCATGGGGCTAGGGTCTTGGGTAGTTATCCTACTTTCTCTAAGCTCTTCTGGTTTTTTTTTTTAAACCAATATTTAAATCAAGCAAACCAGTCTTTAAACCAAGCAAATTAAGGTTGAAAATAAAGGAGTGGGAGAGTCAAACCAGACAAATATTAAACAAAAGATAGTAATTAACATTAAATGCATTTATAGGATAAAAGAAAGTTATCAAAGAGAAATCTCACTAGAAAAATATTACAGCAATACACTTTATCTAACCACATAGCAGCAAGAGATATAGAACGCAAAGATGGAGAATTATATGCAAGATGTTTTCAATACATATAAAACGTAAGTATAAAACATTTATAAAAATTCACTGGTTGTTGGGGCCCCTGGGTAGCTCAGTTGTTAAGTGTCTGCCTTCGGCTCAGGTCATGATCTCAGTGTCCTGGGATCCAGCCCCAAGTTGGGCTCCCTGCTTGGCAGGAAGCCTGCTTCTCCCTCTCCCTCTGCTGTGTTCCTTCTCTCGCTGTCAAATAAATAAATAAAATCTTTTTTAAAAAAATTCACTGGGTGTTATGCACAACTAATGAATCATTGAACACTACAACCAAAACTTACGATATACTATATGCTGGCTAACTAAACATAATAAAAAATATTTATTGATATAAGACCACAAAATAAATAGCAATGAAAATAGTATTGAACACAATGAAATAACATTGCAAGTTAACAATGAAAAACTGTACACAACTCTATTTATTTGAAAATTTATATCCACATAATATCTACAGTAATATCCATGCAAAAAATCTATTGATTTTTATGTTCAAATCAACCCATTAGTAAAAAAACAAAATAAAACAGTATTATGCAAAAAAAAGGAAGAAGTCAAAATAATGACAGCATGAAAAATAAGCAAGAAAGAAAAGGAACATATACACAAATAGAAGCCAGGGGTTTGGGATCGAGTCCCAGTTGAGCTCTCTGCTCAGTGGGGAGCCTGCAGCTCCATCTCCCTCTGCCTGCTGCTCCTGCTGACTGTGGACACACACACTCTCTCTCTCTGTCAAATAAATAAATAAAATCTTTTAAAAAAATAGATGTGATTAATAAAACAGAGAACTGATACTTCTAATGAAAAAGAAAGAACTGGGGAAACCCATGAGGAAAAGAACTTTCTAGGACTAGGGCAGGAGATAGACTACAAAAGCCCGGAGCTTTCTGCAATGCTTGAAATAAAGGACGGGCTACACGAACAAACACACTGATGGGGGCACCTCAAGGAGACCGGGAACCACAGGAAAGAGTTCTTAATGGCCAGAACCCAACCAATTTGGGCAACGAAATAATCAAAGTACTATTGAATTATAACTCAGATTATAAGATGAATACCTATGAGTTCACATTGATATAAGTGATTGAGTAACAAACTGAGAAGAGGCAAACAAATCTGTCCTGCAGAAGATTCCAGATAACTTACGCGTACTCCACCCTAAAGGAGAGCATGAAACCGTGCTCCCCGAGCGTGCCCTGTGACTACTGACTGCCCTCAGGGGTACAGGGTGGCGAGGCGTGAGGGGAGACATTTGACAACGGAGGGTCCTGACAAACGCTATTTCAGCCAAGTCAATATCGGGAGTCATCCATTATGTTGGTAGGATATGCCCTTGAGAAGATGTGATAAAAACGGCACTGGACCTCTGCAAACTTCCTCCGAAGAACACCTAAACCAAGGGGAATCATAAGAAAAACAAATTCCGACAGAGGACATCCTATGATATAGTTGACCAGTACCCCCTAAATTGTCAAGTTTCTATATATGCATTTTTGTGAGAAACAAGGAAAGTCTGAGAATCTATTAAAGCCGAGAGAAACCTAAGGAGACATTTTTTTTATTTTTTCAAAGATTTTATTTATTTATCTGACAGACAGAGACCACAAGTAGGCAGAGAGGCGGGCAGAGAGAGGAAAGGAAGCAGACTCCCTGCTGAGCAGACAGCCCGATGCGGGACTCCATCCCCGGAGCCTGGGATCATGACCAGAGCAGAAGGTCGAGGCTTTAGCCCACTGAACCACCCAGGCTCCCCTAAGGAGACATTTAAAAACTAAATGTAATGTGGTAGCTTGGATGGCATCTTGGAACAGAAAAAGAACATTGGGTAAAACCTGAGGTAATCTGAACAAGCTACGGCCTTTAGTAAATCATAACATTTGATACCCATTCGTTAATTGTGACACATGCATCATGGGGGAAGTTAGGGGAAAAGAGGTCATGATCTTGGAGTCCTCAGATGGAGCACCCCATTGGGCTCCTTGCTCAGTGGGGAGTCTGCTTTCCCCTCTTTCTCTGACTCTCCCCTCCTCCTGCTCTTGTTTGCTCTCTCTCAAATGAATAAAAAAAAAAAAAAAAAACTTAAAAAAAAATACTAGGGGAAAAGGTGTGTGGGAGGGGTTGGGGGATATGGGAACTTTCCGAACTATCTTCTCAATTTTTCATTAATCTAAAACTGTTCTAGAGTCACGTGGGTGGCTCAGTCAGTTAAGCATCTGCCTTCAGCTCAGGTCATGATCTCGGGGACCTGGGAGGGAGCCCCATGCTGGGCTTCTTGCTCAGTAGGGAGTCTGCCTCTCCCTCTCCATCTGCTCCCCCTTTGTGATCTTTCATTCTCTCTCTGTCTCAAATAAGTAAAAATCTTAAAATTAATTAATTAACTTAAAACCTGTCCCCCCAAATAAAATATTACTAAATATAAAAAATAAATAATAAAAGAAGATATCCATAAAGGGTATTAGAATGAAAAATATTGGAAATATGATATAGACTTTTTAAGTGTACAAAACAATATAAATCTAATGATTTTATGAACCACTGCATGACTTAATTTTTTCAGAGCAGAAAGCAGGTTTTTTTAACATTTAAAATTATGAAATATAGAGTGCTTACAGAAATTTGGAAAGCATGTATGTACCGTTAACAATTACAGAGTAAACAAAAATAGAACTACCACCCAGGTCAAAAGAAGAGAACATCACCAGGGACCCAGGATGCTGCCTTGTGCTTCTCCTCTGGGACGACAGCCCCGACTGCCTTCTAGGCTAATCCTACCCTAACAACAGGCATATTCATTTTGGTAAGCAATATAAAATTGAAATTGTGTCCATTTTTGAAAACTTCACATAAACATATCAATAGGATCCTACCTTATGTACCTTCCTGTGTTCTTCTGTGTATTTTTTTGGACTCTGTTCTGTCTCAGGGCTGTCCAGTACTCACCATACACATGTTTATGCTGTGGATGGACCTGTGAGTTGCCTCCGCTTCTGGTCCCATTACACAGAGTGTCACTCTGAAAATTCTCCAACATGTCCAACATACAGGCATTCATACCTAGAGAATGGATTTCTTGGTCATAGAATGCGAATTCATCCTTTATCTTGCCAAATTGGTATTTTTCCTAATTGTTTTTACCAATTTACATGCGACCTAGCTTCATATGAGGGTCTTGGTTGTTCTTCACGCTTGCAAACCTTTGATGATCTGTCAGCCTTTTTGTTTTAGCCAATCAGGTGATGGCACAGGAGTATCCTGTTATGATTTGCATTTCCTTGACTGCAAATGAGGGTGAGCAACTTTTTCATATGCTTCTTAGCCACTAGGATTTCCTTCTTCATTAAGTGCTTAATCAAGTGTTTTGTCCATTTTTTCTGCTGGTTGTCTGTCTTTCTTTGGAGGAATTCTTTATATATTCTGGATATTAGATCTTTCTTGGATATGAGTAATGCAATATGTTTCTTTTCCTTGATTTGTCTTTTCACTCCCTTTTTTTCCTTTTCCTTCTTTTTTCTTTTCTTTTCTTTTTCTTTTTTTTTTAGAAAGAGAGAGAGAGAGTGCTGGGGGTAGGGACAGAGGGCAAGGGAGAGAGAGAATCTTAAGCAGACTTCATGCCCAGAATGGAAACCCATCTCACAACCCCGAGATCATGACCCGAGTCGAAATCAAGAGTCCCACATTTAACCAAGCAGGCCACCCAGGTGCCCCTCTTTTCCATATCTTTTGATGAATAGAAGTCCCTCTTTATCTCTGATAGTACTATATTATTAAAAGTAGCTCACACATATGGTGACTATCAAATGTCAGACGCTCTTCAAAATAGTCTGCATAGAATAATTCATTGAATCTTCATAATGACCCGATCAGGGGAGTCCTCCAATTAAGCCTCAGGTTTCTCAGGTGAGGAAGCAGAGTCAGGGTGACATTAAGCAACTCGCTCAATGTGACAGATCTGGTAAGTGATGGAGTCAGATATTCAAACAAGAATCTCCAAGATTACTCCTTAAAAGGAAGACAAAGAAGAGCGACTCCTCCATTATCAGGCGGTGATAACTGAATGGCAATGAACAAAATCCATCTATGTACGAGAAAAAGAGGCCCGACCAGACACTGTGTACGTAGGAATCTGAATATAATGGAGGTGGTGCACAAAGCTGGTGCGGGGAGGCAATGTACTATTTTTGAGAAAGAAAAAAAGTAGAACTCTACTTCATATCACTTACATAAACTTGAGGTAGACCGCAGACTGAAGTTTCAAAACAGGGCGCTAGCAGAGAAAATACCGAAGAATGTCTTCTTGAACTCAGGGTGGAAAAAAAATGTCTTCAAGAACCAAAGGACATTTAACTGACTTCAGTGTCGTGACTCTGATGGTTAATTTTATGTGTTGACTTGATTGGGCTAAGAGATTCCCAAGTAGCTGGTAAAGAAATTATTTCTGGGAGGGTCTGTATGTGTATCTCAGGAAGAGATTAGTGTTTGCATCAGAAAACTGAGTAAAAGATCACCTTCACCACTACAGGGGCGCTGATCCAAGCCATCAAAAACTAGAACAAAAGAGCAGAGGAAACATAAATTCAATCTCTCTGCTAGAGATGATATATCATCTTTACCTTCCCTGGGACATCAGGCGTGGGTCCTTCTGGTTCCCAGGTGTTTGGACTGTGAAAGCTAGCAATGGAGTGCACCTCACTAAAACGGGGTCAGGGTGTTTGGCAGGGGGAGAGCTCATGTCCTACCCCTCATAGTCAGTTACAGACCCAACAGAAAGAGACAAACTTGACCTTATAGTCCATCTTGCAAGTGGGTACCACTGTCTTCTAGCTAGAGGAAGAGACACTACCTCATCTCCGGCAAAAGCTCAGTCAATGAAAAGCCACCACACTTGAAACTTCCAGTTTATTCCAGTGAACTTTTGTTTTATAACAGCTTTCCCAACTTACCCTTTCTCCTTAAAAAAGTATGTCTCTCCTTTTTCTCTGGACTTGCCTATGGTTTTGCCCCAGTTTGTTTGTCCCAGACTGCGATGCTCTTTTATTTCCAAATAAACCCATCTTTTGCTGGTAAAATAACTGGTTTTTATTTTTAAGGTTGACAGGACCCAGATTCAGGCTTAAACCATTAGCTTCCAGATTTTCGGGCCTTTGCACTCCTGCTGAATCGCACCACCATATTTCTGGGTCTTCAACGGGTAGAACATCAGTCTAGCAGATCACGGGATTTCTTGGTCTCTGTAACAACATGAATTAATGCCTACAATACTAAAAACTCCTCTTATTTGCATGCATTATATATAATATATGCATATACACATATGTATATATTAATAGATCTATAGATATATAAAAAGAAACTAGTTTTGTTTTTCATCATTCAAAAAATATAGTGAATTAATATTCTGAATATCACAAAACTTCTACAGACCAATTAAAAAAAAGTCAACCTCCCAAAAG
Source organism: Mustela nigripes (assembly GCF_022355385.1). NCBI lineage: Eukaryota > Metazoa > Chordata > Mammalia > Carnivora > Mustelidae > Mustela > Mustela nigripes. The sequence goes on along the minus strand of NC_081557.1, from coordinate 68,625,075 downwards.
TAGGCAAAGCCTAAGCTGGAGGGAGGGGAGTGGTGGTTTGCTTCTCTGACATGTTTCCTTCTGTAGCCAAGCCATCATTTTCAATTTCCAAGATTTATTCAGAGTTTTCTGCTTCTGCACGTTTTCAATATGGACATCGAAATGACCACATCTAACTGGTAGTACTGAGACCTTCTACCTATGTCTCCTGCCCCCGGAATTGTCACAGAACAACTAAGCTGACTGTTAAGTATAAAAGTCACAGCATGTCAAGGGCTGTTTCAAACTTCCACTTGCCTTCCCATTTCAAGTTGGGAAAAAACTCAAATACTTGACATGAGCCACAAGGGCCGGCATACGGTGCCCTGGCTCTCTTCTTCTTCCTCTCTATGCCCAGACGCAAAGAGCTTTCTTTCTCCTCTGAGAAAACATACGTTCCATGTTAGGTCAATTATACTGATAGTTTCCTCTAAGTGGAAGTCAGCTGTGGAACCTATCTTAGTTGGGTCTTGGAAAAAGTCTACTGCTTAATCCAACTTCCCCAGACTACTGGAACCCAGGCAGGCCCTGCCCATTCTGCTCTATATCCCCTCCCCTTCAGGTTCTTCCCAGCACAGAGGACCGGATGAAATTTATCTGATTCATTTGTGCACATGTTTACTGGCAGGAATCAGTGATTGCACTATGCGAAATATGCATACAACACGGAAAAGGCCGCGCAGGGGGAAGATACTCGATGTCGGCACGTTGGTCCTCTGCTCACCTCCCAGCAACTCCTGCCCGGCAAAGCAGCAGGTGATTCCTATCCTTCGTCCTTAAGGTAGGGCTGCAAACCTAATCCCCTCACCTACCCAGTTAGTAGTACCCAAGAACCACCCTTCAAATTCCTTCCTCAACACCACACAAGGCAGCCAGCCCGTAAAAATCAGTCTTGCTTGAAATGTTTTGATATAATTATCAAGAGAAGTACAGGAAAGAAAAACTTCCACCCCTCAATCAGTTGAATGGACAATATTTATTAGAAATAAAGTCAGATCTGAACAGTTTGGTTATCTGTAATATGTTTGTGAACAAATACTGGCGATAACACATTTTGAATACATCGAATCCTCAGAAAGATGAAAAATTATTTTCTGAGCTTCTCCTGACCAAAAGGGCCTAGTTTTTCAAGGAAAGGGGGAAGGGGGGTGAAGAGGAAAAGAGGGAGATTGAGGAGAACCAAAACCCAGCAGCATTCATAGTTGGCCCAGAGGATAGGAGTCTGGGGGAGATGAGGCTCTGGCCACCTCCACAGGACCCAGCTCACAGACACACAAGAATGCCTAGTGGATGAAAGCTCAGCTGGCAAAACCGGCATCAGCAGTGTCCAAAGACATTCCAGGGTCTGGCAGAAAGAACAAATTATGGCGAACTTGGTAAAGAACATGGACTCAACGCATCAGTGGCAACATCCCAGGACTCTCAAGCAAGACCAGTGTCCTGCAAGCTCGCCCAAAGCTCTGACATAAATATGGCCAGTCTCAAGAATACTGTGGCCACACTCAAGAGCAGTGGGTTACAAAAGTGTCTCCTGGGCTTAGGGGACTGGGGCACAGCCAGACACGGAAGCCTCAGCAGCTTGCCTGAGCCCAGGGCTCAGTGGTGCGGGCTTGTTCACCCAGCCTCCATCCACAGGAAAGGGCTGAGCCTCCGAGTATGGAGCTGGGTACCCCGCTCCCCCCAAGATGCGCCTCTTGGCCCGGGCTTGGAGGCTAGGCCCCTGAGCCCCCTGAGCCCCCTGTTCCCGAGGACGACGACCAGGACCACACCTGCCAGGGGAGGGCCGGGGACCTGGGGCACAGGGAGTGGGGGGCTGTGGCCCAGTGGGGCCAGGCTCCCCGGAGGGGCGGGCGGGGACAGCCCCGCACTGGGCAGCAGAGGAAGAACTATGGGCGGGTAAGGGGTGCGGGGAGGCCTGGCACGGAGCCAGGCGGCGGCGCCGGCGGCGGGGGCTCCAGCCAGCCGCCCCGGGTCGCGGGGCCCGTGGGGCCCGGCGCGGTGGCAGGTGCCGCAGGCTCCACGTGCCTCTCCCGGGGCCGCGCACCTCCCGCCAGGCGCTCAGCTCCAGACCGCCGGGCGCCACGGGCTCCGTGTGGTCCACGGCAGCCCGGTCCTGCCCGCGCTTCCACAGCTCATAGCGCTCGGGCTGCAGGATGCGCACGAAGGCGTCCATGGAAAAGGTGACCCTGGCCTCCCCGCAGCTGCACTGGGAGGCCACCTTGCCGTAATCGATCCAGCGCGGGGTGGCGAAGTTGATGGCTTCCGCGCAGTTGAAGCCGTGGTTGAAGCCAGAGTGGTAGCCATAGGGAAAGGTCACCATGAACTCGCCCGCCTCCTGCGTGATCCGACTGAACGGAATCCCGTTGTCCTTGAGCACCGTGGGCGAGATGAGAGCCACCTTGTGCCGCAGGAAGGCCTCGCAGGCGCGGGCGCTGCCCGGGAAGAGCTCCTTGGCCAGGCGTTCCAGGCGCTGGCCGTGCTCCGGGGGCACCGCGTACCAAGTCTTGGGCTCCCCGAAGTGCAGGTAGTTGATGCTGTACAGGTCCATGTCCTCCGTGTGCCAGGCGAACGTGGTCTTCCACATGCCGAAGTACAGGTAGGGGGTGTTCACGCCCTCGATCACCACACCACACTCCTGCTCCAGCAGGTCCTGGATGGTTCCCAGGTGTCCCAGGTTCCACTCTTTGGTGTTTTCGTCGAACAAGGAGCCGCTGATGTCAGCGCCATAGATGGGAGAATCATAGAGACGCGTCTTCCAGTATTTTCGCTCCAAATCCTCAAACCCCGAGTGTGGTGGAGTCTGATACTTCCCGCTGTTTGCCAGACGGCGGTACTCGCCCACTGTCATGGCTTTCTTCTTTTTATGGTATTGAGTAAACACACCTGCCTGCCCAGAGACCACCTGCTGGAGGGGAGTTGCAATTAGGATGTCACTGATGTCGTCATAGGTCGGCCTGGCCCTCCATTCCTTGGGTGGAATCACCTTGGCGAGGCCTGCTCGGTGTGCACCCTGGGATTCCATGTAAGCAATGTACTTATCAAAATCATTAAACTCTTCTTTGGTTGGATGAAATATCATTATGGTACAGCTTGGGTTCTGAGCACAGCTGGCCTTAGACTTCATAGCTTCCATTAATAAGCTCCAAGCTTCACAAAGTTTTTCAGTATGTTCTAGATAGTTGAGGATACTGGAAAATTCTATATTTTAAAAAATGGGTTTGAGAGTCTGAGTCACTAGGAACCACCAGTGGGCCTTTATGAAAATGAAATGATGTTTCTTAGGCTTGCTGATTCACCAGCAAATGATGCTCTGGGAGGAAGAGTTGCCTAGAACTAGCACGGTTTAAGCCTGTGCTGCTCTTCAGTCAGTACCCAGTTCCCTGGAGGTCTATTGAATCACTCAGTCTTGGGTGCGTATACAGGTTATTTCTTCAGGGCAGTGTTTAAACAAAGCCTAAAAGGAGGAATACAAAAGGGTTGAAAATTAATGCTGCAAAAGTTATTAGAGAGTTACAAATAAAATGCCATATGGAATATTATTGCACACTCAAAGAATGGCTAGAAATTTATAAAATTAACAAAACAAGAGGTGGTGTGGATGTGGAACAATGTGGAGGGGTTATATTCTAATAAAGAGAATGCAGGGACACCTGGGTGGCTCAGTTGGTTAAGCAGCTGCCTTCGGCTCAGGTCATGATCCCAGCATCCTGGGATCGAGTCCCACATCGGGTTCCTTGCTCAGCAGGGAGTCTGCTTCTCCCTCTGCCTCTGCCTGCCATTCTGTCTGCCTGTGCTCGCTCTCCCCCCCCCCCAATAAATAAATAAATCTTTAAAAAAAAAAAGAGAGAGAATGGAAATCATTACATTCACCTTGGAAAACTATTTGGGCAGTATATACTAAAATTGAGCATCTGCTTGTGTAAAATTGAACACACATGCCTGTGCTATGGTTGAACTCTTCCCACAATGTGCATGGCTCTGCACTGACAGTCATCTCCAAGAATGTCTATAACATTATTTCTATTGGGCAAATACTGGAAACAACCTAAATGCCCATCAGCAGTAGAATGGATAAATACGTGATAGTAGATCCATATAATGGAATACAATACAGCAATGAGGACAAAAAATTACAAAGAAATATAAGAATAATTTTATAATCATTATACTAAGCAAAATCATCCAGTCTCAAAAGAATAACTACTCCATGATTCCATTTTTATAAAGATAAAAATTAGGCAAAGTAATCTATATTAGAAGTCAGAGTAGTGATTACCTTTGGGAAAGAGAGAGATTGTGCATGGTGACATAAGGGTGCCTCTGGAGCATGTTAATATTCTTGTTTTGAACCTGGGTGCTGGTTACACAGCCATCAGAAGAGTTAGTTGTGATAATTCATTAAGCTATGATGATTGTCACAAACTTCCATATGTTTATCTAAAAATAGAGCTTAGATGGAGCTCAACCACAATAGTAGGGTACATAGACCCCACATAGTGAACACCTCTGAAGTGCCTGGTTCTAGTGAATAGGGGGCATTGTGCTGTAGGGCACCACAGGACCTCTTTTTTATAGGGCCACCACTTTCCAAGATCGGTACATAGCTGACTTTCCTATTGGGAAACAGACACAGAGAGTTTAACAAAATGAGGAGACAGAGGAATATGTCCCAAATGAAAGAGGACAAAACCACAGAAAAAGAGCTAAATGAAATGTAGACAAGCAATATGCCTGATAAAGAATTAAATGTAGTGATCATAAAGATACTCAGGGACTTGAGGAGAGAGGGGAGGATCTCAGTGGAACCTTTAACAAAGAGAAAATATAAAAAGAACCAATCAGAGATAAAGAACTCAGTAACTGTAATTGAAAAAAAAAATACACTGAAGGGAATCAATAGCAGATGAGAGGAGGCAGAAGAGCAGATCAGCAACTTGGAATACAGGGCAATGGAAAGCAACAAAGCTGAAAAGCAGAAAGAAAAAAAGAGTAATAAAAAATGAGAATAGGTTAAGGGAACTCCATGACATCATCCAGGGAATAACATTTGAATTATAGGGGCCTTGGAATGTGAGAGAGAACGGGGCAGAAAATTTATTTGAAGAAATAACTAAAAACATTCCTAATATGGGGAAGGAAACAAGACATTTAGCTCCAAGAAGCACAGAGAGACCCCAACAAAATTAACCCAAAGAGGTCCACACCAAGACATGTAATAATAAAAATGGCAAAGCTAGTAGAGAATTTTAAAAGCAGGAAGAGAAAAGAAAACAGTTACATATGGGGAAAAAAAACCATAAGGCTACCAGCTAACTTTTTAGTAGAAACTTTGTAGGCCAGGAGAAAATGGCATGATATATTCAAAGTACTGAAAGAAAGAGACTTGCAACCAAGAATACTCTTACCTAGCACCATTATCATTTGGAATAAAAGGAAAGACAAAGAGTTTTCCAAGACAATTTCAGTAATTAAATGTAAATGGGCTAAATGCTCTAATAAAAAAACATAGAGTGACAAAGGAGTATACCACATAATAATAAACGGAACAATCCAACAAGAGGATAGAACAAGTGTAAATATGCACCCAATATGGGAGCAGCTAGATACATAAAGAGACTATTGATTGACATAAAGGAAGAAATTGACAGTAATTCAATAATAGTAGGGGGCTTTAACCCCCACTATATCAATTATGCAGACAGAAAATCACAAGGAAACAGTGGCTTTGAAATGACCCAATGGACCAGATAGACCTAACATATAAACTCAAGAATATTCCAAACCCGGAACAGTGGAATGTACATGCTTTTCAAGTGTACATGGAATATTCTCCAGAAGAGATCACATTAGACCACAAAATAAGTCTCAGTAAATTCAAAAATACTGAAATCATATCATGTGTCCTTTCTGACTAGAACACTATGAAACCAGAAATCAAGAAAAAATCTGGAAAGAACTAAAATACGTGGATGCTAAATACTATTAAACAATAAATGGGTCAACCAAGAAATCAAAGAGGAAATTAAAAAATACATGGGAAACAAAAAAAAAAGAAAAAGAAAAAGAAAAAGAAAAAACAACAGTCCAAAATCTTGGGATGAAAAAAAAAAATTGTCCTAAAAGGGAAGTTTAAAGCAGTAGAGGTCTACCTCAAGAAACAAGAAGAGTCTCAAATAAACAACCCAAACTCATACCTAAAAGAGCTAGAAAAAGAAGAACAAAGCTCAAAGCTAATAGAAAGAAGGAAATAAAAAGGATTGGAGCAGAATAAATGAAATAGAGACTTTAAAAATCTAATAAAGCAGCTCAATGAAACCAGGATAAGATAAATTTGATAAACCTTTAGCCAGACTTATCAATAAAAAAGAGAGAGGACTCCCAATAAATAAAATCAGAAACAAAGGAGGAGAAATAACTGACACCCCAGAAATAAAGTTTTTTTATTTTTTTAAAGATTTTATTTATTTATTTGACAGATAGAGATCACAAGTAGGCAGAGAGACAGGCAGAGAGTGAGGAAGGGAAGCAGGCTCCCTGCTGAGCAGAGAGCTGGACATGGGACTCGATCCCAGGACCCTGGGATCATGACCTGAGCCAAACGCAGGGGCCTTAAGCCACTGAGTCATCCAGGTGCCCAATAAAGAAGATTTTTAATCCCAATATACTTAACATACAGTGTTCTATTAGTTTCAGGTGTACAATATAGTGATTCAACAATTCTACACATTACCATGTTGAGCATTGGGTAATATATAGAATTGTTGAATCATTACATTGTATACCTGAATCTAATATAACATTGCCTGTTAATTATATTACAATAAAAAAGAAAAATAATAAAAATAAAATAAAGATAGAGTCTAGGTATTAAGCTAGCACAAAGAAGATGAAGATACATATTTCATTGTACTAAAAGGAATAGTGAATAAAAATAAATAATAAACACTGAATTGAAGGAGCTTGAAATTAGATAGGAGGAGAGGAAACAAATGACAAGGAATAAAGATGAAATTAATGAAAGATAATATATACAAAACAAGGATGAAGACCAAAACTGTTCTTTGAAGAGACTAATTAAAACACACCATGAATATAACTTATCATAAGAGAGAAGATAATAAGCAAGACTAGAAATTAAGTAGTGCACAAATCTAGTAATACAGTAGAAAAAAAATTAATCTCCAAAGAGAATCTTCTTGGCATCCTGACATCAAAATTTTCAAAAAAGAATTATTTTCTACAGAGGAAACATACCCAAAATAGATCCAAGAAAAACTAGAAAGCATAAACACAAAAATGTAAGAATCCAATTCAAAGTATGACCCCTAAAAGCCCAAAAGATAGATCATATTGTAGGTGATTCTAGCAAACTTAACAAACAGTTAACTCTTACTAATGCAAATTCTTTCAGAGTATAGAAAAGTTAGAAAGCTACTCAAATGAGGCCATTATCTCTGGCAACAAAATCAGAAAAGTACAAAAAAAATTTAAGCTATAGGCCATCTTTAGATATAAACATAGATGAAAGCTACACAGGATATTTTCCAACCAAATAAAGCAACATATTAAAAGAATAATACCTCATGACCAAATAGAATATATCCCAGGAATGAAAGAATGATTCAACATCTGAAAATCTAATGATATAATTCAGAATATTAACAAAGAAAATGAGAAATATCATCATCTTGTAGGTACCAAAAAACCGTTTGATGAAATATGACACTCATTCATGATTTTAAAATTCTTTACTTGTAAAACACTAAGAAATAGTTCTATAGTAAGACAAAGGATTTCAATGTAAAAAATATATAGCAAGCATCATTCTTAACAGTGAAACAAAAGAAACATTCTTAACCAAAAAAAAAAAAAAAAGGCAGCATGAATATGCCCTCACTCAGAATTAAAAAAAAAAAAAGATGCAACAGCTAAATACTTCATTAACACAATCTCAAGAGGTCCCTTAACACTGTTTGCTAATTCTTTTAAATTCCTAATTTCTTAGTTTTTCTGCACTCCAAACATTGTTTTATCTTCCCCATCTTCAAGTTTGAGCATGCCTACTCCATCCCACTTAGAATCCTTCATATGTCCTAAAATTCCCTCCCTACCTGATCTGGCCCCAAATTACCTCTTAATTTTTTTTTTCTTTTTAAAGATTTATTAAAAAAAAAAAGATTTTATTTATTTATTTGAGAGAGAAAAAGAGAGAGAGAGTGAGCACGAGTTTGGGTGGGGGCAGGTTGGGGGCAGAGGGAGAAGCAGATTCCCCAGTGCGCTGGGAGCCTGGCCCAGAACTCAATCCCAGGACTCTGGGATCATGACTTGAGCTGAAGGCAACTGCTTAACCAACTGAACCACCCAGGAGCCCCCCACATTACCTCTTAATGCTCAACAACACCGCTTTCTACTTACCCCTTGCTCTTTCAGTTCCAACCACATTCCTGTGTCTCAAAAAAGCCTAGAGTGGGGGCGCCTGGGTGGCTCAGCTGCTTAGGCATCAGTCTTTTGGCTCAGGTCATGATCTCTGGGTCCTGGGATCGAGCCCCACATTGGGCTTCACTTAGCAGAGAATCGGCTTCTCTCTTTCCTTCTGCCCCTCCCCACTGCTCATTCCACTCTCTTAAATAAATAAATAAAGTCTTAGGAAAAAAAAAATCTGGAGTACTCCTGCTTGCTGGTCTTCGTACACAGAAAACTCTTACCTCCCTCAAGTCTCAGCAAAAATATCACCTTCCCGATAGTCTTGTTTTGGGTGAGATGGTTTTCTGTCAAGAAAACAACTCCAAATGAAACCTGAACTGATGATCAGGACTTATATATCTCTTCAAAATTCTAAAATTGGCTCCACCCAAACTCCATCATCTCTAGTCCAATCACAATTGAATCCAATCAACTAGCCAACCATGTCTTCTGAGGGAACCACCGCTCCTTGTTCTAGTAAATAGGCCTCATTTTCAATGTTACCAGCCCACAAAGCATTGGGTGTTTTGCCTGACTTTTTTTTTTTTCTCAGAGATTTCTTATAAGAAAATAAAGAATAACTACCATCCTTCAACAAATCTGAAACCATATTTTTAAAAAACATTTTACATATTTATTTGAGAGCGAGAGTGAGTGCACAAGCAGGCGAGAGGGGTAGAAAGAAAGGGAGAAGCAGACTCCCTACTGAGCAGGGAAGCTGGATGCGGGGCTCGATCCCAAGACCCTGAGATCATGACCTGAGATGAAACCAGACGCTTAACTGACTCAGCCACCAGGGCGCCCCCTGAAATCTTATTTTAAAAATAAAAACAATTTGTAAGCTCCAACAGCTTTTCCTGCACCCAGAGCTACTGTGGCTGAAGAAACTGCTAGAAGACAGGATGGAAGTGAGTCAGGAGGAATGGCTGGAAGATGAAATGGAGAGGTTCACGCTGGGCTCTCTACTACAAGATAAACCTAGGTTTACCTATGAGGGAGACAAATAAGCCTGCTTCTACCTTAACTTGGTGTGTGAAATCAGAGCAGGCTTCCTAGAGATCCTGAGCCCACTTGGAGTCACCTTACAAAATCACTGGAAATTCGTGAGTGACTGTTTCTGGACAGATTCCCTGGAAGTTTGCCAGACACCAAAAGCACATTCATATTCTGTGAGGTCTGAGGGTTCTACAAATTTTAGGGCCCTCCTAGGAACAGAAAGATTTCTCTGGGAACACTGCCAGCGTGGAAGGAACAGTAGTATAGGAAAGCTGACACGGCTGTTAGAGCTCAAAACACCATTAGCATTTGGGTCTACCCATGAACCATGGGGAAGAAAAGAAAACCTTGCCAAAGAAATGGGGTGAGGAGGAGCTCCTGGGAAGGAGCCAGCCACATTATGGTTAGACACCAAGGCGTTTACTCTTACCTTAGATTTTCCCCAATAAAACTACGAGTGATCACCTTAACTGCCACTGCTCGAAATAATGGAAACCACCCATATCTTCCATGGTTCCCAAGAGTCTTGGCACCAGAGGTCTCTCCACCTTATTCGAGGTCCATTCAGACAAAAGGAAACCACAAATGCTTTTTCCTTTGGGTCTGGGGTCTGAGGCTTTTGTAGAAGTGTACCAAACAAATGTTTGCTGCCAGACTCAAATGCCAATGGCAGGGGCACTTTGAGTCAGTGGCGGTAGCTCTGGACACCTTGGCTTTCGATGGACTCTAAGCCACTAAACAATCTGCAGAGGTGGGATAAGGAGAATAAATACATTCCTCTCCTTTTCCAACTTTAGTGTCAAAGGCCAAAAGGAGGGCTTGCAGCTGCTGAGACAATCTCTAGGTCTCTATAGAACTTGTTAATAAATGCAGGCAAGGGGAGTAGATGACAATCTGGCTCATCCTTGAGGGAGCAGGACAAATGCAATTATTTAGACTCTAAAAATTCGGTGGAAGTCAGATAACATCTATCTTCCTATTCCAGATTTAACTGATGAGCACTCAATAGTCTTGGGGATCAATGGTTATGAAGGAGAAGCAATGTCCAAAAACGACCCCACATGTTCACCCTAGAATGCCTGAACAATTTGCTAGCCCAGACCCCTGCCCCTAGCTGGATGGGAAGTGTTGGTGTTCAGGTTCCTATGGGAATAATGGCTTGCTGCCCGTGGCTGGAGGACTAACCATCCAAAGGGACACAAGGTCTCCAGCTGCCTCCTTTAGTCCAGGGCCCAGAAAATATTGTAAATGACTGGTATGACATCTAGACAGCTTGATTCACGAGGAAGGCTCTATGTACCTCTCCTGATAAAGTCACTGTCACTGAAGCTCTATATGAAGGAAGAGCAATGGGGGAAGGAACCCATCCACAAGAACAAAACCAAAGTTGTATCCAGCATGCCTCCTGAAATATGAGATGCCTCTCTGTGGAGATACTGAAGAAACAGGAGGACTGTGTGTGCCTTAGTCTTGATGTGTTTCCTTAACTCATACTGTGTAACTTCGAAGTATTTGTCTCCAAACATTGTATAATGGGTGGTCGCCCCACACGGATCTATCTAGCATGAAAAAAATTTTCCCCATGAAGAAGGAACATTCAAAAGATAGGGAGAAAGCAAATAGTAAGGTTCCATCAGGGTTAGTGTTTTTCCAGGCAACTATATCTCAAGCAAAGAGGGATACTGATGGGTTAGGTGGGGGTATAAGAGAGTGGTTGTAATCATGGGCCCTTAAATCTATCCTGAGTTTAAACAAGAAAGGAGAGCATGTGGGTGGTGATGGAGAATGAAACAGGATTCTATTTGTGGGCTGAATTTCTCAATCTTGATAGAGCACTAGGAAATGTAAGCTAGAAAGAGATTAGGATCTTGTAAGGGATTTTTTTAAGTTGGGCGGTTAACTGAGTGTCCATTTTGGATGTATTAAAATCTCTCTTTTTTACTTTATGTTGTGAAACTTCAAACTGTCTGCCTCTACCCACATTATCTCACCCAAATTTCCCTTCCTTCTTTCTCAATCCTTAAGTTCCACCCCTTCTTAAGTGCATGAACCTGACCCCTTTTCTTCCTTTACTGTCCCGTTCTCTCAGCTCCCATAGTTCTCTCTTAGCACTTATCCTTCATACTTTATATAATGTGAACAGCAAGAGTTACCTTTATTTAGCATCTCACTTTTCCAGGCCTTTTACTAAGCACTTCCTAGTATCTCATTCAAACTTCACCATTACTCGATGAAGTTGGTACCATTATTACCCCCATTTTATGGAGGAGACAGCAAAGTCTAGAAAAATTAATACTTAACTCAATAGCTTGTGGTCTCAATCTCTAGAGTTCTTTCTGTACCTGTCTAACCTTCCATATAAAAGTATTTTGAAAGCCTGGTCTATGTCCTGTCCATTACCGTATTTTCCAAGAGATCTTGGTACTCTATAATAGCGTGCGCTCCAAAAAAATTTTTTTTGCACTCCAAGAATTAATTAAATAAATAATCGAGTGAGGCCATTTGGTAAATACTTGGAGTCGCTCTCCTCCTGGTCACATGCCATCTTCCTTCTTGTGCTCCTTTTGTAAGAAGATCTACTCCTCTCCACAGCTAATCTCATTTAAACTCCTTAAATCAACACGTCTCCCTTGTTCCAGGAAAGTCAATTTATCACTATCATCTTTGCTTTTCTTTAATCATCAGTCATCCCTCTCTTTTCTAATTTAAGCTACTGTTCTTTCTCTCGATTTCCTTTCAGTGTCTAATCTGTCAAACGGTTGAATGAAAATAATCTTTGTTCACAAACGCATTTTCTTATCTTTCTCTCTCCTCCTCTGGTTTTACCCCCACTCCTCCACTGAAATTGATCTCTAAATCATCAGAGTGTCTCCTCCGCAGGGCTCCACCAGGGATCATACTGAATCTCACCACATCATGGATTGTTGGAGCACCTCCATCTTCCTCCTACAACTCTGACCTCTCAGGCACTGCTGTTACTCTTCATCCTGGTTCTTCTCTTTCTCCCGGCTTCTCCTTCCTCTTCCTGCCACATGAATGCAAACTTACCTCAAAGCTCAACTCTCTTAACTCTGTATTTTTCTCTCTTTGAATTTCCCGTTTATGTTCATGGCTTTTTTAAGTACTGCACTCTCTTCAAAGAGATTTCTTGCCATAAGCTTCTATAATACTGATCTAACTCCTAACCTTGTTTGTCTTCTTGGTCTTGGGACAGCCACAGAGCCCTTGGAAATCAACCGCTTTAGTACAAATTGATCAGCTTTCTCCTAAAACTAATTTCCTCCTTTAGATCTCTGTATTTCATTTATTTATCTTTAAAGTAGGCTCCATGCTTGGTTTGAACTCAGGACCCTGAGATCTCAGCACTTAACTGGCTGAGCCACCCTGGTATCCCAGCCTGGATATCTTTATTTCTGCAGTTAATACTGTTATCCTAGTCACTGTCTGACTCAGACTTTAGCCACTGTATCTGCTAATAATATCTAAGTCTGTGTTTAATAAAAAATTCCTTCTTGAGTCAGAAAATCTACTTACCATTCAATGAAAATAATTTATAATCATGGGATTTGATGGCTAAATAAATTCTGTTCTGTAAGTGACTCAACTGTTTTCTCCCTATTACTGGAGTTACTTTGTTTTCACTTTCCTAACAATCATTACTTATAAATATGTATCCCATATTTCAGTACCTTAAACAGTATATCCAGTAAAATATTGGTTAAATTAATCAAATTCCTTAAGTATGTGACATTGTCATATTTAAATATCTTAACGCTTTTTTTAAGAATGAACTTTTCTTTAATTTTGTTCATTTGTATAAATTTTTAAAATTCATAAGGTGAATTTTAGTTTTTGTTAAATTACTGAAGGAAAATCGAAGTTGATTTTCATTAATGTTATTGACAGTGTTCAGTAGCAAATTTTAACTCAGCCATAATCCAAAACAATATGAAAACAAATGAGTCTAAGATACAAATTCATATGACTTTGAAAAAACATTCCTTATGGAGTGGCATCACAGAAGTGAATTGTTAGGCGTAGTAATTACACAATTACCATATAAAGGCTTTATTTGCTTGAACTCCTTTTACAAGCTTGTGTATGTATAAAAACTATTTTTACGCTACAAGTGAAGAGTTGCAATTTCTTTAATGTGAGACCTGTGCCTAGTTTTTGCTGTACAAATACTTAGTTTTCAGGCAATATCTTAAGGTTTTTAACACATATTTCCAAAACTCTTCGCAAAGAATGCATCATTTCATATCCTCACCACTGAGCAACTTTTTTTGGGGGGGGGGTGGATAAAAGGAAAAAGAAACTACATTTTGGTAAGTAAAAAAGTGTAGCTCAAGTTTTAATTTACATTTCTTGGAGTACCATGAAGGTTGATTTTTTTTTTCTTTTGTGACTAGGAGCCATTTGCATTTCATCATATGAATTGGTTCATATCCTTTGCCCATTTTTCTCTAATAGGGCCCGAGTGTTTTTTCTCATCTGCCTATATGAACATTTTCCCTACTACTCATATGAAAAATTTACATATTAAACCCTGTTAGGTACATTCATAGGTTTTTCTCAGTTTGCCATTTCTTTATACTTCTTTAATTTTATTTAATCTAAAGTGCTTTTGACATATATTTCAGTGTTTTATGTTGTTGAGTCTATCTTTTGTTTTGTATTGTCTTTTACATATTTTAGAAAATTACTTAGTCATCTGGGCACAGATAAATATTATCTTTTTATCATTTATATATGTTAATTGTACCTCTAACTCTGATTTGAATTATACATTTAATTCTGTATTTTTTAATATTATATTAACTTGTTTTATTGTTTTGTAGGGATGGTGTGAGGAATAAGGCAGATGCAAACCTGATATTTGGTCCTTTAAATATATCCTGTTTATTGTGTTTTCTCTCTTTTTCTCAAATTTACAGGAGATTTTCTTTATCTTAATTTTTTCCCAATCTCAAAATTCAGGTCCTTTGGTTTAAGGAAAATTTTTAAGTTATTTCTTATTTCCTCTACTTTTTTCCTCTGTACATGAACTCTTGTTATTTGGTCAGACCTCATGGATTGGACCTTTAATTTTTATAACTGTTCTGTCAGTTTTCTGTCCTTTTATTACTGTTTTGTCTTCTTAAAAACATCCTTATCTTTACCTTCCCAAACTCTTTCTGTTGTCTCTTCTATCTCTCTCAAAATTTTAATTTCCAACAGGTAATTTTTTTATCTCTTTTTTTGTGTGTGTATGTAGCTTCTTTTACCCCCCTCTTTGTGTCTTATTGTCTGTTCTTATTTCATGGCGGCATTTTTTTTTAATCTCTTTGAAAATATTAAAATGTCAATGGCTTTTGAAGGCCCCCCCCCCATGGTCTGTGTTTCTTTTAAATTTCCTTTTATTAATTTTTTTGTTTCAGTTTCTATCTTTCAGGTTTAAGGCTTTCCTCAAATGTCTGGTGATCCTTAGTAAGTGGTTCATAGAAGAGTGTAACACAAAAACCCGTTTAGAATCTCAGAGTGCGTGGCGATTATGTTTTCCTACATGATGATCTGTCTGGGTTGTTTCTTGGGTGAGCCTCTGGTGCTGGTATCTGGGGGGGCCGTCATATTCAAGTGTGATGGATCTTCCAATCTTCCTCTTGGAGGGGACAGGCCTGGCTTTCCAACCACATGGAAAAAGTGTCCTGACATTTCTAATACCAACTTATAAAGTTCACTAGGTCAGCCTGTTTTCCTTGTAACAACCACACTCAACAAATGCTGGAAATTGCCAGTCCAGAGACCATCTTTTTCACCTAGTCTAGAAAATGAAGCCTAGGTAAGAGTGGAACAGTAAACTGTTCCTAAAGGGAGGGAGGGATCTGAGGTTCTAGCTGCTTCTTAGACAGACTTTCAAGAAATCCTAAGCCTTTTGGGTTTTGTAGAGATAATTGCATTGCCTCTTGGCTTTCCTCACTGCCAATTTAGGATTCAACTTCACAGGGTTTGATACAAGTTTCTACTTGTCTGTTTTTAAATTCTACTACTATCTTATCTCCTTTACCATTTTTCTCTCTTTGTAAACTATTTTGTGAACCAAAAATCTTGTTATTGTTACTTCATTGGAGTTTTGGAGGGAGCAAATAAGTGAGCGTACTTAAACCACTACTTTTATATCTTTTTGTTTTCCCCAATATATCTCTCAATATACCTAACCCAAACCCTGGGCTCAGTCACATTCTTTATCACTGACCCTTGATGCTCCTCCTCCCTAACTTCTCTAAGTTATAACCCCTGCCTTCCAGACAAACACCTTCCTTGAGAGATCCTTCCCCACCAACCCAAGGCCTCTCCACCAACTCTATGTCTGGGCAATGTATTTGGTGCTTAATACAAACTGTTGACGTGGGAGTTCTCCAGAATGTTCTACTTGACAGTTAGCTTTCACCTCTAATGGGTACTTGTCTAAAGTCATAAATTCCTTCCATGGGATGTGCTTGCTTCTCTTTCCAAGATATTTGTATGTTTCTGCCCCACAAATTTCAACATTCTCCTCTTGGTAAAGTGCATGGAAAAGAGAAGATAAAAGAGGACTTTTCCTGTACACTTTGTGCCTCCAATGCTAATATTTGGTGTCTAGTTCCTATTCAGGAACATTCAGGAGTTTGGACATAGAGAAGACTCATGGTAGGAAATGTCAGGCATGAATAGCATAGATTAAATTGTGACAGATTGGGACTTGGACTCTATTTTATTTTGGGGGAAGGACTTGCCCTTTAAATCAATTTAAATGTCACATTATGAAAAAAAGTCACATTATGATTTCATTGTGACATACATTGAACATTGGAATATTAACCTCATTAGAGTATTTTCTGTTTACTTTCCTCTGTTACATGGATACAGTGGTATCTAACAACAGAGAGAGGCAGGAGCCAGAAGTCTTTTTTGAATCCCTTATCTCCAGGACATAGCCACTCTATGGAGTTTTGAGGCAAACATGCTTCTTTGAACTGCAATAAATTTTAAATACTTTTTTTTTTTTTTTTTTTTGAAAGAGAGAGAGGGGGAGAGAACAAGCGGGAGAGGGATCTGGAGGGAGAATCTCAAGCAGACTCTGTGCTGAGCATGGAGCCCAACATGGGGCTCAGTTTCATGACTGTGAGATCATGACCTGAGCTGAAACCAAGAGTCAGGGGCTTAACCAACCAAGCCACCCAGGCACCCCTAGATACATTTCTTGAGTAGTATGTAAGTCTGGTTCTTGGACTTTCCCAAAGATTCTAAACTACTTAATGCTTGGGGAAAAAAATAATGTTTGCCCTAAAACAGTGAATTCTGTATAATGCACCTAAAGAACCCTGACCAGTACACTTCCTCTCCCTCATTCCCACTCGCCCAATCACTCTTTAAATATTTCAGCTGTTTCTTACATTTTCTTTTTCCAATATTTCTAGACTTTTAGTTTTGGATATTATAGACAGTCATACTATAAAAGATGTAGATTTAACTCTCTTACGCTCCATCCCAACACAGGCCTTCCCTACTCCATCCTCTCGTATAGTTCTATCAGTTTTTTTAGTTAAATCAAGTCTGTATTTTTACCGTGCAAAACTAGTTACAGTGGAGTCATGTCATACACTATGAGTGCATTTACACATAATTTTATTTATTGGGGAGTTAATAACTGTCTCATTGTTTCATTTGCTTGGTTTTATATGTATTTATTCATTCCCAAATTCATTTCCCGCAGTATAAATATCTTCCAAATACACAAAACACATCAGGTACTAAGTCAGATTTCTCTCTTTAGAAATCGTCTTCCTAGAGCCCTCCATATGCTTCCTTGAATCTGGACTGCTTAGTCTTTAGACCACTGCACATTCTGCAGTCTGGGGTTTCTATTTATCATAGTCCTGGGGATTCTCCTTCCCTGTTATGTTAGACCCCGGTTTCCTCTTGTCCCAGTATTTTTTCCTGTTTTACTCCCTTGGGTTGGTGGAGCATACCCACCAGGATCATCCTTTGAGGTTACATTGGAATTTATTAAGTAGCTCACAAAATCTCCAAAAGGACCAGAGAATAGGTTTTGGAGACTGTGCTCCTAGGAACAATACCCAAGTTATCCAACAATCTATATTAAGGTATTGCTATACTTTCTTTGGTCCAAGGTACTAAAGACCATGAGAAATGGACTTTACCAACTACAGTCTGTGGCACAGCTGCCTTTGAAACCTGTCTCTCACCACCTCCTCCAGGAACAGATCCTGCACAAAGTCAATTTTCTCACATTTCTTCAAATTGAGGTCTTCATGGAAGTGTCTGGTGGGAAGAGCCTAGGTCATATGTCTATGTCTTTGCTGAAACAGATCTTGGATAATTGAGTTCTGGCTTCAAACTTGGCAAGGCAGTGGTCCTAATATGTGAATTTCCCAAAATCTAAGAAGGAAATTCAAAGTTGGTCACAAATATAACAACTGTCTACTAAATTTTGCATGCCTGAAAAGGTCTCCCCCCCCCTACCTTTACTTTTCTCTTTTGGGATTCTGAAGATGAAACTGCTCCATTGAATTCTAGCTTCTAGAAATCCAAAACCAATATGTTTTCTGATCCTTCTTGGGCAACCTGTTTTTAATCTCTTGACACTTTTAGGATATTTCTTTGCTCCTTATTTTCAGAGGTTTCATTAAGATAAGATTTGTAAGTCTTTTTTTTTTTTTCTGTCAACTATTGAGCTAGACATTCTGATATAGAAACTCATGTTCTTCATTGCTGTGAAACTTTCTGATAGCCATTTCTTTAATATATTTCTTCCCACTACATATTCAGTTCTCTCTCTCTCTCTCTCTCTCTCTCTCTCTCTGGAAATACAACTAGTTGGTTATTAAACCTCTTGGACTGATCCTCTCATTTTCTTATTTTTTTCTCCTATTTTCCATCTCTTTGGTTTTTTGTTATATTTTATTTTCCAAATCTTTTAGCAATTATTTTTAATGTCCCGAAATTATTTTTTGCTCTCTGAATATTCATTTTACTATGGGTTTCTGATATTTTCCATGCCTGTAGGTTTTCTCTTCTCTCTCCAGAAGTATTAATTTTAGGGATCTTTAAAAGTTTCTATTGCTCTCTACATTGTATCTCTTTCCCCTGAATTCACCCTTCTACGATGTTTTGGCTTCTGTCTTTCACGTTAAGTGCTTTCCTCATCGTTATTCTTGCCTTATGTTTAAGAGTCAGGCACTGAAGAGTTGCATTTGCTATGTATGACTGGTAAGCTTCACTGAGAATGCTCTGACAGCATTTCCTTTGGGGATGGGGCAACTGTCAATACCTGTATAATGAAAAACTTTAAATTGATGTATCAATTTCATTTGAAATTGGGGCTCAGGAATTTAATTTTCTGTTTTTGAGAAACATTAAATAACAGAGAAAATTGCATAAACAAAATTTGCATTCCAAACAGAATTGACATTTAGTATTTTGTCATATTTGCTTCAAGTGCATTTTTTTAAAAACAGCTTTATTGAGATATAATTTACAGAACAAATATTTCATCCATGATTAGTGTACAATTCATTAATTTTTGGTATATTTACAAAGCTGTACAACTATTACCATAATCTAGTTTTAGAACATTTGCAACACTCCAGAAAGAAACCTAATGCCCATTTTCAGTCACAACCCATTTCCACCCTCAGCTCCAGGCAACCACTAATCTATCTATAGATTTGCCTATTTTGGACTACATATATATATATATATATATATATATATATAAAATATATATAAAACTTCATATATCATATGAAGTTTTTTGTGTCTGCCTTGTTCCACTTAGCAGGTTTTTGAGGTTCATCCCTGTTGCAACATGTATCAGTATTTTGTTTCTTTTTATGGTTGAATAATATTCCATTGTTATGAATATACCATATTTTAGTTATCCACTCATCTGTTGATAACATTTGTTTTCATCTTTTGGCTATTATGAATAAGGATGTTAGGAACATTCATGTACAAGACTCTGTGCGGACACGTTTTTATTTTTCTTGTGTAGATACCTGGGAGTGGAATTGCTGGATCACATTGTAACACCTATGGTTTAATGTTTTGAGAAACCGCTACACTGTTTTTCTGAAGGGCCTGCAACATTTTAAATTTCCACCAGCAATATATGAGCATCCTTGTCTTAACATTCTCACCAATACTTGTTATTGTCTTTTTAAAAATAGTACTTCTAGTTCGTATGAAGTATCTTGTAGTTTTGATTTGTCTTTCCTTATTGACTAATTTGATGCTGAGCATTTTTTCCTATGTTCATTGCCATTCATGTATCTTTACTGAAGAAATTTCTATTCAAATTCTTTGCACATTTTTTGAGTTGTCTTATTATGGAGTTGTAAGAGGTCTTTTTATGTCTTGGTTCTAAGTCCCTGTTGAATATATCATTTGCAAATATTTTCTTCCAGTCTGTGGGTTATCATTTCTCTTTCCTATGTCTTTTGAAGTGGACAAGTTTTGAATTTTGATGAAGTACAACTTATTGCTTGTGCTTTTGCCTAGCCCAAGGTCATACAGATATAGTCCTGTTTTCTTCTAAGACTTTTATAGTTTTTGCTTACATTTAGGTCTCTGATAAATTTTGACTTAATTTTTGTATATGGCATGAGGTCGGGATCCAAACTCATTCTTCTGTATGTGGATATCCATTGTTCCAGCAACATTTGTTGAAAAAACTACTCTTTCACTGTTGAATTGTCTTGAAACCTTTGTTGAAATCAACTGGCCATATACATGAAGGTTTATTTGGGGGTCTCAATTTCATTCCATTTAATTGTGTGTGTGAGTGTGTGTGTGTGTGCGCATGCACATGTGTATACACACGTGCATGTGCACACACACACATACCAATGTCTTAATTATAGCAGCTTTATAGTAAGTTTTAAAATCAGGAAGTGTGAGTCCTCCAAATTTTTTGTTCCTTTTCAAGATTGTTTTGGCGACTTCAAGTCATTGTGTTTATGTATCAACTTTTAGTTTCCACGGTTGGGGGGGGTGGCACAGAAGGAATTATAATAGGATTGTACAGAACTCATAGATCAATCTGGAATGTACTGCCATCTTAACAAAATTAAGTCTTCTGATCCATCAATATGGAGTATCTTTCCATTTATTTAGCACTTCTTTAATTTAATGTTTGGTAGTTTCCAACGTAGAAATCTTGCACTTTTGTTAAATTTACTCCTAAGCATTTTATTCTTTTGATGCAAACAGAATTGTTTTCTTAATTTCATTTTCAATTCAGATTGCTCATTGCTAGTGTACAGAAATCAACTGATTTCTATATAATGGTCTTGCATCCTGAAATCTTGCTGAACTTACTCATTCTAGTAGTCCTTTAGTGGTTCCTTAAGATTTTCTCTATACAAAATCATGCCATCTGTCAATAAAGATAATTTTATTTCTTCCTTTCCAACTTTGATGCCTTTTTTTCTTGCCTAAATGCCCTAGATTAGAATCTTCAGTGCATGTCGAATAGAAGTAGTGAGAACAGACATCCTGAAAAATCCTATTCCTGCTTCAAGTATTTTTAAATAGAAGAAATAAATGTTTCAGATGATGTAAACCCCAAATCCTAATCTGCTTTTCCTCTCCAGCCCCATAAACAACAACAATTATGAATTTGGTGCATTTCTGATTGGTAGATGTCTTTTCACTTGTATGTGTATATGTGTTGTGTATCAACTAAGAATATGAAGTATTGTTTTGTGTATCTGTTATATTATATAAATGATTTCATTACAAATATGCTATTTTTTCAATTTTAAAATTCCACATTATTTCAATTCATATATACAAATATATATATGTGTGTATATAGTCTGTCATAAGAAAATATTTAACGCATTTCTCTATTAGTGGGTATTTGGATTACTTCCACTTTTTTTTTATTATAAACAATGCTGCATTAAAAACCTTTTACATGTGTTCTTAAAAATTGTATGTGAAAATTTATCTAGGGCACATACTTTTAGGCGATACAGAAAGTATATTTTGTATTTTATTAGGCATGATCAAATTGCTTTACCTAGTGATTTTCATAATTAACACATGCACTAGCAGACTAAGAGAATTTCTCCATACCCCCAGATGCACTTGATAATGTCAAAGCTTTGGTTAACTATCTGATTGGCAAAATAACATGTCCCCTTTTATTTTATTGTGTGGGCTTGTTTCCTGATGAGGTGACATGCTTTTTCATTGATTATTGACCTTCTGTGGGTTTCAGTTTTATGAAGTACCAGTTACATCCTTTGCTCATTTTTTCAGTTAGTTTTGTTTTTCTACTGATTTTGTAAGAATTCCTGTAAGAATTCTTTAAATGTTTTTAAAAGTGATATCAATGCTATGTCTACTGTATTGGTGTAAGTATCCTACCTCATCCTACCATCTCTATTTAAATTTGCTTATGGCAGTTTTTAAGTTATTTTGAAAAATCAAACTTAATAACACTTGTTAATCTTTTCCACTATGATTTGTTTACTTATGCCCTGTTTAAGTAACCCACTGTTTCTTGGAGTCACAAAGATAAAATTTTCTTTTGTTTTCTTTGTATTTCATCTTTATCTGTTTCATTCATTTAGAATGTTGTGTCACTGCAGCTGGGAGGTAGGGATATATATTGTTATTTTTGCTTTTGTTTTTTAAAGAAATCTAATTGTCTACCACCATTTTCCCCCACTGAGTTGGAATCCTCCACTCTCATATTCCAAGTTCCAATATAAGCATGGATCTCTTTCTAAACTTTCCATTCAAGTCCACCGAGTGGCCCATTTCTGTGCTGAGCCTACACCATTTCAATTATAATAGCTTTACAATTACTACTGATAATTGGTAAGGCAAGTCCCTATGTAATTTTCCAGAATTAATTTGGGTAGATTAGTAGAGTTAAATTTCAGCATTAATTTTAGGACACATTTTTCAGCTTCTCCAAAAATCCTATTGATTTGAATTGAAATTTTATGAGTTAGAGAAAAATCTGAGGTACACATAACTCCCATACTGAGAATTCCCATTCATTAACTGATATTTCTCAATTTACTCAGATCTTGTACATATTTCAAAAGAGTTTCAGAATTTTATCCATAAAGATAATGTATCTGTTTGAGTGTATTGTGATGACACTTTTTTCTGTTAATTTTCATTATTTTTTAACTATATATTGTTTCACTTTTACCTCTTTTTCCTATTAGTTATACTAGACTGACCACTGACTCTAGAGTGTTCTGTATTTCCACACAGATGGTGATATTTTATGGAAAAAAAATACCCCACAAAAATTATTTCTCTTCTTTTCCAGTAGTCATAGTTTTTTTCTTTTTTCTTCTTTCTTTCCTCTTTTTTTTTTTTTTTTTTAAGCTGGACAGGAATGGAAGTCTTACATAATTAGATATTATCTCTAGTAAAATAGTGAATGTTTACTGATTTAGTAGAAATTCTACATTTATTTCAGATTTTATTAAGAGTGGTTCTTAACTTTAAATTACATCATATCATTTATCACCTAATCTGACACACTTTTGAGAGTGACAGGGACCCAAGAAAGATACACATAAACCAGGACTCTACTAACTGACCAAATATTTGAATATTTGAACAATGTAACATTGTATAGAATATAGAACAATATAGAATATTTGAACAATGCAATCTAAAAATTGACCTAATTGGCATTTTTCAAACTTTATACTCCCAAACCACAAAATGTAATTTTTTTTCAAGCACTATGGAAACTTTACAAAATTGACCATAAAACTGTGGCAATAAAACAAGTTTTAACAAATGTCAAAGGGCTAAAAGCAGGCAGGACATAATTAGAAACAATAAAGTTAAAAATTAATACTAAAAAGACATGTAGAAAACAGTCAATTTTATCAAATTAAAAATAAATTTCTATACAAACCTTTAATCAGAAAGAAATAAAGATGAAATTAGGAACTACTTTATGGGTATTCTGCATTTCTTGTGGGATATTGGTAAAAGGTATTAAAAGTAAGATTTATTGACTTAAATAAATATCTAAGAAAGGAAACAAAAGAAGTCTGAAAAATTCCATCTCAGGAAGTTAGGAAAAAAGCAAAAAAAAAAAAAAAAAAAGGTATAAGAAGAAAATAATAAAAATACAACCAGAAATTGATGAAATATAAAACCAATATAAAATAGAATGAACAAAACCAAAAGTTGGTTTTTTTGAAAAGCTGAATAGAATCAACAAACCTCTGGTGAAAAGAGTTTTTTTTTTTAATATTTTATTCATTTATTTGAGACAGAGAGTGAAAGAGAGCATAAAAAGGGGGAGAGAGAGAAGGAGAAGCAGACTCCCCACTGAGCCAGGAGCCCGATGCGGGACTCGATCCCAAGTCTCTGGGATCATGACCTGAGCTGAAGTCAGATGCTTAACCATCTGAGCCACCCAGGCACCTCACCTCTGGTTAAAACAGCAAAGACCAAAAATAGAAGGCACAAATAACCAATATCACTAAAGATAAAAAGATTATCACTATAACAATGGCAGACATTTAAAAAGAAAAGAAAAGAAAAAAAGGTAGTACAAACAACTTTAACCCAATCAATATATTTTAAAATTCAGATGAAACAAATTCTTAGAAAAACATAATAACAAAATGGACACAAGAAGAACTAGAACACTAAGTACATCTATAACTCTCTTCACAAAGAAAATTCGAAGCCCAGATGACCTAATCAGCAAATTCTACCAAACATTCAAAGAAGAAATAACACCAACCTTAAACAAATTTCCCCAAAGAGACAAATTTCCAACACATTTTATGTTACAATTTTTTAAATATTTTATTTATTTATTTATTTGACAGAGAGAGATCACAAGTAGACAGAGAGGCAGGCAGAGAGAGAGAGAGGGAAGCAGGCTCCCCGCTGAGCAGAGAGCCCGATGCAGGACTCAATCCCAGGACCCTGAGATCATGACCTGAGCTGAAGGCAGTGGCTTAACCCACTGAGCCACCCAGGCGCCCCTATGTTACAAATTTTATGATATAAGTCTCCAACGAGGACACTATGAGAAGGGAACATAATGGGCTAATCTCACTTATGAACATAGATACAAAAGTCATAAAGAGAATTTGAGTAAATTGATTCCTGCAATAAATTCATCATGATCAAGATGGGTTTATTTCAAGAATGAAAAGTTGACGGTTAAACAAAAAACAAATTAACATGTAACACACTAACAGGCTAAAAGAGAACCTCACTAGATGTAGAAAAGTGATAAAACTCACCATCTATTTAGCAAACTAAAAATTTTAGGGAAATTTTATTGAATAAAATGCATCTACCCTACCTTCATGAAACATCATACTTAAGAAGGAAAAGTTAAAAGTTTTTCCTTTCTGATCAGGAAAAAGACAAGGATGCCTGTGATTTCTTTATTCAACCTTGCCCTGGATGTCCTATCCAACAAAAGACATCAAAGAAAAAAAAGAGGGGGAGGGGAAAGATTGGAAAGGAAGAAACAAAGTTGTCATTATTCCTAGATATCACTGCATATGTGAAAAATCCAAAAGACCTATAAATAAGCTATTTTAATTAATAAGAGGGTTTGGAAAGTTCTCTGAATTTAAAATAGCAATACATAAAAAACAATTTATATAAACCAGCACCAATTAGACAGCAAAATTTAAGAACAAGGGGACGCCTGGGTGGCTCAGTTGGTTAAGCAGCTGCCTTCGGCTCAGGTCATGATCCCAGTGTCCTGCATGAGTCCCGCATCCTGCTGAGCAAGGAGCCCGCTTCTCCCTCTGCCTACCATTCTGTCCGCCTGTACTCGCTCTCTCTCCCTCTCTCTCTCTGACAAATAAATAAATAAAATCTTTAAAAAAAAATTTTAAGAACAAGGCCATTTACAATAGTATTAAAAATTTAGCGGCTGAGGCTAAAGCTAACAAAATTTTGCAAGTCTTCTGTAAAGATAGTAACACAAATTACTTAGAGGCAATTAAAGTAGACTTCAGTGAATCAAAAGACATAACCTATTAAAAGATTTAAAGATTCAATATTGTTGAATTGTCAATTCTTCTTATATTGATCAATAGATTCAATGTTATTCTAATCAAAATCCCAAAAGTATTTTTGTAGAACATACACACTTTATATTGAGGCACAAAGGGCCAGAAATCATAAAAGAGAGACAAGACTAGAAGACTTGCTTTACCAGATTTCAAGCCCCCTCTGTCACACTATGCACAAAAATGAATTCCTAGTGGGACTGTGTAGGCTATAACTATAAGACTTTCAGAAAATAATATCCAAGAATATCTATATAACTGTAAAGCAGGGAAGATTTCTCAATACCATGCACTAAATAGAAAGGAAAAGACCAATCAGTCAAAATACCCAAATATTAAAGACTTTTTATATGTCAAAATATGCCAAAATGAGGAGCCAAGAAATGGAAAATACACATGTAGCACAAATAAGTGACAGAACTGACGCCTAAGGTATTAAGAGCTCAGAGGAACCAACAGAAAAAAGATTTAAAGAGATACATCACAAAAGAAATCCAAATGGACATTAAACATATGTAAAGTGATTGGTAATCAAGAAAATGCAAATTCAGACCTCAATAAGAGATTACTATCACCCACCAGGTGAGTGGAAAGCTGGATAGTATCAAGTGTGGTGCAACTATGGAACAAGAACAAGAATGGGATATATACAAACGAAATGTACACACATGCATCTCTGCACATTCATAAGAAGGTTCATAGTAGCATTATTTCTAACACCCATGCTGGAAGACATAACTGTTAGAATAAATAACATATACTGTGTATTTTTACACAATGAAATTCTATGTAGACTACTACAGCTACACAATAAACACAATTCATTCATATAAACATTTTGGATACTTACATAAAGTTCAAAAATTGTCAAAACTAAATATCATTAAGAAATATATATAAGCATTCATTGAAACTTATTTGGGTGCTATTTGATTAAAATTTGTAAATCTTTAATGTTTATTAAATATGATGTGTGTTTTCTTGTTTTAAAGGATTTTCTATAAATCTATAAATGCAATATACAAATATATATGCATATATAAATGCAATAAGGATATTTATCTACACGCACAATGCATCAATGTTGTTAATCTGTCTGCTTGACCTATCAATCTGAGAAAAATGTCCTTTAAAAAAATTCCCATTGTAATTGTGTTTTTCCTTTTAATTCTTTATTTTTGCTTTATTTTTCCAGACTATGTAGTTAGTTGCATACTTTTTCATGACTGTAATATTTTCCTAGTGGATTTTTCTTTATGATTCAATAAAGATGGCCCTATTCATGTCCTTGTTAATGCTATTCTGTTTAAAAAATCCTTTTGATAATTCATTCTGTTTAAAAAATCCTTTTGATAATTCAAATACATAGTTTTTGGTTGGAATTGCTTAGAATTTGCCTGGTATGCCTGTCTATTTTTCCCCATTTTAGTTGCTTAGTTTTAACTGTTTTTTAGTATGTTCATTTTTAACTATCTAGATAATTATGGGCTGGCCAACTAATGAGGTAGCCATGTGCTCAGATTATGTAAAAGGTGGTTAAAGTGTACTATTATATAGTAAGCTAGCCTGGACCAGCAGCAAATTTCATTTTGAAGCTGGGTCATCTGTCTGGGCCCCAGAGCACCTTCATTTAAAATCAGGAATTTGTTGGTGTAAAGCAAGCTACTTTTTTTTCCCTATTCTTGTCAAAACAAAGTTTTAGCTTTCGTCTTAGAAAATTAGTCATTTTCTACCTAAAAAATTTAAACAAATGCCATTATGCTTATATATTTATGTTCACTTTTAAATGTGATTTCTGAGTTGTGATCACTGGGTTTTTCCCCTTCATTTTCTTATTAAAAGCCTCAAGGAAACATTTTCAAGTAAAGTTTTCAGCTTGTGGGTTGGTAACTTTGTAAAGGAGAGGGTTTACTGGAATTAGGGACAATGATTCAATTGAAAGAAGAGGGAGGTTGGGTTAAATTACAGTTGTGATTGGACTGAGGGTAGGGCTGACCGAATTAGAATTTTGATAATACATATATAGCCTGATTGCCATATGACTTCTCATTTAGTGATTCTTTCCTGAAAAGAAACCATCTTTCTTGGCGTATCTTCATGTCAAACCTGGATTTCAGACTAGCCGAATGTAAATTACTTTTTTCTCCTTTAAAATATAAAAGAGATTAAGGCAACAACTTTTTACATCAAAATGTGATTTTTTTTTTCTTAAAACTCATTCACTCACCATCTCACTCATTTATTCATCCATCCATTCATTCATTTACTTATTTGGAAAAAATTTGTGGGCACCTCTTGGTGTCAGGCACTATTTTAGATGCTTGGCCTACATCACTGGGATAAACAAAGATTCTGCTCTGGTAGAATTTGTATTTTACATGGAATAGGTAGAGAAGGAAATAATACACATAAATTACACAGGATCATGAAGATGATACATGCTATATGTAAAAAAGAAAAGCATAGCAGAATAAGCAAGAAAAGGAGTACAGGATGTTGGGGGACCAAGGGGGAAGATGGTTGCAACTTTAAATAGGATGGTCACGGTTGGGTGACCTCATTTAAACAGAGACCTGAATAAGACAAGTAAGAGGGCTCTTGGCCAAGAAATAGCTAATGCAAGGGCCCTAAGGCAGGAGCTCTGAGCAAATAGCACCAGGAAGGCATGTAGCCTAGAGAGGCATGAGCAAGAGAGGACATCAGTTAGGTAGGGGAGAGTCTTGCAGGTCACTGTGAGCACCTTTTATTTTTACTATGAGAGAAATAGGGAGCCAATGCCTGTTGTCTAACTAGATCCCCTTTTCTCCCGATCCCGTACAACTGTATTGTTAATTTTTAAAAATTATTGCCAATCTGATACTATAATGTGATAATTCATTATTGGTTTACTTTCATTTTCCTCACAGGGAGGTTGCATGTATTTTATACTTATTGTTTCTTTGGAATTGATTTCTTTGAATGGCCAGTTTATATTCCGTGCCCATTTTTTTAATTGGGTTATTTGTATTTTGTTCTATTAGTATATTAGTTTGTTATATTAGTGTATTAGTAGTAGCAGTAGTAGTAACCTTTTATACATTATAGGCATGACAAAATTTACCTGTTCATCTTTTGACTTTGTTTTGAACATCTGCAAAAATATTAAAATTTTGTATAGATAAATTTTTACAATTACTTCTTTTATAGCTCTTAGGTGTTTTGCTTTGCTCAAACAATCTTTACAAACTCTAGGCTATACAACTAGTTCTTAAGTTTCTTAGATTTTTAAGGTTTTTTTTCCTTTTGGATATTTAATTCAGCAGGACAAAGTGTCTGTAAAAGCTTTTTTTTAATTATTTTTTAAGATTTTATTTATTTATTTGACAGAGAGAGATCACAAGTAGGCAGAGAGGCAGGCAAAGAGAGGAGGAAGCAGGCTCCCTGCTGAGCAGAGAGCCCAACATGGGGCTCGAACCCAGCACCCCAGGATCATGACCTGAGCCAAGGCTTTTACCCCACTGAGCCACCCAGGCACCCCTCTGTGGAAGCTTTGAAGCTGGAACTCCTACATTACATCGTGCTACAAGGATAGTCAGTTTTGCAAACATAGTTATTATATAAAACATCCCTTTCACACTGAATTAAAATCCTACCTTTGTCATTAAAATGAAGGAGTTTTTAAGGTTAAGCTATATTACATCATATCCAAAACCTGGTAAGACATTCTAGAAGGGATGGATTCATAGATTACAGGAGAGAGAAAATATAGCAGGATGCCAGTTAATAAGAAGGTTGGAGGGATTGGGACCCAGACCATAAGGGAGAGGGCTTAGGTCACCCCATCTCTCTCTACTAACCCACAGAAAGCTAAGGGTATGGGCACAGTCATAGGCAGCTTGCTAGATCTGCTGAAGAGCACATGAGAAATCCTTATTTAAGAACTTCTATTTTCCCAGAGAAGTCAGATCATCTACACCTCAGGAAGAAGATGAGAAGGGGAAAGAGGGTGGAAGAGGGGCGTAGATTTGAAAAAAGAAGGGAATGTGGGAAATTCTATCATTGCAGAGCAGTGGTTTGGCAGGCAGAATTTAGGGCACAACTGGATTTCTGTGGTAATGGGTTTCAAAGGAGAATTCTTGGGAGGCTATATACGATTTTTGCTAGGAAGGATAGCTAATAAGGTGAATTTTAAGTTTTTGGTAAACTTTTAGTTTCTTTTGCTAATATTTTCAAACCATTTAAGTCAAAGGCTTTTAGTTTCATTTATTAGTACTTTAAAATCACTTAAGGAAAAGCTTTTTAAGTTTATTTTCTAATTAATACATTCAGACTGTTTTGTTTTAAGTCAAAGCTTTTCATTTTGTGGGCTGATCATGTTGTATGTCGGGTGATTATTTAATCATGGTGATCCAAAGATTAGGTGATGGGCTAAGAGAGAAATAAATCAGTATGACTGATTCGGGGCTAATAAGGGGAGTTGGAACATCAAAACCAGGGGTATCTTCTGTAACTGTGTGCCCGCTTGCCCTTGTTACTTCATTCCTCCTCCTCAGAGTGCATCAATCATTCATTCACTCATTCATTCAACAAATACTTACTCAGCACCTATTATGTGCCAGGCACTGTTCTATATGCAGAGGATACACCAGTGAACAAGAGAGACAAGGTTCCTGCTTTCCTGGAACTTATGTTCTAATAGAATAGGAAGATAGACAATAATAATAAGATAATATTAATAATAGTAATAGCTAACATTAATTTTGCAACTACTCTTTGCTGAGACTGTTTTGAGCACTTTACAAGTATTCATTCACTTAAGCTTTATCATAACAATAAGAGGTAAAGACTAGAATTATCCCAATTTTATGCAATGGACACTTGAGGGCACAAAAAGGGAAAATAATTTTCCCTTTCTGGCAAGGTTAAACAGTCAGGAAAAGGCACACCTGGAATTCAGTACCAAGTCAGGCTATAGATCCCTTTCTCTTAAATGACTGTTGTTCTGCCTCTCGGAGAAGAAACAAGGCGAGAAACAATAAACAGAATATATTTTGGTAGAGTTCAGTACTACAAAAAAACAAAACACAACAAAACAAAACCCAGGGCCACATGATGGTTATTTGCATGTCAGGGGTCAGGGCGGGGGGGGGGGGGGGTGAAGAGGTCAGGGAAAGCCTCACTGATGAGGTGACATTTGAGCTGAGGCTTGAAGGTTACCAGTTATCTTGAGGCACAGGCAACAGAGAAAACCTGGTGCAAAGAAATCTTATCCTTGTTTGTGAAACAGAAACACCCTGTTGGCTGTAGCTAGAGTTTAGTACGAAAGAGAGTGTCTGAATAAAAATGAAGTCAGGGAGATAGGCAGGAACCAGACCCCATAGGGTCTCAAGACACATTAAGGAATTTGACTTTTATTCTAAGTGCAGTAGGTTGTTATCCAGGAGAGTAACACTCCCTAATTCATAATTTTCAAAGATCCCCCTCATTGTTACATGCAAAATTAACTGTATGTGGGCCAAAGTGGGAGCAGGAAGATCCGTTAGGGAGCAATTGCAATCCAGGTGAAAACTCTTGGTGGCCTGACCTAGGGTGGTGGCAGTGGAATGAAATTTAGGGTAATGAGAGTAAAATTGGCAAGTCTTGCAAATAAACTAGATGTGAAGAGTAAAGAAAAAGCAATTTAATTAGGAGCCTTGGGGTTTTGGTTTACTAATTCGTACATGGTCAGGTCCTTTACTGAGATGCATAAAACTAGGGGAGAAATACCTTCCTTAACAAAATTAAGATCTTCCTCTTAAACTTTATAAGGGAAAGGGCTCTACTTTTCTTTTAAAAAATAAAAAAATTATAAGTTTCAAAGCGTTCTGGAAATAAAGCTTTTAATTCAATTTTATGAGCTCTTTACATTTGAAACCAAGTTGGAAGAGCTGAATTTTCATTTGTTTAATAAATATTTATTGAGCATCTACTGTGGTCAAAAACCATGAGATAAGGAGATGGACTAAACAAACAAGAGCCGTGCTCCCAGTGCTTTTTGGGAAAGCGAGGAAGGATGACCGGTGATTTCTTTCCCCGCTGTTCGTTGTCTTATTAAAAGTTCACCTAACGCTTGAGTAGCCATCTTGTCATAACTGCAGCTCGTGCTTCTGGCAGTTGGGCCCAGCGTTCTAAACGCTCATCATCGGGTTAATAAATGAATCTCTAAATAGTGACATCTCCCCTCCCACTAGAACTTAGGCTTTTTAAAAAATAGAAAATTTAACAAACAATACGAATACAACCTTTGCTTTGAGGACTAATATTTTTGCAGGAATGGTACCTTTGTAAAGATCGTGGTTGCCCCCGTACATATTAGTTCTTTCTTCATATCCAATTAAATGAAAACACTAGTTTTTCCGTAGCCCAGCTCTCTAGGCTTGTTAGGTCTAGGTCAGGAGAGAGGAAGCAGGAGCCGTAGGATTTACACAGTTTGGTGTAATCCTTCTCTACGCTCTCGCTCGCTAGCCGGGAACCCGGTGTGGGCTACCCGGGGCTTTCCGTCCACGCAGCACCGGAATGAAGGAGTCTGGGAGGGGGTCGGGGAAGGGAAAAACGGAAGACACATTAAGTAATTGGTTCCTGAAGGTATAAAATGATGTTTAGGGTCTACTCTAAAGCACTTATTTCAAATGCCCGCCCCCTGGGCCGTTTCGGCCCCGCCCCTTGTTGTCGTCACGCCGACTTCCACTTTGCCTGCTGCCCATTGGTCTCCGTCTCTGCCTCTGAAGTGCGGCGAAAGAGCTTGGGATTTGCTTCCGGGTCTTGGGCCCTGGCCCTGGACGCAGAGGCTTCTGGGAGGTATGAGTCGTAATGGTGTCTGTCTGATTTCCGGAGGCTGTCGCCTTAGACCTCGGCCGACGTGAGCGGCAGGAGGGTGGCAGATTGATTCTCTCGTCCGAGTGGGGCGGGGACGGGAGGTTGGGGTCGGAGTCGGCAACAGAGAACCGGGCGCGGGCGGTGGAAGCCCCGGAGCAGCGGGCGGTGGTAGAGCCCAGCGAGTCTCCGGCCGGCCGCGGAGCGCGGAGCGCGAGGGCAGCTTTGCGGACGGCGCTAAACAGCGTCCACACGCCTCCATCCCCCGAGCCCCTTACGAGTCGGGCCTTTGGGTGAAGAGTCAGCGAATTTCTGGTAACAGCCCGAAGGCGAGCCCCCGGGAGGCGGGAGTGATAAAAACCCGGGAGTGTGTGGGAGGGCGGCGGCGCCCCCAGCGGCAGGAAACGCAGTTTCTCCCTCTGCATAGAGACCCCCTTTTTTCCCTTTTTAAAAAATCCAGAGAAGTGTAGGGGTTCCCCAACGTCCCTGCACGCTCACCGTTTGGGCGCTTAACGGGACTTAAGTCGCCACATCTGCTAGGCACTGGGCCTGGCAGCCCCAGATCCAAAATAACGTAAGGAATAGGTCCCTGAGTTTTGCTTATCAGAATCCTTTGGGGGGTGAGTTTCCTGTCTTGAGCATTATAACCTACAAAAGATCCGATTTATAGTATAGTGGTTGCTATAGAAGAAAATTGGACGAACGAAGGGTTTGGGGGGAATTTTTGCACATGTAAGTGTCATTAAAGTTTAGCACAGTTTTCTCCAGGACACTCAGTATTTGTCAGTGACTTTAAAACAACTTTTGTTTTTGTAGTTACTAGCCTGTTTTCTCTTGTATGAGGTTTAGATAAAATGCAAACCTTGAGACGTCTGGAGGAGTAGGGTTGAGAATTTTTCAAAAACCCAATCGTGGCAGTACCAAATTTTAACATGGCTTTGGCATTTCCATTCTCATAATAATCCTGTGAGGGACATTGCCCCTTCCAGAGAAACTTAATCTCGATCACTTGCCCAGGGCCACAGAGACAGAAGAACAGGAACACAAACTCAGATCTTCATGAGAGAAGGTTTTGCATTAGATAAGAGCTGCCTACAAAGCTGTGTTCTTTCTGTACCTTGAGCGTCGTTATTTGTTTTCTTCAGTACTTTCGTTTGAGATTATTTAAGTAATTTGGGGGGAATGAGTTTTGGGAATTATTTCACAAGGATGAATATTTATTAGTACTTTATGAAATGAGGGTTTTTCATTTTGGAAATAACTTGATACAGTTTTCCTTTAAAGCATAAAAGATGACAACAGCAGCTAGGCCAACGTTTGAACCTGCGAGAGGTGGGAGAGGAAAAGGAGAAGGTGATTTGAGCCAACTCTCAAAGCAATATTCGAGTAGAGACCTACCTTCTCATACAAAGATAAAATATAGGTAATGAAGACTTTTTATTCTCTTGTTCAGAAGACAAGACTAAATCTATTAAATGACATGCTCATGGCATTGTAGCGTGTTTGGGGTGTTTCACCTAAATTATCTATTTTCTTAGGAGTAGAATGCAGTAGAGTGTTTGACATTAAAATTATGCTTTTTATAAAAATTATTGTATATTACTTATGCAGACAGTCCTGTTAACTGGAAATTTCCATATGTATATGGCACAATAACAATGACCTCAGAGGGCCAGTGCACTGTCAACACTAGTCAATATGAGATTAAAACTGTCACAGTAATGAGCCCTGAGCTGATACACTAATAAAAAATAAAGACATTTTGAATTAATCTGCAGCCTTATGGGAAAATAATGTGACCTAGTTTGGGTTATCTCAAATATTGGAAACATTACAAGGATGCCTGTTATAACCTTCCTGTTAGGGGAATGGGCTTGTTTAGTACCTTGAAACTTGAGGGACTAAAGAACAGAGTCACTTTTTGTGAATTGTCTTCCATTGCTACAGCCATGTGTTTTCTTAGTAACATTTTTGCTTATTTGTTTCTACTTTAGACAAACTACTCAGGATGCTCCTGAAGAGGTTCGCAACCGTGACTTCAGGAGAGAGCTGGAAGAGAGAGAGCGAGCTGCTGCAAGAGAAAAAAATAGAGATCGTCCAACACGAGGTACCAGCACTGCCCCCACACATTTGTCTCAGGAAATTATGTTGAAAACAGTTTTTCTTTTATTTACTAATCGGAACTGATTACAATTTTTGTTTGCTTGCTTTAAAATGTTGGTGTAGGGGTGCCTGGGTGGCTCAGTGGATTAAGCCTCTGCCTTAGGCTCAGGTCACGATCTCAGGGTCATGGGATTGAGTCCCACATTGGGCTCTGCCTACTTGTGATCTCCGTCAAATAAATAAAATCTTTAAAAAATAAAAAAAATAAAATGTTGGTGTAAATTTTAAGTATTATTTGCTTTAAGATATTGTTAACACTTTGTTAATTGATTAGATTAGAAGTGATAACAAGGTTGATTCCAGTTCCATCTCTGTGTGCTGCTATAGTAGAAAGAACAGGATGATTTGGGGATAGCTGGCAGCTGTTGTTTCAGTTTACATAAAATTTTTTGTTTTGTTTTGTTTTGTTTTTAAGATTGATTTATTTATTTGAGAGCATGAGCGCGTATGCACATGTGAGCAGGGGGAGGGACAGAGAGCAGAGGGAGAATCTCAAGCAGACCCACACCCAGCGGGAGGCCTGATGCTGCTCTGTGGGTCTTGATCCCAGGACCCTGAGATCATGACCTAACCCAGAATCAATAGCAGACGCTTAACTGACTGAGCCACCCAAGTACCTCTAAAGGTTTTGACTGTTTACAGCGACCGGACTTGTTGAGACCCTGTGTTTTCTGTCTCAGAGGGTCTCCTATATTTGTCACTGGCTTTTGGAACACATCTAGAGGCATAAGTTATAGTATCTTTTTTATATTTTCAGGATATGTAAACTCTTCTCCTATATTTCCTCAGAGAGGCAATGGTTCCCACATTAAAATCAATACTTTCATTAATTCATTCAACAAATGTTGACCAAGGGCACATGTCAGGCACTGTGGTTCCTTTCTGTGTTGTCTTGGTTATAATCTAAGCTATTTGTTCCCACAGGTCCCTAAAATGTTACAAAAAACACAATATTTATTTTAGTAAGCTAAGTGATACTTGTTTTCCCCCAGAACATACAACCTCCTCTTCAGTATCAAAGAAACCTCGATTAGACCAGATTCCTGCTGCCAACCTTGATGCAGATGATCCTCTAACGGATGTATGTTTTACTTCCTCTGTTGATCTCCACATAGTAATTCATTTATTATGTTTTCTGAAATGCTTGTTTTATTATTTGACTTTAAGAAGTGGCATGTATTTATTTTTACTTACTGTTATTCAAATGTAGTCCTGACTTTAATACTAAGCTTTATGGTTGATTTTTAAAGAAAAAGTATTATTCATCATAACAGTAATTAAACTTTAAGAGAAAGTTTGATCTCTGGACAACCACATTAAAAAGTGATCTATTAAAGGAAAAGCTTCTCCCCAAAATAATTCCCCATACTAAACCCTGGAAGTTGACCATGTTCTCTACCTCCAGATGGCATTCTTTATTCTAGGGTCTCTTATTAGTAATAGCACCCCCAAGAGTCGAACTCAGAGACCTTTCCACATTAGATACCAAAGGTCCCCCCTCTAGGTGTGCAACTCAGTGCAACTTACTGGCTCCCTCTGCTTAGGAAGGGAAGTGATCTAAGTGGAAGTTCTTTTAGAATTAGTGCTTCAATTACCATTAAATTCTATAGTTTGCAGTTTTGTACATAGAGTGGGAAAACATGACTGGCCTTTTATTGGATGCATCTAAGTACATGTATCAGCAATTAATTCCAGAGTTGACAGATTGAATTAAATAATTAACGCAGTAATTAAAGGAAACCCAGTTTTAAATGGGATTTAATAATTGTTTGAAATTATTCTGAGAAGGTAGCACCACTTTTTGTACTTTTGATTATCCTTACTTCCTTGCTTAAAAGTTTTTTTTTTTTTTTGAGCTAGTAAAATTGCTTGACTCTCAGGATGATACACCATCTATGTCTGTACTATATGTATCAATGTAAAGTGTTCCATGTCTGATTTTAGAAATATTTTCATATGTAAATCCCCTTTGACCATGTAAATTTGAAGAATACTTTGTTACACTTTTGCTGTTACAATCTCTAGCATCTCAGGGACATTTTAGTAAGAATTCTGTAAGCTTGTTTGTATGGTTTCATTTTATGTTTTGGTTGATGGTTGACTTTAATCATATTTAGGTGCATTTATATTTCCATATAGGAAGATTAATCTTTCCCCAAAGATGTGATGAGTGTAATTTTTATGGGAAAAATAAGGAATAATGTGTATTTTCTCATGGGCTGTCATCATTACTTTTTTAGGAGGAAGACGAAGATGAAGATTTTGAGGAGGAGAGTGATGATGATGATACTGCAGCTCTTCTTGCAGAACTAGAAAAAATTAAAAAAGAAAGAGCTGAAGAGCAGGCCAGGAAGGTAAAAATCAGAATATTACATTATTTGCACTTTCTCTTTCATTCTAAACTACGAATATTTTTTAATTTAAGTAATAACATCTTACATTAGAAATTGCCCTTGCCATGTCTAGATACTAGAGCACCTATAGATCTAGAAGTCTTATTTTTTTTTGCAACATCCTAGTTTTCCTGGCTCTGTTAGAAATTATTTCCAAATAGTTCAGGCATGCTTCATACTGTTCATCAGTTTGTTTTTCATTCACTTGTTCATTTGTTCAACAGACGTTTAATCGTTGTCCATTAAGTGTCAGAAGAATTAAAGATGGATTCGATATAATCATGGTCTGCAAAGAACCCATGGATATAATGAGGCCATCTTATGTCTTTGTCTTCTGCTTCCAGCCTTCTTTCCAGGCATTTTTTTGTTCCGTCTGTCAATAGATTTTCTATAACTTAGGGCAGTTTACCTAATTAATCTCTGTTTATACAATGAAAGAAAAGAATGTCTATCTCAAAAAGAATTACATAGGATCCATAGTACATACCTTTAAACTTTAGATGAATTTGTCGTAGTCATAACAAAAAGAGATGAAACAGGTGAGCAAGAGCAGGTCAGAACAATAGAGGTTCATAAGCCCATGCTAAAGAAGTTAGGACTCTCTCTTGAAGGCCAAGAAGAGCTAGTTGGTTTCAGCAGGAGTATGGTAAGACTGGATATGCATTTTATTACTTTGTTTTTATTAGGAAATGTTTCAGTAATACAGAAACATAGGAGTAATAAATTTAATAGTCATCTACTTGGATATGCATTTTAGAAAGATTACTCTGGCAGAAGTATGGAGGTTGGATTGGGAGAACTGATTGAGAAAGATGTTCCAACAATCCTCACATGCAATTAAGGTAATTTTGCATAAAAGGAATTGGAATTGAGAGAAGTAAATAGTGGCTGATAGAGCTGTCCGAGAGGTAAAATTGACCAGATAAAGTGACTGATTAGATGTGACAGCAAAGATGACCCCTAGTTTCCAGCTGACATTCACTAATGGGGGGGATGGCAGAAGGATGCCTATGTTTAGATGGAGAGAGAAGGGATGATGAGCTCTGTTTGGAACATGTTGAATTTGACACATTATGAAACATTCAGATGGAGATGTCTGTCCACTTTCAAACAGAACAGCTCATCTTTTTTTTTTAATGAGCTTCTGTTTTTAAGTTTTCATTTGAACCAAGAATTGTTCTGTTTAAAGAGGGGGAGCCCACTGACACGGGTTCATGTGAGGAGTCTCAGGAAGTTGAAGATTGCCGGAATTCAAATTGGAAGAAGGATATTTTAAATATAATTCCCATCAAAGTTTGGCATAGGATAGCATAATTTCCATAATACCTTCTAATTGTCTTCATCTAATTTTTAAAAATC
Organism: Mustela nigripes; assembly: GCF_022355385.1. NCBI lineage: Eukaryota > Metazoa > Chordata > Mammalia > Carnivora > Mustelidae > Mustela > Mustela nigripes. The sequence continues at coordinate 68,586,770 of NC_081557.1, read as the reverse complement.
AAAGAATTCTAAGACTTTTCTAATATCACTTGTATACCACTAGAGGGCAGTTGTTCTATTCCTGATTCTTTTGGCTTGCCTAACGGTTCTGGATACATAAAGAGACAGGCAGTTCAAGTGCATTTGGTTGACCCTTAGGAAGAATAAGCATTTCAGACAGAAGGTCTTGGAATTTTGTAAGATTCCTCTACTCTCTTTGTACAAAAACACGTTGGTGTTTCCAGGGATTGAAAGACAGTTTTGCTTTTATTCCTATTGTCCGTCTGCTTTTCTGGTAGCTAAGTCTCGAGGTGTCACAAAATATTTTCGAACCAGTCAGCCTATGTCAGGGGCTACGAAGCTTTCTGTAAAGGCCCAGATGGCAAATATTTCAGGATATGTCAGGCTTGCAAAGCGTGCTGTCTCTCATGCAGCTCGTCAGCTCTGCTCGCTGTTGCATGGAAATAGCTGTAGACAATATAGAAATGAAGGAGTATGACTGTCTGTTCCAGTAAAACATAATTAACAGAAATGGGGTGGTTTGGATTTGATCTGCAGGCTGATTATTAGCCTATATTTGTGAACCATAATGTGCCTGGTACTTGAATATGGAAAGAGTTGGCACCTTTTTTTCCAGGGCTGTGTGTGGTAGGCAGCCAGCATTCTAAAGGAAATATATTGCAAATATAAAATGGCCAGAACTTTATTACATCACATGTTATTATTATAAGTTGGATACATTGTATATTTGAGCTTTTATTTTTCTAGCATCTCAGAGAAATGTCTTTTCACTTTCAACATCAATATAAATTGTTAAAAATACATAGTTTTTAGAAAGCTATCTATTCTTAATCTATAGTGGATATTCCTGATTTTGTTTGCTTAAGATCTGAACGGTGACGTCAAAGGAATTTCCCTGAGTATTGCATCTTCTCCCATCCCAATTATTTGGTCTCTTAAAAATGAAATCTGTTGGGGCGCCTGGGTGGCTCAGTGGGTTAAAGCCTCTGTCTTCGGCTCAGTCATGATCCCAGGGTCCTGGGATCAAGCCCTGCGTCGGGCTGTCTGCCCAGCAGGGAGCCTGCTTCCTCCTCTTTCTCTGTCTGCCTACTGGTAATCTCTGTCACTCAAATAAATAAATAATTAAATCTTTAAAAAAAGAAGAAGAAGAAGAGTTACCTGGGGTTCAGAAAAAAATAAGAAAAATAAATGAAATCTGTTATTCACATTTGGATATTAAAATATCATTAATTATATGGAAAATTGGGTTATTTTTCCAAGTGGTCTAAAACTTTCTTAGGTTCATTTTATTTATTTATTTTAAGATTTATTTATTTCAGAGAGAGAGTATGAGCAGGGTGAGGGAGAGAGTCAGGGGGAGAGGGAGAGAATCCAAAGCAAACGCCATGCTGAGGGTGGAGCCTGATGTGGGGCTTGATCTCACAACTCTGAGATCATGACCTGAGCCAAAGTCAGGAGTTGGCTGCTTAACTGACTGAGCCACTGAGGTGCCACTGTTAGGTTATTTTAAATTGAAAGTCTCTTTATTAAGTCGTCAATTTTTGTCCTTCCTCAACTACAATAAAATGGAATTTATTTTTGTTTTAAGATAGCATTAACAGGTAGATCTAGCAGTTGATGGCTAAGAATTCCAGACATTTTTTTATTTCTAAGAATGAAGCTGAGGGTGATTTGAGTTTAAAGCTAAATTAAAAGTGAAGAAAGACAAGCTTGTAACTGATGAAGGATGAATGACATAAAAATGGAAAGTTAGTAACAACAAATCATAACAAAATGGATAGGTCTAGGGTCAGTTAGTAGAAATGCATGTTAATGGAATGTATGTTACATTATGTTTATCTTAGGAGCTACTTCTTGGCCAATAATAAATTGTCACTAGTCCTGGAGCTTCAAATTTACATTGTTAATAATTCAAGATAAAATTACTTCTAATCATAGTTCTATATAGGTCATCTTTAAAAATCAAGTAATAGCTTTGCTAAATGTTTCTTTGGTGTTTAATATAGTCTCATTAGTAGAATATATTTATTGATGTACTCTTAAAATGGGCAATTAATTTTACATGTACTTTAAGAAAGAAAATAGATTTAAATATGCATTCATAGAACTTCTAAGTTAGACTAATGAATGTATGATGACAAGCATGAAGTATTTGTAATAAGAACAAATTATTTTGATAGGTGAGACTTCTTTGGTATATCTTATATCTTAAAACAAACAAACGCCTACCTTGATGCTCATTCTCTCTCCCTCATAAAATCCTCAGTCTTTTTTTTTTTTTTTTTTAAAGATTTTATTTATTTATTTGTTAGAGAGCAAGCGAGAGCAAGCACAGGCAGACAGAGTGGAAGGCAGAGTCAGAGGGAGAAGCACGCTCCCTGCGGAGCAAGGAGCCTGATGTGGGACTTGATCCCAGGACGCTGGGATCATGACCTGAGCTGAAGGCAGCTGCTTAACCAACTGAGCCACCCAGACGTCCCATAAAATCCTCAGTCTTTTAAAACAAGGGTTATGGGGACACGGGATCGAGTCCCGCATCAGGCTCCCAGCTCCACGGGGAGTCTGCTTCTCCCTCTGACCTTCTTCTCACTCATGCTCTCTCTCACTGTCTCTCTCTCAAATAAATAAATAAAATCTTAAAAAAACAAACAAACAAACAAAAAAAAAAACCACAAGGGTTATGTACAAAGATTGACCCCAGAATTAATGTAAGTAAATGAGTCCTCCTCTGTCATTGACAGGAACAAGAACAGAAAGCTGAAGAAGAAAGAATACGTATGGAAAACATTTTGAGTGGAAACCCTCTCCTTAATCTCACTGGCCCATCCCAGCCTCAGGCCAACTTCAAAGTTAAAAGAAGGTACTTTACACTAACGAGTTGGATATATATTGCAGACTGTGCGTTTCATACTAAACTATAGTATGTAAGGCCTCTGAAAGTCCCCTTTTCGCTGATACTCTTCTCCATCAGATAACGGGAATAATGAAGAAGGAGAATGAAGGAAAATGTACTTATTTTCGGTAGATATTTATAACAGCTGTGTACCAGGTACTGTTCTTAAGCACTAGGGGTAGAGCAGTGCATTGAACCTTTGGCTCTCCGAAGCTTACATTTAGATGTACGTTTGACGAGTCCCCAAGATCACCCTTCACATTCAGAGACGCACTAGACAGACACAGAGGACTCCACATATAGTATACTCGTGACTAATGTAGTAAAAATACACAGCCAGCTTCATCATAAAGAAGAAAGCTGTGGGCGTGCCTGGGTGGCTCAGTGGGTTAAGTCTCTGCCCTCGGCTCAGGTCATGATCTCAGGGTCCTGCGATCAAGCCCCGAATCAGGCTCTCTGCTCAGCGGGGATCCTGCTTCTCCCTCTCTCTCTGCCTGCCTCTCTGCCTACTTGTGATCTTTCTCTCTCTCTCTCTCTCTCTCTCTGTGTCAAATAAATAAATTATCTTTAAAAAGAAGAAAGCTATGCTTCCTTATACTCTGTCACTCCTGTGAGGGGTCACCCAGTGCAGTCTTTCCTCTAGACTGAAACGGAGATCTGGGCCAGACTATGAACCGTAATGATTATACCCCAGTACTTTCTTCTCCTTTGTTGCCATAGAATGTAAATACTACAGTGGATGATTACTAAATGGCAACTGATGAGAGAGTATAAAAGCCTTAAAACCAGGGCACCTGGATGGCTCAGTGGGTTAAGCCACTGCCTTCAGCTCAGGTCATGATCTCAGGGTCCTGAGATCGAGTCCCACATCGGACTCTCTGCTCAGCAGGGAGCCTGCTTCCCTCTCTCTCTCTCTCTGCCTGCCTCTCCGTCTACTTGTGATTTCTCTCTGTCAAATAAATAAATAAAATCTTTAAAAAAAAAAAAAAGCCTTAAAACCATGCAATCTAAACTATAGTAACGTGGTCAGTTATTATCATCTAGAAGTATCTATGCTAATTGGGCTGTTGCCTCTTTGTTTCAGACCTGAAAACGTTAAATATTGATGTAATTAAGCCTATGAATTCCTATTCTTGACTCAAAGTTCCTTATACAGGAGAAGTAATAAGAGTGTTTCTATGTTCTAAATAAGAATTGCCCTTCCTGCTGTAATAAAGCACGGCTACAACCTATTAAGGATGACTTTGTTCTTTCGGGTGTAATTGCTGCTGCAGATAAAGTACATGTTGAGCATCGTTCTGGGTAATGACTAGGCTTTGCAATTCACTTGTTCTTATCTCCTGAATCAGACATGTAAGCCTTCTGTTTTTTCTTCCCTTTAGGTGGGATGATGATGTTGTTTTCAAGAACTGTGCAAAAGGTGTAGATGATCAGAAGAAAGACAAAAGATTTGTAAATGATACGCTGCGATCTGAATTTCACAAAAAGTTCATGGAGAAATATATTAAATAGTACAGTTTTATGTGCTTAATTAAAGACTGTAAAATGTAAATGATCATTCTCACTTTTTCTTTTGTTTTTCTCTTTCCCCATCTAAATTGTGTATAGGCTTCCCTAATTTTAAGTTCCAAAATAACCTGTCCTTTATTGATACCTTATTTGATGAGGACTTGGGAATTGGTTTAACCTAGTTTCCTCGGAATATCTCCAGTCCTATGTTTTCCTTTTAATATGGGAAAGGGAATCTTGTAATAAATATTTTCAAAAATCGAAATAACTAAATCTGTGTCCCCAACTTTTTTGTTGAAATGTATACAGCTTATAAAACGTTGCATATTTTCTTTTGTGAATTATATTTTTTTGTGTGTTAACTTCCTCTCATTTCTTTGACATTAATTTAAGGTCAGCTAACGTGTGGTATCTTCACCATGTCTTTTTAAGAGTGTGATGGAGGATGAAGGGCATTCTATTTTGGCCCACATGTTTGTACGAAAGAGAGTCATCAACCTCTCTGCTCTCTGAGTGTGTGTCTGAGGACACGTGGTGTATCCTTCACTTCTGCAAGTGCTCCTTTCTTTTTCTCTTGGCCCAAAACCACCCCTTAAGCATGGCTAGGAAGCATGTGGCATTTAACCTATATTCTGGATCCTCAACTGCCGTGTTTCTTCTTAATAAGAGTTTGCAAACTGACAAACGTGAGATGCAGAGCCTAGGAAAGTTTAATATCGAATGATACATGAAATAAAACTTTTGGAAATAGGAGTTTGTTTGTTTTTCGTTGTCTTGGAGGATATGTTTGTGGGAAGTGGGAGCATCTCTCTGCAGCTGGGAAATGAGGTTTTCCTAAGCCTGAACCATGATTGGAGGGTGTCACTTGGGTAGAAAAATTAGGACCAGAAATTGAACCATTTACAGAGACTCAGTCATAGGATCCCTCATTTGTAATAGATACTGAGCTTGATAAGGGTAAAGATAAAACTTTGCAAGCAAAAAGAACATGGTTTTTTCGGTGGTTGTTTCTTCAAGCCCACTTTAAGAGCTTATATGCTACAACATTTCCCCAGTGGAAGCTGGGATACAGGTTCTGTGGAGCCTGAGTCAGGAGTAAAGCTGGATGGACATGAGGCCCGGGTCTTGACTCCACATTCATGCTCTGTATTTTTTCCAGTTGATCCATTTACACAAAATTTTGAATACTTCAACCAGCCTTTAGTAATATTTAGGATGTTATTTTTTAAATATCTCCTTGGGGCACATGAGTGGCTCAGTCGGTTAAGCCTGTGACTCTCCATCTCAGCTCGGGTCTTGATCCCAAGGTCGTGAGTTTAAGCCCCGGGTTGGACTCCATGCTGGGTGTGAGGTCTACTAAATTAGTAATTATTTAATTACACTCCAACTTTACAGTTCATAAAGTGTCTCTACATTCCTTTTCAATTTTCTAAATAGCACCACTGTTGCATAGTTAGGACGTCCTAGGTGCTTCCAAGTTAAGGTAATTGAAACTTGGGCCAAATGTCCGGATCAAGGCTAATGCATGATGGGACATGTACCAGTGACCAAATTCCATGAAAATGTGCTTCCAGATGTGACAGACTTCCAAAACTAGTTCTTGGGATTCTGGGTAAAGTCTTGAGGAAAACAGGTGGCCACAATTAACCAGGAAGCTTTTCCTTTTTCAGCATCTGAAAGGCTTACTGCTTACCTGACACAGGTACACCATTATTTCACCACTCACTGTAAAAGGTGGACATTATTTTCCCTGATTTATAGACAAAGAAACTGAAGTTCATAAGAAGCTTAAAAGCAAAGTCAGAAACCTTTAAGGGGGTAGGGTCCAGCTTCAAACCCACGACTGTCTATTCTAAAGCCCATCCTCTGAATTGCTAGGCGTCACTGCCTCTTCATGTTACTTTGCCCTGACTTTGCTCACCTACCAAACCACAGGAATAAGATAATCATAATGGAGTTTAGTAGGAACTGAGTAATACTGTAAGGTGTATGTATCTGGCAGGCACATAGTAGAGATGTCTTATGTGTTCTTTATACCAGCATATAGCAGGGGTCGGGTAAGACATTCTGTTGTTTCGTTCTATCATAATGGTCTCATTTTGAATCGAGATTTCCTAACCCCTCAGAGCTTGGGCTGGGCAATAGATATGAAGATTGCTTTCACTTGGTGGCTAGGATTAGAAACCTAGTTACCAGAAACTCAAGCGAAATTGAAGTTTATCTACTTAAAAAGGCATCTTTTTTGCCCAGCTCCAAATCTGCTTCTGTCAATTTCATCTGCCCCACTTCCTCTGCAAGCCTTGATTTCTGCACCAAAGTCCTAAGTGGTCATTCCTTCGTGCTCCTGGCTTCCCTGCTGGGTCTGTGTCCTGCCCCAAGACACCAGCCCCAGGAAGCAGGGTGGGGCTTGCCCTTGAGACACCTGCTCCGGAGGCCTACCTCCACTGAGCCACTCTGAGGAGAGCCTGGAGCCACAGAAAGGGAGAGGAGCACAGCCAGCCCTCCTCGGCCCGCATGGGAAGCCAACCCCTCTTCTTGGGGTCTGAGGGCTGCAGAACGGAAGACCCTGCACCAGCCTTGGGATCCTCCTTCAACAAACACTGGGTGCAGTTGTGCCTGTGGTATTGTGGGGATGTGGCTCTCAGGCTTGTCTCTAACTCAACACTCCCATAGAGGCCCCCGCTACATCCGAGCAATTGGAATCTTTTTATACTGAAGATTTTAGGTGTTTTTTGTCTTCCTGTTGGAAAATGTCCTGCTCTCGCCTGGCCTAGATGTCAGCAATCTTAGGAGGGGGAAGGGGAAGAGCGAGAAATCCATGGCGTTCACACCCCCGAGAGAGGCATCTGCCAGGTTCCCTCTCAGGGGGGACTCTCATTTAACCACATTTTCAAGCAGCCTCCCTTCTGAGGAAGAGCCAGAGAAATGGTCCTAAAGGCCCCAGGCTAATTGGATCTCAGAGGTCAAAGAATTTAAAATGCCAGTATTATGATAAAATTCCCTTGCTTAGACAGCTTATTTTCTCGGAGCTTCTGATTACCTTTCTCTTCTCCGTTAGTATCTTCAAGTATCTTTATTTAGAAAAAAAAATGATTTCATTATATCAGATTAGCAGTCAAGTTCTCTCTTTTCTGTACACTTCCAGGTGGCGTGGTCCCCGCATGAGTCTAATTATACGACTGCCGTTAATGCGCTCCCTCTTAGAATGTCCCATTTTCAGTGTCCCATGTCTTTCTCCTTGATTTGTTCCTTTCTTCTCACAGAATACACCCTGCAGTAACTTCCTAGGGAAAGATGAAGGAGAGGTAACGCAGGTGAGTCCTTGCATGTCTACATCTAGACTTAGTTTACCCACCCCACCCACTGGCCCATCCCACCCAACCCGCACCCACTGACCCAACCCTCCCCACCTCAACCACCGACCCAAACCCATCCCACCCCCACCCACCCACTCCTCACACCCTGCCCCTTCCGCCAACCCCCCAACACCATTGATGGCTTCCCTGAGTATGAATTTATTTTTTAAAAGATTTTATTTATTTATTTGACAAAGAATGAGGAAGAGAGCACACGCAGGGGGAGCAGAAGGCAAAGGGAGAGAGAAGCAGGCTCCGCGAGAAGCAGGGAGCCTAAAGCCGGGCTCTATCCCAGGACCCTGGGATCATGACCTGAGCCGAAGGCAGATGCTTAACTGACAGAGCCACCCAAGTGCTCTGTGAGTATGGGTGCTTAAAATAAATTTCTCTTAGAATCTAAAATCTTTGGTTTATTTTCTTCTGAATTCAGAAAGCTCTGATGTCAATATCCTTTATGTTCCTTTATATATATGTCCTAGTATTTTGTTACTAATGTCTAAGGTCTTTTGGGATCTTTTCTCTCACTCACTGTGGCTGTTTTAAAATTCCCTAATGATATGACTGAGTAGACTCAGCTATGAGTCCACTACTATTTTATTTTATTTGATTCTCAGTGAGTGTTTGGTGAATCACGACCTTCAGTTCTGATAAAAATTTCTCCATTTCCTCTGTTCTCTCTGTTTGGAACTCCAGCTGGCTGGTAGATTACACTTCCATCTTTTATATATATTTTTTTTATTCATGTTTTGGTCTCTTTTTTTTTCTATTTTCTTTTTTTTTAATTTTAAAGATTTTATTTATTTATTTGACAGACACAGCAAGAGAGGGAACACAAGCAGGGGGAGCAGCAGAGGGAGAGGAAGAAGCAGGCTTCTGCTGATCAGGGAGTCCGATGCGAGACTCAATCCCAAGACCCTGGGATCGTGACCTGAGCCGAAGGCAGAAGCTTAACTGACTGAGCCACCCAGGAGCCCCCTGTCCTACTTTTCTAGGGCATTTTTTTGTTTGTTTGTTTGTTTTCTTTTTTTACTCCTTTTCATTTCAATTATTCTGCTTATTTTTTGTTTGTTTAATTTTGAAAACCATATTTAAACTTTTCAAAACCTCTTTTTTATTCTCATAACCTCTCTTCTGTTCTCATGATTTTCAACCTTGGCTTCCCATTAGAACTGGCACCTTTTAAAAACCTTGATGCCACAGTTTGGCGACCGTGATCATTGCTGCTATAAACATTGGGGTACAGGTAGCCCTTCTTTTCACTTCATCTGTATCTTTGGGGTAAATACCCATTAGTGCAATTGCAGGGTCATAGGGAAGCTCTATTTTTAATTTAAGGAATCTCCACACTGTTCTACAAAGTGGCTGCACCAACTTGCATTCCTACCAACAGTGTAAGAGGGCTCCCCTTTCCCCATATCCTCTCTGTCTTGCTAATTTTGGTCTTTCAACTGGTGTAAGGTGTTATCTCAATGTGGTTTTAATTTGAATCTCCCTGATGGCTAGTGATGATGATCATTTTTTTCATGTGTCTGATAGCCATTTGTATGTCTTCATTGGAGAAGTGTCTGTTCATGTCTTCTGCCCATTTTTTGACATGATTATCTGTTTTGTGTGTCTTGAGTTGAGAAGTTCTTTATAGATCCTGGATATCAGCCTTTTGTCTGCACAGTCATTTGCAAATATCTTCTCCCATTCTGTGGGTTGCCTGTTTGCCTGTTTGTTTTGTTGACTGTTTCCTTTGCTGTGCAGAAGCTTTTTTTTTTTTTTTTTTTTTTTTTTTTTTGTGCAGAAGCTTTTGATCTTGATGAAGTCCCAAAAGTTTATTTTCACTTTTGTTTCCTTCGCCTTTGGAGACATATCTTGAAAGAAATTGCTGTGGCTAATATCAAAGAGCTTACTGCCTCTGTTCTCCTCTAGGATTCTGATGGATTCCTGTCTCACGTTGAGGTCTTTTATCCATTTTGAGTTTATCTTTGTGTACAGTGTAAGAGAATGGTCCAGTTTCATTCTTCTACATATAGCTGTCCAATTTTCCCAGCACCATTTATTGAAGAGACCGTCTTTTTTCCACTGTATATTTTTTCCTGCTTTGATGAAGATTATTTGACCATAGAGTTGAGGGTCCATATCTGGGCTCTCTACTCTGTTCCGCTGGTCTATGTGTCTGTTTGGGTGCCAGTACTATGCTGTCTTGGTGATCACAGCTTTGTAGTGAAGCTTCAAATCAGGTATTGTGATGCCCCAGTTTTGTTTTTCTTTTTCAACATTTCCTTAGCAATTCAGGGTCTCTTCTGATTCCATACAAATTTTAGGACAATTTACTCCAGCTCTTTGAAAAATACTGGTGGAATTTTGATCGGAATGGCATTAAAAGTATAGATTGCTCTAGACAGTATAGACATCTTAAATTCTTTTTTTTTTTTTAAGATTTTACTTATTTATCAGAGAGAGAGGGTGAGAGAGCAAGCACAGGCAGACAGAATGGCAGGCAGAGGCAGAGGGAGAAGCAGGCTCCCTGCGGAGCAAGGAGCCCGATGCGGGACTCGATCCCAGGATGCTGGGATCATGACCTAAGCCGAAGGCAGCTGCTTAACCAACTGAGCCACCCAGGCGTCCCGTAGGCAGTATAGACATCTTAACAATGTTTATTCTTCTGATCCAAGAGCATGGAATGGTCTTCCATCTTTTTGTGTCTTCTTCAATTTCTTTCATGAGTGTTCTGTAGTTCATTGAGTACAGATCCTTTACCTCTTTGGTTAGGTTTATTCCCAGATATCTTATGGTTCTTGGTGCTATAGTAAATGGGAACGATTCTCTAATTTCCCTTTCTGTGTTTTCATTGTTAGTGTATAAGAAAGCAACTGATTTCTGTACATTAACTTTGTATCCTGCCATATTACTGAATTGCAAAATCCAGCATCCATTCCTGATTAAAATGCTTCAAAGTATAGGGATAGAGGGAACATTCCTGAACTTCATAAAATCTATCTATGAAAAATCCACAGCAAATATCATCCTCAATGGGAGAAAGCTCACAGCCTTCCCTTTGAGATCAGGAACATGACAAGGATGCCCACTGTCACCACTCTTGTTCAACAAAATATTAGAAGTCTTAGCAACAGCAATCAGACAACAAAGAGAAATAAAATGTATCCAAATTGGCAATGAAGAAGTCAAACTCTCTCTTCGCAGATGACATGATACTTTATATGGAAAACCCAAAATACTGCACCCCAAGATGCCCTTCAACGGACGAATGTATAAGGAAGATGTGGTCCATATACACTATGGAGTATTATGCCTCCATCAGAAAGGATGAATACCCAACTTTTGTATCAACATGGACGGGACTGGAAGAGATTATGCTGAGTGAAGTAAGGCAAGCAGAGAGAGTCAATTATCATATGGTTTCACTTATTTGTGGAGCATAACAAATAACATGGAGGACATAGGGAGATGGAGAGGAGAAGGGAGTTGAGGGAAATTGGAAGGGGAGATGAACCATGAGAGACTATGGACTCTGAAAAACAATCTGAGGGTTTTGAAGGGGCAGGGAGTGGGAAGTTGGGGGAGCCAGGTGGTGGGTATTATGGAGGGCACAAATTGAATGGAGCACTGGGTGTGGTGCATAAACAATGAATTCTGTTACACTGAAAAGAAATTAAATAAAGAAAATTTTTAATTAAAAAAAAAAACAAAACTTTGATGCCCAGGTCATACCCCAGCCAATTAAATCAGAATCTTTAGGACATCCATCTTTTCTCAAGCTCTCTAACTGATACCAATCTTTGTCCTGGTTTGAGAACCACACTACATTATCCTGTCTCTGTTTTAGACCCACAATATCTTTTTCTTCAACATTAATATAATATTGAATGAATATTAATATTCATATTAATTATATTATAAATATATTTATGTAAATATATTCATAATATAAATATATATTGTCTATATATCATATAATATATTATATATATTCAGTATTCAAATAAGAATGAATATTCTTCATTATGTTAATATCATAATTATGTATATATTACACACATAGATATGATACACATATATGTGTGTATATGTATATATACATACGCACACACACACACACACACACACTAGCCAGCTAACTAGATAGGTGAATAGACTATTTATTTAAACTTAACTCCTGTCATATATAGAAGGTATAATTCCCAGGCTACAGACTCAGATATATATAAATTATCTATTTTTGTCTTACCATAGCTCAATTTAATTTCTATTTTCAGCCCCTATTCTCACAGAAGAAACTTAGTGGATGCAATTTTATTTCCGTCCTGGGTTTATATATGCAATACCCTTTGAATCTCTCTTAGGGAGAGGAGAGAAATGTGCTTGGTCATTATTTTTTAAACGGAGGTAACTCTTGCATCAGTCACTGGGTGTTGGAATGAAACGGGGTCATCACCATTTTGTTTTTCCTCTTAGCTTTCTTTAGGCTCAGAGGTGAGATATCCCTGGCTCAGACAGGACACATATGTCGACAGGCGTGTTCTGTCTTTTATAAGAGTTGGTTTGTGCCTTTGTCTCATCCCTGCAATGGGCCGTGTTTTCCCTCTAGGAGGAACTGCATGGTACACGTTTCCAGTTCCCAGCGCGGTCCCTTACCCAGCCCTTTCTCTGCAAACTGAATTCTGTATGTTTCTGTCTAGATATTGGGGCAGGTGTTAATGGACAAAGTGGTTTAAGAGAATGTTGTCCAGTCATGCACACACGCACACTAGCTGTCTCTCACACGCACACCTGCGTGTCCGCACCCTGACATGCGCGTCTCCGCGCAGGCAGGTCCACACCAGCTTCCTTCCCCAACCTGTTCCACATCCCCACCCGCCCGCAGGTGTCCCCCGCACCTGCTCCTCCGTGATCCTGGGGGCAGCACATGCCACGGCCGCACTAACTGCTCCCTAAGAAAGGACAGTGAGCAGGGGCTTTCCAAGATCCCAGGGCAGAGGATGAGGCCACCCTTGGTGGGCTGAAGCCAGACTCAGCTCTCTGCCCTTCCTTCCTGCAGTTCAGGCCGCTCTGGTATTGGTTGTGCGATTTCAGAACAGTAAGGATGAGATGACTTCTCGTGTTAGGAAACCGTATAGGCCCTGGAGAAATTTTTAACCCACACCCAGGCATTCTTCAAGCTGATTTATGGGCCAAATAACCCCCCTCGAAGGTTGGCCAGAGCTAGACTAACTACATCTGGTGGAGAATTCTAGATCTGCAGAGAAGCCCACAGGTGCTGGGAGTTCTCTGCTTCAGAACTTGGGAGAATGTTCTCCTGTCGGGGAAATTATTGCTGCTGCCTTCTCCCATTCAGACTGCAATGAAGAGATTGAAGTTCCAAGAAGTTCAGCTCTGGAATTTAGTGGTTCTGTGACTATGTGGATTGACTTTTCATATCCACGAATGTATATTTAAATAATGTTATAAATGTGTTACATAATGTTTAAATGTATTGTAAAAGTTATTTCCTGGTAAGTTGGCTAGCCTGGGTGGTAGGACTCTCTGTCCCAGGGTTAACACTTTGGGCACCATGGCGGGGCAGAGGAAGTCAGTGTTTGTCTTACTGTTTCTCTAGGACGGCAATCATCTGTGTGTGTATCCTTGTCCTGCCTGGTGGTCCATTGTGAACCCAAGGTCAACATCCATCAGATGACAGGTTTGTTCCCTCCATACTTCTCTCCTTACTTTCCCTTTATTTCCCAAACAGAATATACATTTTTGCCTCATGAGAAAAAAAATTTAATGTAATGTACTATTTTATTAATGTATTATTTATTCTTCCTTTTTAATAATTATCATATAAAAGTTTCAGCATATGTCAGTTAATATGTACTGTTCACCACTGGCCACATTTATGTTGCTTTTGCCTTCCTTTGCCTATTTTTTTCTCAGTTTTTGATACATATATGTACTTTCATGTAAAATGAATTTAATTGTATTTCATATATTATGTGTGCTTTTTAAAAACTAAGATGAAAAAGACCCAGTATTTTCCTACTTTTTTTCCTTGCTTTCCCTTTTCTCTCTTTTCCTGTTCCTTCCACGTTAGCACCCAGGAGATAGCCCATGTCACCGTGTATCATCCGTGGTTTTTCCCTCACTCATATGATCACACAATTGCTTGCTGATGTCCACACACACTTGCTTGTTTTACAAATATGGGATCATATGACATAGTTCCCTGCCTTAATTATTCTTATTCAACAAAATTTTATAGACATATTCCCAAGTCAACTGCATAATTCTAATTCCTTCTTCTTCCTGGCACTGTGCGAAACTCAGTAGTGTTCTAGAACGATCTTGTATTTAATACTCACCTCTTGCAAGAGCAAGTTCAATATTCAAGAAATTTATAAGCTTCTTATAAATCACAAGTAGCTTCAAATAGTCCATGGCGGGAGAATCTACTCCCTGGAAACTGGCAACCACTACAGTCCGGGGCCTTCTGGTGAACGCTTACAATAATTTATACCAACAATCTCCTTTTGACTGGCTGTTCATTTTATTTCCCTCTTCTGTTTATTTTCTGTTTCCTCTCCGCTGTGAGCGATGCTATAATCAATTCAGAGGATTGAGCAGTGCTGAGCAGGCTTGGGAAGCTGCCCCACAGTGGTTCTGAGTCTGGGCTGGGCAGGGCCACAGGGGAGGGCCGGGCCTCAGACCCCAACGGCAGCTGCCTTACCGTTCCCTTGCTACCTCACTCTTCCAGAATGTTCTATGTGGACACTTCTTGTGAGGGTCTTCCAGGGTGTCGACCTCTCATCCTACCTTCCGTGTCTCTTCTACTTAAGCCTTTCCTGCCTCCTCTACCTTCTACACACTGAGGGAGACCCACACAGAATAACCAAGGCACAGTCCCTTGGGTTTTGAAAATTCTACAATTTGTGGACAGCAGGCCGTGTGGAGGCTGGATAGAGATGGGAAGGAGCTGGTTTCTCTAGGGGTAGGTGCTTTCTGAAAGCCACAGTTGCTTCATGTTGCTGACCTCTATAACCCTATCTCGGACTCATGACTCCTGCCCCAGCCCCTGGCTCTGTTTCCCCATCTCCTGAGCATCTTCGCCCATGGCCCACCAACCCCTTAGGTTCAGCAAACCTCTCCAGAACGGAGCCCCTCCCCTTCCATCTCTGCCTTTTGCTCACACCACGACTTGGAGGCAACTGCTGTTTTTTCATGGGTGGGCACCCCAGAACCAGCGATCTCCATGCTGCTTAAACCACATGCCTATGGAAAGCCTTGGTGTCCAGCAAACCTTAGCTCCCTCTCCTTCCTTTGTCCTCCCTCCACTCCTTTCTTCTCTCTTCTGTAGAGGAAGAGCAGTCTCAACTCAGCACAAAAGGAAGGTTCATAGCGTTGCCAAAAGCGATCATGCTTTTGCATGCAGAGGCAGAGAATGTTCTCTAGAAACAGAAGCCAAGCAAGAGAGTCTCCAGAGGAAAGTGAAACTCAGACTTGATACGCGTTACCACTTTTTTACTGACCGAGACTTAAGTGGGAAATGAGACAGGGCGGGTGCCAAGCAGGGGGCAGCCTGGGCTCAGCATCGTTTTCCTGACACGAGCCAGAGGGTCTGGTCCAGAGACTTGGACACCTTAGGACCCTGGCCAGGCTGAGGCAGAGGCCAGGCTGAAGCTGATTTAGCAGAGGGCATCCAAGTCAGAGGGAAAAAAATTTTTCTCTTGAGTTTGTTTCCCTTCCACTTGAAAATTGCCCAAGGCAGACCATCCATCAGCCCTGGGCCAACACAGAGACATCCATCCTCCTGTTATCTCCTGAGTTGGGTCATTGGAAAAAGCTCATAAAACATGTGAAGACAGAACATAATTATTTAATAGGCTGTCAGAAGCCTGAGCACCACGACCCGGCAGCATCCCAGGAAAAATGAAAGATCGCTTATGTGGAAAAGTTTGTGGTTTTGAAGCCAAAAAAGAAATTGGAGGAAATACAGCTAGAATGTGCTTTGCTTATAAGAGTGAGTCAGTGTTTTCAGAGGGTGGGTCTAAACATGTGCTTAACACTGAGCACCTACTGTATGCAATACACTGTTCTAAATACGTTCAGGGGCTCCTGGGTGGCTCAGTCAGTTAAGTGTCTGCCTTTAGCTCAGGTCATGATCTCAGGATCCTGGGATTGAGCCCCAGGCTGGGCTCTCTGATCAGTGGGAGTCTGCTTCTGCCTCTCCCTCTATGATCTCTCTTGCTCTCACTCTGTCTTAAATAAAGAAATACAATCTTTGAACATAGAGTTCAAGGATGTGCAAGGCGCAGTGCTGGTCTGTCTATCTGGGGTCACACAGAGATGGGTGTAAATCGCAGCCCCATGACTTACTTGCCTTTATTTGACTCCTTTCATCTCCCTGAGCCTCAGTTTGCTGATCAGCACAATGGGGATAATGATCCCAGTTTATAAGAAATAGACATAACATGTGTAAAGCTTTTTGCATTATGCCTGGTATATAGTAAATAATAAACCTCAATTCTCCCCTGCCCCCACAGCTACCTTCTCCCACTTCTCATATAGACAAGCTGTTTTCTTTGCTGCTGTGTTCCTAGTGCCTAGAGGACATGCTGGCACATGGTCGGGGGCGGGAAAAGGGAGCTGGAAGGATTCAGAAAGCAAAGCTGCCCTTGAGGACAAATAAATGCACATGTTCAGAGCAGAACAAGGAAACCCCAGAATGATTAATGGGAACTGTTGAAAGCATCCCGCATGTAGCCCAGATAAGACAAGATACAGTGTTTGGTTAGGAAGGGTGGGAAGTCAGTATTCATCTGTGTGGAAGGCTCACCTATGTGGATGGGGAAGGAGCTTCAGTGAGTCTGGACCTAGACAGATTCCAGCTGGATGGGAGGAAGTGTTTTCTGCTGGCAGAGCCGTCCAGGGCTTTGGAGCAGGGAGGGGAGGCACATCCTGACTGGTTGCAGATGGTGTTCCAGGAGGGGACCTCGAGGGCCACAGGCTAGCAAGTGGGAAAGAATCCCTCTCCTGGCTTCCATCCCTGAAGTCTCTGATTCTGAGAACTCCTCTTTATTAGAAACAGTCACCAAAGGAGGCCAGTGGCTGTCTCTTGGGGCACTTCCAAACCTCCATCACGATCTTCCCTCCCGTAAGTAATGGTGCAAACATAGTTGTTCAAGATCATAATAAACACCACCAGCCTCTGCCTCTACACTTGGTCTGCCTGTAATTTCTCAAATGCCCCTTCTTCTCCCTCACTCCAGGGAGGTCCCTTCTCCTCGAGGGCCATCTGCCCTCCCACACCGCCCTTCCGAGTGATGCCCATCCCTCTGGGTCTAGCTCCCATCCGTCAGGAGCCTTCCCGGATCCCCGTGGGTGCGATCACCACTTCCTCTCCATCTTCTCACCACCTGTCCTTCGTAGGTGTGCGAGAGAGCTCACAGGAATAACCCTCCCACAGGAGAAGGGGCTTCATGTTTTTCCTTCTCACTTCCTCCCACAGAAAAAGTAATGGGTGCTTAGTATTTGATTTATTAATTGCTCAAATAGACCAGGTTACTACGTGTTATCCCCTCCCTGACAACAACAGACTAACGAAAACAGAAGAAAACGAGCAAGCAAAACCCGAGTTTTCCCCGGGCTCACGGGGCAAGAGCTCTTGTTCGCTCTAGCCCCCAAACCTCTCCAGTACTGAGGAACATGATTTTGTATATTTGGATTCAAGATCTGGGCCAGACACACACTAACATGGCGACCTTCAGCAAGATAAGAGGTCACGGGGACCAGGCTCCGTCTCCTTAGTTGTGACATGGGGTGGACGATGACTCGTTTTCAGGATGGTGTGCAAATCCAATAAAAGGCAAAGTACTTGACAAGCGTTGGTGGCCATATCAACATTTAGTGCCATGATATCTTCCCTGTGAAGAACTTGGTGCCAAACACACTCTCTGAGTTGGGCAGGAGTCCGCCTAGCCTGCTGCCCCTGGTCTGCCCACGTGGGAACTCAGGAAGGACATCGGGGGTTGGGGGGCTGGCCCACTCTGCCCCCAGTGCCTGCCATTTATACAAAGCACATTTCCTCTCCTGAGGCTTCTGGCTCTGAAAAAGAGAGAAAAGCCTGTGTCCTGCAAAGCCAGAGCATCATTTAAACTCCCTTTTCTTCTACTTTGGTCTTTCTAGAAAAAAAGGAGCTGTCAGTTTTCCATTCCTAGGACATGAAAAAAGATTAATGGCAGTAACAGTCCATGTGGAGACAGGGCCCATGACAAATACCTTCCATTTGAATTCTCTCAGTTCAGAGGAAAGGGAGCCTCCGAGGCGATAGAATGGATCTGATGCAGAGTCTTTAGGCTTCAGGAGATACAGAAATAACTCGATTACCCCGGGGGTGTCATTGCTTCCCTTCCTTACCTGCGTTCTCCAGTAAAAGCAATTTGCTCTTTTCAAGTCAAGCCAAATTTTTAGTGACTTGAGCTGCGCTTGAGAGGAGAGTCCACAGCGTAACCGCAAGCGGTCAGTGTCTGAGCTGATTGTTCAGATGGACGCAGTGGAAAGCGCACTGGCCCCTCCATGTCCGGGGCACCCAGCCTGCACACCCCCGCCAAGCCATCCCCAGAGCAGTGATGTAAGTCTGAGACCAAGGTGGTCGGAGGTGGTGCCTGTGGGTGACCTGGGTGGTTCAGGTTTTCTGTCTTCCCATTTTCTTTTCTTCACATTCCCTATAACCATAAATTCCCTGCTTCTTTGGAGATCATCTCCCCCCGAGCCACTTAGGGCACTTGTCTTAATTTAGCCTTTTTATTTGGAAAGAAGTTGAAAGTGGTCTCTGAGTCCTCCCAAAGGTTACCAACACCCACTCTTGATTCCAGTCATTTGGTAAGAGCCTGATTTATGAGAGATCGTGAGTATGGATGGACAAAGAAAGAACAGCTCATTCCTTCCTTCTTTGGCCTGCTCTGAGTTTCATCACTGGATCAGGCAGATCGTGCTAGGGCTGCGTTCTGGGACCAATGAGGTTGAATCCCAGAACATGCTCTCCGGGAACAGCTGCTCTGAATGGGCCTTTCCCCAGGCAGAGCCACCAGGACACGCAGCCCTGGGCAACATCCGCTAGTAGCTCTTAGTGGTGTTGTTTGGGACCTCCCTCTGAGTGTCATCACAATGACCCTCCCTGACCCGGAAACCCGGGAACATTCCCATGGCACCAAGGCTTGGCAATGACAGAAGCAGGGCGTTTTATGGAGGAAGTAGGTTGGTTTTACCTCAGTCTTGGTGAGTCCTACGAAGACCCAAAGCTCCTCTGTGCGGGTCTCTGGGAGTTCTGAGGCAGATCTGTGCACGTGCCTTTCAGTCTCCACATTTCTCTCCCTAGACATGCTCCAGACCTCTTTACTCTTTGCCTGAATCCCCTTTACCCTTTCCTCTTAGCTTTTGGCTCCTATGTATTTTTGTAAGCACTCTAGAACCCTTCTAGAAAAAAAGAGGGAATTATAAATTCAAAACATTTCAGAAATCATAGGATGCCTTCAATTATTTTTTTATTTTTATTTATTTGAGAGAGAGAGAGAGAGAGCATGAAAGAGAGAAAGAGATCATGAGTAGGGGTGAGGGGTAGAGAGAGAATAAGTCTCCCCACTGAGCAGGGACCCTGCCATGGGGCTCAATGCCAGGATCCTAAGATCATGACCTGAGCTGAAGGCAGACGCTTAACCAACGGAGACACGCAGGTGCCCACCTTGAATGGTTTCTTAACAATTTCTTGTCTATATGTTTCATCTTCTTAAGTAGATTATAGTCAAAACAGGAGGAGGGTGGTGTGGTGTGGCTGGATGTTGATATGTCTCTAAAGAAGCAAATGTCTGGGGGCGCCTGGGTGGCTCAGTGGGTTAAGCCGCTGCCTTCGGCTCAGGTCATGATCTCAGGGTCCTGGGATCGAGTCCCGCATCGGGCTCTCTGCTTGGCAGGGAGCCTGCTTCCCTCTCTCTCTCTCTCTCTCTCTCTGCCTGCCTCTCCATCTACTTGTGATTTCTCTCTGTCAAATAAATAAATAAATCTTTAAAAAAAAAAAAAAAAGAAGCAAATGTCTGTCATGGAAGCCAGTCTACTGTGTTTTGTTAATAGCAGCTAAGGCCGACTAAGGGTCATTTTTTTTTTTCCACATTTCTTTTCTGTCTCTCAGTGAGTCAGTTTGGGTCCTCTGAGAAGCTAACACCAGGACAGTATCAGACATGCCAGAGACGGATTGGAGGAGCACCTGTGAAGGATCAAGGGTCAAGGGAGAAGCTGGGAGTGGGCATGTCTGATCCCCGTGAGAGGAGAGAGGGAAGGAGGGAGCTCGGGTGAGAGGAGCCTCTGACCACAGTGACCTCTAAGGAGTCTCAATCAGTCCCACAGGGAGGCCCAGGGCAAGTATCCACCCCCCAAGAGGAGCCTGCCCTGGACAGACCTGGCCGGCCAGGCTGGTCTACACTGGCCATGCCTCGCTGTGGGCTGGGAAGAGCCCAGGAAGGACGTGGCCTCAGCATGAATGCAAGCATCTGGGAAATGACAGCAGCAGGAGACTGGTTAGGAGCTCGGGTGCTAGGGCTAGAGCCCGAATCCACTGCCTACTAGCTGTGGGAACAGGGAAAGAGACCACTTTATATAGTTTCTTCATTTATAAAAGGATGACTGTGAGACCTAGCTCACAGGATTGTTGTAGAAATGGTCCCTGCAAAGCACCAAGAACAGAGCTTTGGCAATACTAAGTTCTTAGGCAATATTCATTAGCGATCGCTGTGGTCTGAATGTGTTCCCTTCAGAACTCCTGAGTTGAAATCTGCTCCTTGAGGTGATAGGATTAACAAAAGGGGGCCTCTGGCAGGCGATTAGTTCATGAAGGAAGAGGCCTCTGGAAGAGAATTAGACACCTTATACAAGAGACCCCAGAGGGCTCCCTCACTCCCTCTGCCTTGTTCTAGAAGGACAAGTCTGCAGCCCCACAGAGGGCGCTCACCTGGCCATGCTGACACCCTGGTCTTGGACATTTAGCCTCTAGGAGTGTTGAGAAATAAACTTCTGGTGTTTATAAGCAACCTGGGCTATAACAC
This sequence comes from Mustela nigripes, assembly GCF_022355385.1. Lineage (NCBI taxonomy): Eukaryota > Metazoa > Chordata > Mammalia > Carnivora > Mustelidae > Mustela > Mustela nigripes. The sequence goes on along the minus strand of NC_081557.1, from coordinate 68,565,936 downwards.
TTTGTTCTGGCAGCCCAAATGAACTAAGACAACAATTAAATAATTAATTAAAAATTAGTAAGTTCGCGGGCACCTGAGTGGCTCAGTTGTTAAGCTTTTGCCTTCAGCTCAGGTCATGATCCCAGAGTCCTGGGATCGAGCCCCGCATTCAGCTTGCTGCTTCTCCCTCTCCCACTCTCCCTGCTTGTGTTCCCTCTCTCGCTCTGTCTCTGTCAAATAAATAAATAAAATCTTTTTTTGAAAAGGAATTTAAAAAATTAGTAAGTTCTCAGTCAAAATTAACATACTAATATTAAGATGCCGTGTCTCCCGTCACCACATCTGTCTTTGAAATTTTGCCTTTCAATTGATCCTATTCAAAGACATCTCATAGACATTTCAAACAGACTGGCAGGAGGCTTCAAGGAACACGTCATACCCTTCCCCGTGGCTGGCATCTATTCTGTCTGGCGCTAGAATTAGACACAAAGTTGTGAGCTTAAAGCCTACCACATCGCAAACACCCAAAATGGTAGCTATTTTTACCATGAGCACTTCGAGAGACATTCTCCAGCTCAACTGTTTCTTTTTATTCTTTCATTTGCTCAACCTTCATTCAGCATCTGTGGGGACAGGCACTACGGAGAATGCCAAAGAATCAAAGACGAATGAGCCTTAGCTCTCACCCCCCCCCCCCACAAGACAAGACCAAACTCTAAGAGCCTCCACAAGGCCAAACTCTAAGATGAGCTCATGTATGGGCACAAGAAATAACTATCATGAAGGGTAGAAGATCATAAGAATTTTCTTTTCTTTTCTTTTAAAGCAGGCTCCATACCCAGTGTGGAGCCCACTTCGGATCTGAACTCATGACCTAACATGGAGACCTGAGCTAAGATCAAGAGTCAGATGCCTAACCAACTGAGCCACCCAGGTGTCCCAATCATGAGAATTGTAGTTGAGGGCTGGATAAAGTGTGAAAAGAGCAGAGACAAGGGAGAACTTGCTTCCAGCCAGGCATGAGAGAGGACATTCATAAAGATAGAACGTTCACCTGGTTCCTAAATGCTGAGATCTAGAGCCACTAGGGTTGGGGCTGTGTGGAAACAACTCTTCGGAACAGGAAGGACATCGGGCATCATGTCAGTCATCTTTTAGGAACCAGCTGCCTCTCGAATTGTATTATAAATATACATGGCAGAACTACAGAGAAATCAGAAACAATTATATCTTCTAGCCTGTCATCTGGTCCTTTGAGGCATTTTATAAACAAGGCTCAGCTCAGTGTTTTGCTGGGACTCATGGAGAAGCACGACTAGGCCTTTTTCTTTGGTGGCCGCTTATTCACGGAATAATTGCATGAGGGGCCCGTGCCCATTAGAAAGCTGACTCCATCCCTCAGGGGACTTGCCTTCTGTCTCCCCTTCAGCCTGAATTTGCTTCAAGTTGTGTTGCTCTTTTGATTTATTCATATTCTACCTTCACAACCTCCACTTCATGCATGCTTTCCCCCAACGAGCTTTTCCTTTAAAAAAAAAAAAAAAAAAAAAAAAAGTGCAACCTAAAGGTTCACATCCTCTGTGTTTCTGTTCCTCAAAGCCTCCTCTAGGAGGCTGCCGTGATTGAGATTTCCAGTAAGATGGGCTGGTCTTTGGTCACGTGTCAATTGGGGTCCATTTTGTGGAACAGCAGGGAGCTCTGGGGGTTTTCTGTCTACCTCAAATCCCCATGGGAGGTGCTGGCTGGACTGGCCTGGTGATCTTGTTTAGGCTTCCTGATTTGATTGTTTGCTGTCCAACAATCAAAGTCCTAAGTAAGAAAAATTCAGGGTAGCATGAGAGGTGAGGTGAGGCAAGAGAGGGCTCTCCTCCAGATCTCCCTAGAGGTCCCTTTCACTGAGACGGGGAAGCCTGAGAGAGGAATTGACTGGGGGAGAGGGAAGGTCAGGGAAAAGAAAGAAGAGCTCAGTCTTGGAGAGTCTCAGACTCCTTTTAAATCATCCAAGTGGAAACATAGAGTAGGCAGTTAAACATCTAAGTATGGAGTTCTGAAAAAAAGGGGAAAGTCAGATATAAAGAGAGATAAATTTGGAGACCTTCAGGATATAGATGTTGTTTAAATCCGTGAGACTAGACAATATAACCAAGGAAGTCAATGTCTATGGAGGAGTCCTAGGAACTTCCAAAGTTTAGAAGTCAGGGCCAAGATGAGGACCCAGCAAAGGGGATTAACAGGGAGTAGCTAGGGGAAAATCGAGGGAAACTTGGAGTTCTGGGGGCCAAATAAAGGAAGTGTTTCAAGGAGGAGGAAGGTTCAGTTGGGGTAAGTGGCTTGTAGATCAAGTAAGGTGGGACCAAGAACTGACCATTGGATTCAGCAACACGGAAATTATTGATGACCTTGACAAGAGCAGTTTCACGGAGGTTTTCTCTAGCTTCTGGGCCCACATTGGCACTGTGCCTGCCCCTTGCCAAGTCTGGCCTCTGCTCTCTTCCTGGGCATCCTTCTCAGCTTTCCCCTGCAACAAATGCCCTTGAAGTCTCATTGTCACCACCCTGATTTTCTGTCTCTGGAAGTTTTGGAAGACATTACAGAAATTCTTAACCTTTTGGGGTCAAGGACTTTAGGAGAAATCCATATAAATATATGTTCATTCTCTTGTGCATAACACAAGTTATGAGTTAAAATTTCGGGGGCTCACAGAACCCCTCAGCCTTGATCCCAGGTGAGTGAAGTCTTATTCTAGGCTCATCTAATGAGTTTCCTTCACCTCTGGCAACACAGAGGTCCTGATACTAGTCATTTACCCCAAACCCCAAACCTCCTTCAATCTTTGTTCAAATAAAATACCATTAGAGCTAAGAGGAAATAATATTTTTATTATAATCTCTTAGGCAAACTTAGGACAAACATAAGTAGACATAGTAACCAATTCAAGTGTGTACTGAATGGAATGATTTCAATTAATATTTCTATATTCATAGCTCAGTGGAGATCTGATCTCTTCTGCTACTTACCATTAGCTGGTCAGACAAGGGACAGCAAAATCCTCTATGCCAGGGATCAGAAACTCAATATCGTGGGGGCCAGGCACCTTACAAAGTAGGCTGAAATTCATGGAAAACACCCAAGTGATAGGGTCTTGAGTGAACAGGACAGGTGGAGAGTACATACTTGGTTCAGAGAAAGCAGCGGACTCAGCTCTGGCAAATGTTGGCATGAAAGAATTTCAGCTCATATTGCTAGAATTTCTAATTTAAAAAAATTTTTAATATTATTTATTTATTTGACACAGAGAGAGAGAGCACAAGGAGGGAGAGTGGCAGACAGAGGGGATGGGAGAAGCAAGCTCCCAGCCGAGCAGGGAGCCTGATGCGGGGCTTGATCCCAAGACCCTGGGATCATGACCCAAGCCGAAGGCAGACACTTAATCAAATGAGCCACCCAGGTGTCCCCAGAATTTCTAATTTTTGAAGATAATCTACAATCTTGATTTGTACGCAGTCTAAAGGAGATAAGGAAGCAGGAGTCAGAATATGTGTGTGTGTGTGTGTGTGTGTACATTGTCTATAGGATTCCAAGTCATGACTGCACAGCTCGGCTGGATCAGAGGGAAGTCTAAAGTATGTTTATAGATTGATTTTGGTGTGGAGTCTATTTCTTTTGTTCACTTTTGTTCAGATTGCACTTTCCGGTTGTCACCAAAGCAATATTTCCAGGCCCACATATTTTCGAGAATCTTACCATGTTTATGTACCAAGTAAGCTTGGAATCCAGGCTGGCCTTTGTGCCTAACAGACAGGTGAGATGCCGAAGGACTTCCAAGGTCAAATCAAACAAAGCATTGTGGTTTCTACTCGTGCTCTCTCTCAGAATGTTCACCCTCGGAACCCAGCCCCTAGCTGTGAGGAAGCTGCAGCTAGGGCAGAGGGACCCCATGGATACACCCGAATGGAGAGGGACCGAGGCCCCCATGCCAGCATCTACCACCCAACATGCATCTGAAAGAACCTTCAAGTGATGTTAGGCCCTGAGCCTTGGAGTGATCCAGCTGAGGCCATCAGGAAGCAAAGCCAAGCTGTCTCTGCCAGGCCTTGTCCAGATTCCTGACCCACAGACTCTGTGAGCATAATAAATAGTCGTCTGATGTCACAAGGTTGGAGCGACTTCCTAGGTGGCCATAGTAACAGAATTTCCATTTGCAAATACAAAAAAGGGCTTCAGCCAATCCATCTGTGGAGTCCAACTTTTAGCAAGAGCTTCTCCCTCTGGAGTCTTTTCAAATCATGATTTTCTTTGGCTGGTGCCTCACCGACTCTCTTCTGACTCTGAACCCAGCCTTTCCAAGACGACAGCATGTGTGTTGAAGGATGATCCCGTTGTTCTTCATGTGCGCCCGGCTGGCCTCTGGCCAACTTCGCGCTCCTCACCCCTTCCCCGGACCGCCCTCGTCACACTCCAAAGCGGACTCCTGGCCGGCTCTGGAAAGCCAAGCAGCCTTTGCATTCCTTAACCTTTCTGCTCGCTAAAACGAGCAGTTTTCATCCTGTGGACTCGTGTCTCAAACTTGAAATGCTGCTTTTTTTGTTGGAAGGCCTTCGCCAACCTTGTCGGACAGACTCGGGTGTGAATTTTGCTTTGCCACTTAGCTGTAAGCTGAGGATGGTGGACAAGTTGGGCTCGCCGTCTCTGAAATCGGCATCATCATGCCTGTCTCCTAGTGCTGCTGGGGAGGAAATAAGACCAGGTTTGGAAAGTGCTTATGCCTATGGCTGGAACATAGGTAGGGCCTGGCAGACAGATAGACACCACCCCTGCCAAAAATAATACCACGTACACTGCAAGCATCACCCTACCAAATGCATTCATTTTGCTCGCCTACTACTAAGCACAACTCAAAGGCAGGGAGGGTAAGTCTTTGTATCCACAGTGAGTGCTCCCATCAGGTGCTCCGGAAATAGTAGACACAAATTTATTTTTAAAGATTTTATTTATTCACTTGAAAGAGAGGGAGACAGTGAGAGCAAGTGCGAGCAAGGGGAGAAGCAGAGGGAGAGGGACAAGCAGACCCCACCCTGAGTGTGGAGCCCGATGTGGGCTCGATCCCCCTGAGATCAGGACCTGAGCTGAAATCAAGAGTCAGACACTCAACCGACAGAGCCACCCAGGCGACCCTGTTAGACACAAATATTTTATGGGATAAGCGAATGAGTGAACATATGTGATCATATTTTAAAACCACCTTCCATGCTCAATAGCTTTATAACAAGCTATTATCATGAAGTTGTCATGCTTATGACAACTCAAACCTAGCACAGTTTGAGTTCCTACAACGTGACGTCACATGCGGTCTTTAACTTCACCTCCCACCCCTGCAGTCCCTACCTCTCCTGATCCCTCTTCTTGCTCAGCCCTCACTCCTTGAAGCCGTCCTCCAGCTGAGCGAAGTTACCATCCACCACTCAGTGTCACTTTTCCCTTGTGTTCTTAAGTTCATCTGTGTTTCAGGACCTCAAGAATGATTTGTGCTAGTTTTAGATTGTATCCCTGTAAACTAGTGATTCTGCATGTGTGGTTCCCTGGACCAGAAGCAGCAGAAACAGCTGGAAACATGATAGAAATGAAAATTCTTGAGCCCCCACCTCAGACCTAGTGAGGAACTCCAGGGGCGGTGCCCAGCAATCTGTGTTTTTTAACACGCCTTCCAGATGATTCTGAGGCTCATTCGAGAGACCCACTGATATAAACCACACAGACATAGGTATGAAATCGTACCAAGGAAATGGGGAAATGGCGAACAGGCAGTTTTCTACCCTAGCCATTGTCGTGAGGCTGCGAGGCTATGTGATATTCATAAAATAAAATATTAGCAGATAATAAAGAATTGGCAGGTGTGAGGGCAGCGCGGGCAGGGCGGTGAACAGGAAAGGGCCAGCAGGACGAGGTAGAGATGAGAATGAATCTTCCAGGCAGCCCTCAGCTCAGAAGTGCTTATTCCTCTGCCTAGCATCAGGGGAGGTTGGTAAAATCCTTCTAGATCCACAGCAGAACTGTGACCTTCTGATGACATCGTCCATGGAGTCGTGTACCACAGAAAAGACAGAGCAGTTGTGGCTGGAGGGGGCTGGGGCGCCCAGGGCCGCCTGCTCAGACCCTGCGGTAGCTCCTCCATTACTTGGAGAAACCACACTCTAGGCTTCCTTGGAGCTGGGAGTCTGTAGAGCCATGAACAGAGCCGCTGGTCCTCGGGAACATGCGGAGTGTTAGGAACAGCAGGGTTGCCCAGGTGCCTGCAGGGGGCGCCGTTACACAGGGTACACGGCGGCTGCTGGTCTGTCTGGGACGCCAGGGCCAGGAGGAATTCCAGGCAGATCCCGTCTCACTGGGACGCCCAGGCCGGGCAAGGTGAGTGGGAGCACAGAGACTGGGGGTGAATCCAGTCCCCAGGAGGAAGAGGAGCTGGCAAGGAGAGCAGCAGGATGACGGCGGGCACTCGGTCAGCTTGGATAATTGCTCCTGGACAGCCTTCCATTAGGAGGGCACTGGGGGAACATTTCATACTCTGTGGTTATGGACACACACACACACAGTACAGAAAACTAGCTCTAGTTCTTATTCCTCAGAGCTCAGTCGCTCTCAGCAAATCATTTTGTTGCATTTAAGAGATGCACCACAGTTATACACTGTGATGTTATTTGACCCTCTCCCTTCACTCTTTCTGCAAAGCCTTGCCCTCCGTGAAGACAACCAGCAGGTGTTGCCTCCTCCTGAAAGTCTTCCTAGGCTGCTTGCTTCTTGTTCTCCTTTGCTCCTGCTGCATTTCTCTCTGCACTGGGTTAAATTGCTTCTGGACACACTGCCCTCTCTAGACTGCGAGCCCTTAATGACAGGCTCTGTGCATTCAGCTAATGCCAGCCCAGTGCCCCCATGTAACAGATGTTCAAGAAATCCTTCCAGAATGACCACATCCATCACGGCGGCAGGAGGGGCATCTCCCCCAGGCAAGCCCGGCTGACAGCAGAGATCAGTCATGTTCCCTGGGCTCAGTGTGACAGCTCCATTGGACATCACACCTCCTGGAGGTGGGGGCTCCCTTCCCAGTCCCAGCGAGCTCCTGGCTCTCCTTCCCTCCTGCTCTGAGAGAGCAGCCACAGAGGCAGGGGAGGCCAGAAGGCAGAGCCCAGAAAGGTGCAGCCTCATGGGGGCGATGAACTTCACCGCTGGGGCCCCCAGGCTCAGAATATCAAATCTCTTTGGCTAAAAGTTTGCCATTGATCTGGAGTTTCCTGCCCTCTGCCCAGTTGCTTCTCCACCGCCCCTCCCCCACCCCATGGCTGATTAAGCTGCTCCCCACCTCCAAGACTCTAAGAAGGAAGGAGTTTGAGGTGAAAATCAGCTGCGTTCAATTCATCTGAGCAGGTGGGCTGCTTCCCTCTTTCCTTTCCTATTCTGTGAGAGTTCCCTTCCATAGGGAGGATGTGCGTCTGACCTACGTGACAACACTTTCTCTTTCACCCAGATTCAACTTAAGGGCTTTGCTATGTATTTAAAAATGGATCAATGACTACAATCAAGTTTTATTTTTAAAGCTGGCATTTTTAACATTTGCTAGAATGTTCTCAATGAAGTCCAAGTAACTGTAAAGTTGGGATGGTAGAAAACGTAGAAGACGAGTCTCCCCAGCCACATCGCACTCCCCAGCCTGAAAGGACTAGGGCTGTTACAGTCTGAACGTTGTGTCCCCCCCAAAATGCACATGCTGAATTTCTGTGTCTTCCCAAGCACACTCCTTGGGGAAAGACCTCATGAGGATACAGCGAGGCCTTTTACAAGTCAGGAAGATGGCCCTCACAGGGAACTGAACTGGCCAGCACTATGGTCTTCCCAGCCTCCAGAACTGTGGGGAAAGAAATTTCTATTTAAACCACCCGGACTTGTTAGGGCAGCCTGAGCTGACAGAGACAGGGACAAAGTTTGGAATGAAACAGGGCCCAGCTCTGAAGCTGCCTTCCTTCTGGTCTGTGAAGAAGCAGGCTTGGGGTTTCCTAACAGCCGTAGTGGGGAGTTGTTGTGGCAATGGCCCGGCAGGCCCCGGCAGAGGCCTGGGTACAGACTCCAAGATCCCTGACACAGGACGGCCTGCTAACCAGGGGTGTCCAGCAGCAGCCAGACCACAGCATTTAGGTTTGCAGCCAATCTCAGGTGTCCCCTCCACCCTGACCAACCTGCGTCAGACGCTCACTGCAGAACCACCTGAAGCTGGCTCTCCTGGGCTTTTTGAGCCAGAACACTGAATAATGGGTGTGTGTTTGGGAGAAGCAGGAAACTGAAGAGGTTGCACATGCCATCAGCAGCCTTCAGTTCCTGCCTTTCTTCCCCACAGTCTGACCAGAGGGTGGTAAGGAGCCTGGGAACCTTGACTCTGGTTTTGGCATATTGCTGGAGGCCAACATCTGGTCCAAAGACAAGACAGTGTCCCTTTCTTCCACTTCAAGGCCAAGTCCTACCCCTCAACCCTGCCACCCAGCCAGATCCCCACATCAAGGTGGGGATGAAGTCAGGCCAGAAACGTCATTACTATATATACTTTAAAGAGGAAATGATTGCAGAAGCCCAGTAAAAACAGGTTCCTATCCATAGTAGATGTTGAGTTCACACAGAAATATCAGAGAGGGACCCCTGCCAGGGGGTCATTGTTTTGCCCCATCTCCCGTGGCTGGCCCGACTCGTCCTAAGCTCTCCAGGGAGCCAGGGGCCAGGGGGTCAGGGGAGCAGATGCTGACCCAGACTCAAGGAGCAGGGAAGGAATTTCATATTTTGTTGTCCCAAGGGCTCCTTCTCCTCAAAGGGGACCTGCACCAGAGAAAATTATGTCACATAGCAGCAAGAGACATGATTTTCAGTAGAGAAAAGGGAATTTCAGACAAGAATGCAGACTTTCTGGAGCTCAAGTCACCTGGTTTGGAGGAGCTTTCATGTCCACTTTAGGGAAAGCCATGTGGTGTCATTGATGGCGCGCTGGACCAGATTCAGGACAAGTGGGTTATAACACCCAAAGGACGGCCTACTGGCTGCAACACCTCAGATCAGACGAGTCTCTAAACTTCCCGAGAACTCCGTGTCTCACCTCGTCATCAAAGAACACATCCTGTGACAGAATTGTCGAGCACTCCGAATCCCTCAGAGACCATGTCGTAAAAAGCAGGCGGTAGTTCCTTGGGCAGCAGCAAGCAAACGCCACTCTGAGCAGACCCGAAGTCCGATCCCCTCCCCCAGGACGCACGCTGGTTACTGCATCGGCAGTCACACCACTGGCTTGCAGCCCTGTGGGGAACACGAGCCGGTCTACCCATGCCACCAATTTATTGCTCTAGGCCAGGCCGACAGCTCTCTACCCTGCGGACCCAACAGGGCAGCTGAGTGTGGGCAGAATTGCACCGTGAAGCCGCCAAGCATCAGCCAGGAGGCCTGGTCTGTGCAGTCCCTGGGGGAGAGAAGAGCCAGGAACCTGGGAGCTGAAGACACAGATCTGAAGAGGGCCGTTCTAGGCGCACAGTGTGGAAAAGCCCGCCGGCCACCTCCGGCCTCAGAGTGATAGCTGCTTGTTGTTATGATTATTCCCTGAGTGCTTGTCATGGGCCTGGTGCCGTACCAAGTTCTTCACAAATATTTCCTCCTTCAGTCCTCTGAAAACCTACAAAGAAGTGCTTGCCGTTCTACCCACGGGAAACCCGGCACTAGAGCGACTGGGTAACACGCCCAGAGTCACCCAGGTGAGAGAGCTGGACTTTGAATGGAGGCGAATGTGCTACATGGGGCTGAGCTCTCCACACCCTTCAGTGAGGTCCGCTCTATGGCCGGCATCAGATTCACCTGGGAGCCTTGTTGCGACAAGGACTTCTGGGCCCCAGCCTCAGACAGTCTGGGGAGGGCCTGAGAACTGTATTTCTCACAGGTTCCCTGGGGTTGCTGCCATCCCTGCAGAGCAGCATGGAGAACCCATGCTCTATGCCTTGTGCCTCTCCCACCGTGGGGGAGCCCAGCAGCGGGGCCGTGCTGGCCAGCAGAGGAAACCCACCCGTTGCTGAAAGGCCCCGCCTGTCTTCAACATCCTCTCCAAAAGTGAATTTCCTCATTCGGAAGCCTCGCCTATGCCCGGTAAGGCAAGCATGGGGGCCGCCATCTTTCCGGAGAGCTGGTGGCCAGCTTTCTCCAGCTCCTCATTCACCAGATGTACGACCAGTGTGGTCATCAGCCTTAGAAGCGCCAGACTCTGGAAGGATGCTCTCAGAACTGGAAGGGACCTCAGGGGCTCTCCTGCTGCATCCTCTTTGGGGTGTTGACAGAACCTGCCAGGCAGGTCGTCAGTGATTTCCGGGACAAGGAGGGCATCCTGTGGTAGGAGACCATCGTGTGAGTCTGGTCGAAGGGTCTTCAGTGGCTCTGTCTGCTGCTCTCTGGCTCTTCACGTCCGGTTCAGCCCTCCCCACGCGCAAACGCTTGCATTTCCGTCTTAGCCTCCCATCTCGGGTTCGGTGTAGTGAAATAAAAGAGATATCCACATTCTAACTTCTGCATAAAGGTCCTAGATGCAGGGCTAGAGTCAAAAACCCAATCTGCACAGAAAACAGCTGAGTGTTCCAAGGACAAGCTTTTCCTAACTTTGCACTTTTCTGAAATACCGCCATCAAGTAACAAAAGTTTGTCATGCGAAGGACACAAAACACTTTCAATACTTTTACGGACTTCAGACAGACAGAGAGTCAGACACAAAGAGTCACTGAGGACCTCACATCTGAGCCCATGCATTCTCATCATTCCCATCAGGCCACCACCAGGGACGCTCAGCCTCACTGCGGGGCGGGGGTGTGGGGGTGGGGGTGGCGACCCCCACTCACATCCCTAGCAGTGTCATCTCCACTCACCTCCACCCCACGTAAGCTTCTTCCTCCATGGCCACAACTGGACCTTGTGATGACCTGGAGCTCTTCGAGCAGAAGGAGCATGGCCACTCCTAGCTCTTATACACCACACTGTAACCTCATATCTCAATCTTCCTCCTTCCTGAACATTGGCTTTCATGTGTGCACCTCACCCGTTCAGCTCCTCCTCTGAAGCTCCCACTCCTGCATTCTCCCCACCTCCCATCTCGCAGCTTGCCTTCACATGCTCCACGCCTCAGTGTGGATCCCGTGGACCACCACTAGCTTTCTGGTTACACTTCCAATTCTCCTATCCTGTTGCCATTATTTTGGCCCTCACCTGGCAGAACCCCGACTCTGGATGATTTAGGTCCATCTAATTTCTCCCTTCTTATTCTTGGACTTCAAAACATGGCAAGAGACCACCATTACTCAAGGTGGAGGTCACTGCAGATGAATACGAGGTCTCCAATTCCAAAGTGCTATCTGTGCTATCTGGCAAGCCTTTCATAGGCCTGTACTGAGCAGCTCAGTCCCAGGCCATGGCTATCACACAGAGAACATTGGTACCAGTGACAAGGTCGTCCCTTCCTCTGGACCATGTTGAATGCAGGGCTGAGAGCGGGACTGGCATTTCTTTGCCCAATTCGAAACTACACACCATACTGCTCTGCCTTTTCTCTTCCCTCCAGTAGCTGCTTGAGAATTTTCCTCTGGCCATCATTTCCATTGACAACCTTGCCTTTACTCGACAGAGAGGGTAGAGACCACCGAAGGGGCTCTCCATCCAGTTTCCGCCCCCATTCTTTTTTTTTTTTTTCAAAGATTTTATTTATTTGACAGAGAGAGATCATAAGTAGGCAGAGAGGCAGGCAGAGAGAGAGAGAGAGGAGGAAGCAGGCTCCCTGCTGAGCAGAGAGCCCCATGCAGGACTCGATCCCAGGACCCTGAGATCATGACCTGAGCCGAAGGCAGCGGCTCAACCGACTGAGCCACCCAGGTGCCCCCCCGTCCTCATTCTTAACAAACGTTCATCCATCTCCTCTTTTTTCCATTCTCAAAAAAATTGTCCCTCCTGCTCCTTAAGACAAATCCCTTTCCCTGCCTCTTCCCTTAATCATCCTTCTAGTCCTTTCTCTTCCCATCTCACCCTCTCACCAGGATTTAAACATGTTCAAGACTCTCTGATTAAAACACGCCTTCTGCCCAAGCTTACACGTACCCCAGCCCCTGCCTTATTGTTCTTCTTCCCTTCGGCCAATACAACAACATTAGTATTATAAATCTTTTCAAATAAGAATAGAAATAGCTCCTGTGCCATATTATTACCAGCCAGATTTCTAGAAAGAGCGAGGGGTCCTTACTGCCCCCTCCATTCATAACCCCGGACATCTGGGGTTCCCTCCACTACTCCAGTGAAATTGCTCCCTTGGGTGTTTCCATCCACCTGATAGCCAAATCTAGCAAACACATTTCAGTCTGTAGCTCCCTACTGACCACTTCCCCTTCAATTATCTCCTTCCTTGCTTGTATGTCCCAGTTGCTCCTAGTTTTATTACGTCTGCTAAGGTTCCTGCGGCTCCTCTTAGCTCTGTTTTTCCCTTTAATGTTCTGATGCATCACATCTTTACCTTCTTCCCTCCCACTCTTTACCCAAGCATTTCCTGACCCCCGCCCCCATGGAAACTGAGTAAAACTCCTCTTTTCCATGTTTCTAGAACCCCTAACCCACCGAACTACACTTGCCTGGCTAATTATTAGCATCCTGGAGCAAACTGAATTCCTTAAGGCCAGGGACCCTGTTTTTACCGATGTATTACCAGAATCCAGCCTAGTTTCTAGCTCAAAGGAGGGCCCAATAAGTAAGTGTTCAATGACGGTTCTGCAGTCCTTCAATTCTAAGGTCAAGAGAAAAGACGCATTACCACCCCCAAAATCACCTCACCGGGGCTTGTTAACGGGACGCCTCCAGCCTGGCCCTGCCTGAGGAGGAGCAAACAGAAAGAACTCTTGATTGTTCCTGCTAATTGGGGCATGAATAGGGAAAAGTCTAAAGAGTTCCCAAGCCTCATTTAAGCAGAGAATTTAAGAGCCTCCCCAAATAGCAAAGCCATTCCTGTCAGAGGGATGGATCTGTGTCTCAGACACTCATGCTGATCTTGCTCCTGAGTCACAGAGGCCACGCTAAGACCTGTAGAAGGGAAGGAGGATGAGGCATGGAGCACAGGGATTTTTCATAAATTCCAAGGTGCAGACGTGTGGTATTTCACCACACGGACTCCCTCTGAGTGCAGCGGACCAGGGCTCGGGTCCGCCGGTTTCTCTCTGAGGTCTGGGGTGGGACCACTTAACTCCGCCGGCCGTGTTAAGTTACCAATTCTTCTGTGGAGCTCAGCCGTGAGATCCAAACCAGGCTGTCTCCAGCTGACGCCGGGGATCCTGGATGGGAGCCGGGGGCCATAAAGCTGGAGGCCAGCTGGGAAGAGACTAAGCTGCCACACAGAATGAGAGTAACTGTCACCGACTGAGGACCTACTCTGTGCCAGGCACTGACCCGGGCTCTCCACGTAACCTCAGGCCTCCAACAAGCCTCCAATGAGCCAGTGAAGCAGCTTGCTATGGACGATAATGGCGCCCAGGACACCCACACCATCCATGTCCCTCTATACGGCTGCTTGACCGTGTGCAGAAAGTGCTCTCTTCAGCCTCGTCTTTGGTTTGTGTGAAGTTCCAGAAGCCATCATTCCCATGTCACCAAGAGCCGCTGAGAGCACCTGTCCAGGGTCACGCAGGTGATGGGGGCAGATGGTGTCCTGCCTGCACTGTGTGCCTCTCGGGCCGGGGCTCCCTTCGCACCGGAGCTGTCCAGAGGGGGTTTGGCCCCCACTCCCCATGGCTGTGGGGGCTGGGTCCTGCCCCAATGGAGGGCAAGGGCCCTGAAATGATCTCATTCCTGCCACTGATAATCTCTGTAAGACGCAGACTCTCTGAGCCTCGGTTTCTTCATCTGCAACCTGGCATTGGTAACACCAGTTTTCGAGAATCAGATGAGATTAGGTCAGTGAAGACATTTTTGAAAAGTACAACCTGGAGACGAGTCCCCACATGTGTTATTATTAGGGGCATGGGTTCAGGGGAGAGCTGGATTTCTTTGCTCGTAAGCATTTTAAGGTGACCTTTTAAACAAGGAGCCAGCTGGGTTCTTAGTTCACAGTAGTTTAGAGCATTTTAGTGCAGAGGTTTTGAAAGCACAGATGAAACCAGAGAGAAATATTTGCAGGATTTGCAGGCACCGTTCCAGAAACAGCCAGAGAGAAACCAGAGCTCCCACGGGGAGCAGGGTTGGGGTCAGGAAGCTGGCCCAGATCTCTGCCGCCACCAGCTTCTCATCCCCAGAGTCAGGAAATCCTTGCCACTCCTGGCCCTTTCCCACACTGACTTCCCGCTTCCCCCTGCGGGAGCACAGGCTCTCCCCTGGCCTTTCAGTCTTGACCTCAGGGTGGGGAGGGAAAGGGAGGAGGGTCTGTGAGCAGGAATGCTCTGCCTAAGGGAAGGAGGAAGGGGTATGGGAGAGGGCTGTGGGCTCTTCTGCTGTGGTGTGCGGGGTGCCTTGTGTATTTCACAACACCCCCCCACCCCCCATATACCAGGAACTTCCAGGGAGTTCTACCTGCTGCGTCTGTTTCAGAATGAGGACACGCGGGCTCAGGGCTGGGCAGGGTCCCGTGGGGGGGACTATGGCACAGCTACTATGTGCTGGCACTGGATTTAGTCTAGTCAACTCTATACTCAGAGCAAACCCCTTTCTCCTGAGGATCTCTCTGCATGTTTGTGGAAGGACAGGCAGACCCAGCACCATGCATGGTGCCTGCTGACACCCTCTCTCCTGGTGATGTCCTGAACAAGAAGGCTTACTCTTCATGCCCCAAGCTCTGGATTTGCCTCTTCCCTCTGCTCTTCTGTCTTGCTTTTCTTGAACATCTGGCGCAGTTACACAATTCCCAAAGAGGCCAAACACGTCTCCTTGCCCTGGTTCCCACCCAGCCTCCCTCCCAGTGTTCACCACTCTGCCCTGCCCCCACACCCCAGTGGGCTGGCAACTACCTACTCTTAAATCTTAAACTGAGGCATATTAAAATTTTTGAATTTATTTGAGCATGTATTGATTTGAACAGGAGAGTGGTTAGGAGTACTCTGATGACAGGAGCTCAGGGAAGGACTTTTAGAGAGAAAAGGCAGAAGCAAAGGAAGGAGATTATTGATTGGCTCTAACTTAAAGCCTGGTTGGCTGTTTGTGACTGCTTGCACTTGGGTTTCGATTTTATAACCTTGGGGCATTGATGGGCTTAGGTGGTGGTTTGCTTATGCAGGTGCCACGGCCTAGAGCCACAGCAGTCCGAAGGCCTCCTGGTTTAATTAATTTAACATGACTCATCTTTTACGACTTGGCCGAAGCGTTGCTGCTTCTGTGGTGCCTTTCCTTATCCCACCATGCATGCAGAGGTAGAATTGATCCTTTCCTCCTTTAAGCTCCCACTGTGACAGGTACAACTGTCCACCATAATATATATAATATTTTATTGTTCTTGCATTTACAGGCCATCAGATTATAAGCCCTTTAGCACAGGGACCACAGATTATAGATTTGGGGATTTCCACAGCTTTTCACACAGGGAACTTACTAAGTGTCATTTTAATTTGAGAACATGTATTAGTGCAAGATACTATATTAATGTGTTTTCACTGTAAACATTTCAAGCAATAAAAATAGTAAGAAATTCCTTCTTGACCCCAACTCAATCTCGTTACCCTTGACCCCAATTCAATTCAATCTCATTACACCCCAATTCAATCTCATTATTGAGTAATCAATATGGTATACATCTTTCCAGGCCTTTCTCTATGTCCTTACCTACGTAACCTACAAACACAGAGAAATAGATCACTCTGAGGTGGTTAAGTAAAAATAGAATTATACTACTAATTGTTTTACAACATGCTCTTTTTTCACCTAAAAACATCTTCCAGACACCTTAGCACATCCACATGGTTACGTCTGCTCAATCCATTTTATTTATTTTTTTAATCTTTAAGTAGATTTCACGCCCAACATGGATCTTGAACTCAAACCCAGAGATCGAGAGTCAAATGCTCTGCCAACAGAGTCAGCTAGGGGCTCCTTCCCGTTCCTTTTTAAATGCCAGTATTCCCAGCATGAAGAGACCATGGTTCAATCTAGCAAGTCCTCTACTAATGGACAGTTATATGCTTTCCAATATTTTGCCATTATAGACAGTACTGCAATGAACATCTCAGGACATATCTCTCGGAACACAAGACTGAGTTTTTCTGTCTGTCAACATCTCTCAACCAAACTGTATATTGGACTCAGGATTAATAAATCGAATGCAACATTATATAAAAAGAATTATTCAGCACAACTCAGTAGATGCAAAGCTGGTTCAACATTCCAAATCAATTCATATAAACCATCACATCAACAAGCTAAAGAAGAAAAATTGTAGGAAAATAACGATTGATGCAGAAAAGCGTTGCACAAAATCCAATACCCCTTCACAATAAGAAGTCTCAGAAAAACTAAGTACAGAGGGAAGCTTCCTTAGCTTGATAAAGAATGTCTACAAGAACCTAGCTGCAGCTAACATCAGACGTATCGGTGAGAACCTAGATACATTCCCCTGACAACCAAGAACCCACCAGACTGTCCCCCATCACCCTACCTTTCGACATCACATGGCAAATCTGAGCTAATGTCATAAAGTAGGAAGAGGAAATAAAAGGAATACCAAAAGAAAGAAATAAAACCTTCTTTGTTTGCAGATGACATGATTGTGCAGAAAATCCCAAAGAATCCCCAAAAAACTCCTGAAACTAAATAAATTGTCTATAGTAAGCTTATGGGCTACCAAGTCAACTGCTTCTGTGTATACCAGCAACAAATGGTTGGAATTTATGTAAATGAACACCATTTACATTAGTACCAAAAAGAAAAAGAAAAAAGAAAATATTTAGTTGTAAATCTAACAAAATTTGTAAAAGGTCTCTATGAGGAAAACAACCAAATGCTGATGACAAATATGTAAGAAGAACTAAATAAAGGGAGAAACACCCTGTGTTTATGGGCAAGAGGCCTCAATAATGCTAAAATGTCTGTTCTTCCCAGCTTGATCTCTGGATTCCATGAAATCTGGGTCAAAGTCCCAGCAACTTATTTGTGCCGATCAACAAACTGACTCTAAACCTTGTAGGGGAAGGGAAACCACAGAAGAGGCCACATGATGGTAAAAAAGAACAACCCAACTCGAAGCCTTCCTGTAAATCTACAGCAATCAGGACAGTGTGGTTTTGATAAAAGAACAGATAGATAGATCAATGGGACAGAATAGAGAGGCCAAAAATAAAGCCATGCAAATACAATCCACTGATCTTTGACCAAGGAGCCAGGCGCTTCAAGGGAGAAAGAACAGCCTTCTGGATAAAAGGTGCTAAAAGAGGACATCCACAAGAAAAAAAAAAAAAATCCAAACCCAGACTTTACATCTTTCACAAAATTAAACTCAAAAAATGTCACAGACCTCAATGTAAAATGCAAAGAAAGCTATGTAACTTCTAGAAGATAGCATAGGGAAAACCTGGGGGAGCTTGGGCTTGGCTTTGTAGATACAACTTGAAAAGCACGATTCCTGAAAGACAAGGTTGACAAGCCGAGTGTCGTTAAAATAAAAAACTTCGGCTCCTCGAGAGACACCGTTAAGAGAATGAAAAGAGAAGCACAGACTAGGAAGAAACTCCCTGCAAAACTCGAATCCGTTACCTGAAATACACAAAGAACTCTTAAAACTCAGCAGGAAGGAAACAATTTGAAATTTAAATGGCCCCAAATCCACACAAGCACCTTGCTCTGGAAGACATACAGATGAGAAACAAACAGATGAAAATACGCCTCACGTCGTATGTCATTAGGGAGAGGCAAATCAAAACAAGAGAGCCTTACAGACCTATTAGGATGGCTGACATCCAAAACACTGACAGCAGCAGATGCCTGCGAAGATGGGGCACAACAGAAACTCTTGTTTGTTGCTGTTGGGAATGAAAGACGGCACAGCCACTCTAGAAGACAATTTGGCAGTTTCTTGCAGAGCTCAACATAAGCCTGCCGTATAATCCAGCAATCCTCCTGCTTCCAGATATTTACCCAAACGAATTGAAAACTTATGTCCATGCAAAACCTGCACATGGATATTTAGAGCAGCCTTAAACTTGGAAGCACAACCAAGATGTCCCTTCGTAGGTGAAGGAGGGATAAAATCCACCCAATGGAATATAGCTCAGCCAGAAAGAGAGATGAACTATCACCAAGCAGTGAAGAGACACGGAGGAGGGGTGCCAGGGTGGCTTAGCGGGTTAAGCAGTTGCCTGGGTCTCGGGTCATGACGCCAGGGTCCTGGGATCGAGCCCTGTTTCGGGCTCCCTATTTAGTGTGGAATCTGCTTCTCCCTCTGCCCCTCCCCTCTGCTTGTGTGCTCTCTCGCTCTTTCTCCAAATAAATAAAAAAAAAATCTAAGCAAAAAGAAAAAAGGACATGGAGGAAGCTCGAGAGCTGACAGCCAGAAACCACTCTAAAAGCACTACATACTGTACAATTCTAATTTTATGACACTGTCATTATCAATCATTATCACCACCACGTTTGCAGTCCCAAACGGAGTTCAGAAGTCATCATCACAGCAGCAAACTGATCTGATCCTCACAAGAATCCCACAGATCAGGCCGGTCAGATGTCTGGATCCCAGTTCACAGACGAGGAAGCTGGGGTTCGGAGACTGCCCTGCCTCTGGACCCATGGCAGGAAGCAAAATCACCTCTTTCCAGCCCAGATTTTGTATGACACCTCATTGCCTCTGGTTCAGTCAGCCTCCGAGGCCTTGAGTGGATCTCAGATGATGGTGGGGAGGGGGCAGTTCTGCAGTATATGACCACGGGAACTGATGTGTCATCCGGGAGAGGAGTACAGAACACAGAGTCTAACAACTGCAGTCAGTGGTTCCCATGCTCTGTGGGCTCTGGATCAGCACTGCTGACCCTCAGTCCCTCCCTGTGGCCGGCATTAACATTCACCGCACACGGAGACAGGGCGGGAGATGCTCATTGTTTATGCACTGAGAGCCCATCCGCAGACTCCTTCTTCTCCATCTGCCTGAGAGAGCCGGGTCAAGACGTGCCAACCTCTGCCCTGTCATCCTTGGGGGCTGATTCACTGCCCACAGACATACCCGCTAGCAGAAAGCAGAAAGCGAGTTGTCTGTAGGTAGGAGAGTTCCCCTGAGACAGCCATAAATGAGCACAATGGAGACTTGCTAGAGAAATGCGCAGACAGGTGGGAGATGGGAAAGGGGAGAAAGAGTCTCTTTCACGAGCCTCTGGTCACCATGGCAACCATGTTATCTTAAAAGAAGCGCAACTGATCATTTTATGATCAGAGGGGTTTTGTTTGTAAGTTTGTCTGTTGCTTTTTAAAATAAATATGAACACATACTGTATTCCAGCCTTTCCCATAGGTGGAATTTAGGAATAGGTGAGTGGAAGGAGGGGTCTGGACCTCAGCTCCACACCCAGGCAGAGTGTCTTAGGAATAATTTCGTCTCTGAGGCTGGAAGCCCCTGATTTAGTTCCAGACTCAGAACACACTTTGGAAAACAGCTGAGCATGTTGGTGGGAATGGAAAGAGCCATACCTTGAAAGCCCATACAGGGAAGGACTGTGGAGGCTTGGACTGGCCTTTGCAGAAGGGCTCACCCACCAGGGATGGGGGCTGTCCTCACGGCAATGAACAAGGATGCAAGGCTACAACAGCTGTGTGACTGAATAGCGCTCATCCCCCCCCCCAAGATGTCCACATCCTAACCCCTGAATTTATAAATACATTACCTTAGCCAAAGGCACTTTGCAATTGCAATTCAGGATCTTGAGATGGGAGATCACCCTACATGATCCTGGAGGCTCAATGCAACCATAAGAGTCCTTCTAAGAGGAAGTCAGGAAGGTCAGGGTTAGTGGAGATTATGTGACAACAGAAGCAGAGGAAAATAAAGAAATAGGACAGTGGAAGCAGGGCCCGCATGCCAAGCGATGCTAGCATCCTCTAGGAGCTGGAAAAGGCAAGAAAATGGTCTTCCCCAGAGCCCACAGAAGGAATGCAGCCCTCTCAATAACTTGGCTGTAGGTTTCTGACCTCCAGAACTGTAAGAGGGTAAATGTGTGCCATTTTCAGCCACCAGGTTGGTGGTAATTTGCAACAGTAGCATTAAGGGACTCGTAACAGACTAGTTTTTCAGGAACGGCGTGAGCCATTATTGCAGAAGCGAAGGGACCAGGACACAAGGACCCATCAGTGAATGAGGAGACTCTCTGAACCTTCATGTGTCTGGTCGCTGACAGCAAGATGAGACACTCAGGTCGAGCGAGGCTGTGCTGGCCCCGTGTAGGGACACTGGCTACGACCTTCCGAAGAAACACGCAGTGTTCAGGAGCACTGTCGCATGGAGCCCTCCCTTGCTTTCCACAGAATGGCAGTCGGAGGTCGGGGACAGGGGGCAGAGAGGGAAGGTGAACCTGACCTTCAGGTATTTTAAGATGTCGAACAGGGTCTGAAGTTTCAAGCAGCTTTTTTCGTCCATGAAAACCATTGGGGAAGACACTAGAACTGTGGTCCGCCCTGCCCAGCGAGTCCGACAAGTTATCTACTTTCTCAATTCAGGGTGGCCATTAAGTCTGGAAACAGTTCTAGTCTTGTACTTTAAGGTCATTTGAAGCCAGTTTTCATGCCCATGCCTCTTGATGTATGTACCTCATACCTCTGGAATCCATCTTTCCTCCACATACTGACATTTCTCTTGGTTCAGGTCATCTTCATTTGTCACCTCGATTATGGCAACAACTCCGACCGGTCCTCCTGCCTCCACTCCGCCCTCAAAGCAGTCCTCTACACACTTTCCAGAACGCTCATGCTATATAGTCCCCTCCTGATGAAACCTTTCCCTGGCTTCCCATTGCCCCAGGGATAAAAGCCAGAATCCTTCACTTCTCTAGACTAGAAGCTCATCAAGGGCAGTGGTACTCATAGGTTCATTTAGAACTTTCCAGCATGAGCACAGGGCAAGGCAAAGGGAGACCCCCACAGCCTCTTCCTGGGATGTCTTACTGGAACCTCCATGCCTCACCTTTTGTGACTTCTCTTTCAGACCACTCCAGCCACACTAACTGCCTCTCGATTCTTCGACGGCGCCATTTCTCCTCCTCGCCTTTGTACCCTCTCTGCCCCAGCTTCCGTCCTGGCAGAGACCTTTCCTGAATGCCGCATGGAAGGGCACTTTTTTTTTTTTTTTAAGATTTTACTTATTTATTTGATGGAGAGAGGGAGATCACAAGTAGGCAGAGCAATAGGCAGAGAGAGGAGGAGGAAGCAGGCTCCCCGTGGAGCAGAGAGCCCGATGTGGGGCTTGATGTGGGGCTCAATCCCAGGACCCTGGGATCACGACCCAAGCCGAAGGCAGAGGCTTTAACCCACTGAGCCACCCAGGCACCCCTGGAAGGGCACTTTTAAATCAGGATGGCCTGAGAACTGCAAATGGACCCGTGGGGGCAGGAACAAACCTGTATTTTGGAGTCAGCGTGGCCTGGCGTATGGAATCTGGGTTGGCAATCGCAGGGCAGCTCAGAGCACGGGCCTGGGCATCAGGGGGGCTCGGCCAAGCTTGGCTCTGCCATCACAGCTCCTCATGCCCTTGAGCCATAGTGGATAAGCCACTGTAGACGCTTTGAGTCTCCGCACACCCACAGGGAACATTGGAGATGACTTTAACCACCCTAAAGCCTGGACCAGCGCCCGGATCCAAAGAGGTGCTCCATATATGTTTACTGGATGCTGGAGTAAGGCTTCTGAAGACGACCTCCTACTAAGTGCTCACACCTACCCTCACCCGCTGTCCACTGCCGCCCTGGTGAGGTTTCTCGCGCTGCTTGTCTCTGCCCCGTTTCTCAGGAGACCTTTCCTTTCCCAGGCGTCAAATGTACTTACATACAGCAGCTGGAGCTAAAAAGAACTTGTTCCCTTTCAGTAACAGGCAGCTTTGTCCTTTTTTTTTTTTCAGTTTAATTGTCTCCCTGTGAGGGAGGAGGGGTGGCCTCCTGAGCTCACCCCCCAAGCCTGCCCTGGGGCGGAGGGGCAAGAGCAGATGTTCTGCTGCTCATCTGGAAGGGCATCTTCACACCACTTGGGAGGAAGTCCAGACCCATAAGTGGGGCCCACCAAGCCCCTTCCCACTTTCCCCATCTCCTCTCTCCCATGGCACCCCCCACTCTCACTTGGCTCTGCCTACTTCTGTCCCTGGAACCTGTCTGGTGGCTCCAGGCTTTCCTGGGGGCTCTTTCCGCCTCCAGTGCCCAACCCCCCACCCCCACCCATCCCAACATTTCACCTGGCGCTTTGCCCTCCAGATCGTGCTTTAGGTGTTACCTCTTCTCAGATGCCTCCCTCCCAGGCAGACTCAGTGCTAGGTGACCCAGATCCCCCTTCGAGAAAGGTCTGTCCGCCGGGGCTGGGATGCACAGTTCTTCGAAGCCTCACATCTGGTGCCTGAGCAAGATGGCGGTGGGGCAGGCCCCCTAGTGTCAGCCGATGGGGGCCTGTGATGGGCCGTCTCCTCTCCCCAGCCCGGGGCTGCTTGGCCGAGGCTGCGCTGGGATTGCATTGCCTCGACCCCATCCGGCCCCTCCCACCTCCTTTACACACGTGCCAGCCCACTAAACGTCTCGCACCCCACACTCCATCTCATCATCTTCTGGACCAAGAACCCAAACCCATAATCTTGTCATAATGAAACCGTCTAAAGACATAAAAGCTGAACAAAATCAAAATGACTGCATTAATGCTTCTGGCGAAGCTTGATTTTAAACTAAGTAACCCTTTCCTCTGTCCCCCAAACTTCCCCTCCTCCCTTCTTAGCCTTTTCTTTCAGGAACCTAGTACCACATGGAAATCGACTAACTAAGGAGGCTGGCAGCGGGTACACTCCTGCTGAAACCGGCCAGATCCTGTATTTCCCTGTAAAACCCCCCAGCGCCATCTTGGGGTAGGGGGTAGAGAGGTTCGCAATTTTTGAAGACCTTAGCCTGCAGCAGCCTCTTCCATCCTGCAAAGCAATAAAGCTATTGTTCCTCTTTATCCCGAACTCTGTCTCCCAGGTACATTTTGGCTCCAAAGCACAGAGGTCAGTTTTCAACAATATTCCACATCTCCTTCTGCAGCGCCTCCCCATAAATGAACCTGAAGTCCATCTGGTAGGCTCCCCTTGGCGTGCTCAAGAAATAGAATAAAAAAAAAATAAATAAATAAAAATTATTTTGAGAAAGAGAGTGAGAGGGGAGAGAAGAGGGATAGAGAGAATCTCAAGCAGGCTCCATGCAAAGTGTGGAGCTGGATGTGGGGCTCCATCTCACAACCTTGAGATTGTGACCTGAGCCAAAATCAAGAGTTGGAAATCAAGAGCTTAACCCAGTGCACCACCCAGGAACTCCTGAAAGCATCAACATTTCAAAGCCCCAAGAGATTTTGGAGAGGAAGCACCATTTTTCCCAGCAGATGCTTGCTAAAATGAGGTCTGCAGTGGGTGTAGCCATTCTTTGAGTCTATTAATAAATAAGTTTGTCCCCCGGACAAGACACCTAGGGACACCATCCTGCAGATATGTTCAAAGAAAAGTATTTAAAATCCTCCTACAAGCTGAACACGGACTGGAAACAGGCACTCCCTGGGGAATGAGAGGTCTAGAGAGCAATACATATATATAGTAAGCCTTCTAGCATATACTTCCTTTAATAGCCAAGGGACTCTCTGGGGCCATTTCAGGCCCATTTTCCCTAAGTAATCTGCAGCCAGAAAGATGCGGCTTGGGTCCTCTTCCTCAGTCGCGGCAGGGGAATCAGGGCAGAGAAAGGAACGTCTCCTCTTTCATCTCTGTCTGCTCGCCTCTCTTTCCGACGCCACGCTTCCTACAGTCAGATCTGCCAGAAGTCTACGGTGCCAAATTAGTGATGATAATAACTGACACATACTCCCTGGCTGCCAGGCCTGTCCTGGGAACTTCCTGTGGGGCATCTGGGGGAACATGGTGCAGGTTACCAGCAGCAGCCCTGAGAGACAAACATCATACCCACACAGAAACGGAAGCTGAAACTAAAGGGGTCAGGTTGCCCAGACCGTGTAGGAACATCAAAATCAAGGTTTGAATCCAGATATCTGTGACCCCACAGTCCATCTTCTGGGGCCTCCGGTAAAATCACCCTTGCAAAGAGGGTGCCTGTCTCCTCCGCTGAGGCTGCTCTCTGGAGGTGGTGAGGCCGCCGCGATCCTGGGCCTGTGCTCTGCTGTGTCAGCAGAGACCCCGCGAATAGAGGTCCTGGACGCCTGTCTCCTATGATTCTCTGAAATATGCTAAGTGCATTAAAAGTTCTGGGACCGATTCCAATGTGTGTGGGGAGTGGTTTCCACATTCACAGGACACCAGCTGGGTGTTCTACAGTGTAGCCCTGTTCTGACGCTCTCTCTCCCTGGAGATGGCATCAGATTCCAGTTGGGGGACTCCGTCCTACAGGACTGCCCCCAGCCCCACGCTTCAGATGCCAATCACAAACCCAGTTTATCACTGCTGCTTCCCACCTCCTGGCTGCAGACCAGAAGTTCTAACAGCCCCTCCCAGGAGTTGGTGAATTTGCTAGAGCGACTTCAGGTGCCAGTCACAATTCCAGGTGGCGATCCATGCTTTTGACCCACTGGCTATAATTCAGAGGTTCTTGCGACTTTCTCCTTTGGGGTCACGAATAATTTGCTAGAACAGCTCACAGAACTCAGGGAACCTTTTACTCACTAGATTGTCAATTTACTGCAAAGGGTATTAGAGGATGAAGAGAGGTTTAAATCAATTAGTAATGCGTGTAAAGTGCACTATAAATATTGGTTCCCTTCTCATCACATAATGCTCTCTGCACAGCCCCAGGGAAAATTTGTAGTGAGTGACAAATAAAGTCTTGAATGGACTTCAGGGCCTCTGGAAGAGGTATTACCATGTTCACCTCCATTTTGCCCTCCGGACATCAGAGGATGACAGCAAGGCCTAAATAATATATCCCCGGCTGCTCTGACTGTATGAAAGTTTGGGCAGGTGCCGGGAGCAAGCATTAGCTCACAGAATTTCCAAGCCTGGATCCTGGAGAGAATGGTGGTCATTCCCAGGGTGGGCCACTAGAGGGCGCAGCTGTCAGGGCAGCCAGCACTGTCACAAGGTCAGTTCCTTCAGTTATGTGCTTTTCAAAGGTGGAACAGATGGCCAACTTCTTGGTGACATCTCCATGTCATGTGCAGGCAGAATATCTTTCCAAAATATCTTCCCCTGAGGTCCGAAGGCACTGACTAGTTTCCATATTTTGACGTAGTAATTTAGAGGCAAATTTCCAAAGTATCATTACGGCTTACCAATCATTCTCTGATGGGAAGAGAGGAGGAAGGACTAGGCAGGTAGTGGGACGAGGAGCGGGGTGGGAGAGGGGTAAGATTCATGCGAGCAATAGGTCATTGGAAAGGGAGGAGCAGAGGGAACTGAAGACAAGCCTCAGTACTAGTCCACCTCTCCCTCACTGGGAAAAGAACAACACAGCGAACTTAAAAGGATTCCCATTATCCCACCTGTGGCTGGGTGAAGCATGTCCTTCCAGGACAAGGTCCCAGTCTCTGATTTTTAATATATCCATCTTATCCCAAGAAGAAAAGCCCTCCCCCTGGGAGCGAGAGCTCTTTCCTGTTTCTCTGTTTGAACCTATGAGCAGTCTGAACAGGGAGACAGCACTGCCTCCATTCTGTTGGAAATGGAGCTTTGCAGAGCTTCTCAAGATTGCTCAGCTAATAAATCATAGACTCGGTATAGATCCAGGTCTGTGTGACTCAGCCTGAGCCGTACGGTTGCACAGGTTATGTACTATTCAACTGCGGGAAGGGACATGGACTTAGATGTCTCCCTAGATATGTATATGTATAGTCATAATTTTCCAGAAAATGACAATCATGTGTCTTGAGGGAAGGTACCCTTTTTTCTAATTCATAAAGTGTACCATCTGAGCCCCCAGCAGCCCTAACATGACTTTAGTCACACCTCTATCTACACAGAAGCGGAGCCAATGGGCTGTTTCAGAAACTCAGAAGATCGCCTTGAGGGCTGCCACTGCTCAACTGGACTCCTTATGCACCCTTTTTTTTTTTTTTTAAAGACTTTATTTATTTATTTGACAGAGAGAGAAAGAGAGCACAAGCAAGGGAAGGGTCAGGGGGCAGAGGGAGAGGGGAAGCAGACTCCCTGCTGAGTAGGGAGCCTGATGCAGGACTCAATCCCAGGACCCTGGGATCATGACCTGAGCTGAAGGCAGATGCTTAACTGACTGAGCCACCCAGACACATCTGCTCATGCCCTTTTGCTCAGGCTAATTCCAAAGTCTACTGAGAACTTTCTGAATCCTGGCCAGGACTTTGGATAGGGATAGAGACAGGATGTCAGAGGAAGATGTCTTTTAGTGAAGAAGAATTTGCTAATAATACTAATAATGGAAAAAAAAAAGAATCCTCTATTGACTAAGAAAGGAGCAGAACTACCAGTGGGTTAACAAGGACCATGGATTCTGGAGCCTGTAGATCACATCTGGGCTCCACTGCTTACCAGCCGGCTGAGTCTCAGTTTCCTCCTGGGCAGATGGTGGGTAAGGAGGGCTGCACTTTTCCAGAGATTGTGATAAACATGAAATGATATAATGCACGAGGGAGGTGTGGAATAAGGCCAGGTACCTTCTGGGCTCCGCAGGGGTCAGCCAGC
The DNA here is from genome assembly GCF_022355385.1 of Mustela nigripes. NCBI lineage: Eukaryota > Metazoa > Chordata > Mammalia > Carnivora > Mustelidae > Mustela > Mustela nigripes. The sequence goes on along the minus strand of NC_081557.1, from coordinate 68,539,100 downwards.
ATTATTGCTAGGGGATGTCAGGTCAGCAGTCAGGGATGTGGATCCAGAGAGGCAGCTGGGAATGTGGAAGTCATCGGCCTAGAGCTGAGAACGCCTCTGCAGTCCTGGCGGCAGCCCAACTCATTCCACCAAGGCCCATCCGGGCATCCCAACCCTGATCAGAATGAGGAAAGGTGTTGAGAGAGATGAGCCATCCTGGGTGCCAAGCGCCCCTGCCTGGTCCTATTAAGTATGCCAAAAATGCCAGGTCCTGAGTGCTCTTTGCCTAGACCATTTGCAGCAAACAAGCAATCACCCTAGAGGGACGAGATAATGCCTCCCCCTGGAGAGAGAATAGGCATACATACCGTTCTCTGTAAGAGCTTAGTGGGCCTCAGTTTTGGGTTTGTTTTTTTGTTTTTGTTTTTGTTTTTTTGAAGATTTTTTCTTTTAATTTTTATTTATTTGACAGACAGAGATCACAAGTAGGCAGAGAGGCAGGCAGAGAGAGAGGAGGAAGCAAGCTCTCTGCGGAGCAGAGAGCCCGATGCGGGGTTTGATCCCAGGACCCTGGGATCATGACCTGAGCCGAAGGCAGAGGCTTTAACCCACTGAGCCACCCAGGCATCCCCTCAGTTTTGATGCAAACCCCCTTCGAGGGCAGCATCGATGTAGGAGACATGCAAAACTAATGCTGATGTGAAGCTCACATGGCTTTCTGTGCCAGGAAGGACCAAGTTCTCTGTCTCTGACCCTGGACTGTCCTGTGTCTAGTGTCCACTAAACAATACTGGGCTAGCTTATCACTTTGGAATTTGGGGGACATCCCAAACCCAGCAGGGGCCTTGGGAGAATTCTGTTTGGGAGGAAGGGCTTGGGGATTTATCATTTAAATATTGTTTTTATTTTTGAAGCTGCCTCTAGCTCTCAAACACATCCAGGGCAGGGAAGGGGAGGAGAACACATTAAAATTCATCCATATGTCTGCCCGAACACGAAAGTCCTATCTGGCACCAGTACACCTTGGACGGTGCTTTTCTGAGGCAGGTGGGCAGGTGAGTTTGGCTGTGAGGCCCGGCAACCCTGACCACGCCTCTGCTCCATGTCCTAGAGGGTAGCCTGGCTTTGGGGAGGGGGCAGGGAGAGATACAAGCTCTGCTGATCAGCAGTGAACAGCCTCTTCTGCCTCTCAGGGAAGGGGCTGAGGCCGCATGCCTTGAATTTCAAGGGATTTGAAAATTCTCCTGTCACGGATCTTCAGCGTTATTGACGAGCAGACGGAGGTAGGGAATTGAAGGCACAAATAACAGAAGTCTCCTGTTTTTCTTTTATTAACCATTCTGTGTGTGTGTGTGTGCCTTGCTGTTAGCCCCCTGGAATCCTCATGGGAAAGAAGATAAAGAACAACATGACCAGGAAATGTCAGAAAGACACACACACACACACACACACACACACACACAAAACCCACCTTCAGATCTCCTGAGTGATGCTGGTGACATTCAAAGGAGGAGAGAAAAGGGATTGACAAAGATTTTCAGAGCATGAAACTGACCTGCTCCTTGTGAGCTGCGTGTAGACGGAAGTCCTGCAGAACTCCCACTTGAGATGCGGGGTGGGAATGAAGAGATGGGTCCTTGTCCTGGGACTCTGGGAGGGCTTCCATGAGGAAGCCAGGCATACCTGTAACCTTTCATGGTGATTATTTCCTTTTCAAAAAGGAAAGGAACAAAAACAAAACCAAAGTTCCCTCCAAGAAAGCTGGTGGACTGATAACACAGAACGAGAGGCGGGGCATTCCCACGCTTGGAACCACTGAATGTCGCCCCTCAGATCTTAAGCGATGGAGGTCCACAGTGACGACACAGAGTCCTCTGGTTTTGAAGGGTTTGGAAGGAAGGCCCTCCGGAAGCCTTCGGGGCAAGGCCTTGATCGTGTTTTCTAACCATCCTCATTGTGGGGTATGGGCGGCAAGCTGCCTAGGCTGGGCCAGGAGCCCTCTGGGGCATACATCACTCAGGACTCTGACTGACCCGTTACTCTGGTGACCAGGCCAGCTTACCAGGCTGGACAGAGGGACGGATGTTTTGGCTCACATAGCCAAATCACCAAATCACCAGAAGGACAGGAAGGCGCCTGGATGGGGGACCACGAGCAGGTACCCATCTGGGACGCCCCCAAGGGCCCATCCTTCTCCATTCTCTCTCAGGCCCTGCTCCGTGATACTGGCAGCCCCCCTTCTGCCCCCTGCCAAGAGCCCAGCTCCACTGCCAGAGAAGGGTTTTGCCAACTTAAATCCAGAGGCTCCCAGCCTCCCTGGGACCCTGCTGTGTGGGCTCTGACTCAGGGCATTGATGGCACTCCTGGGTTTGGGGCCATTGTCCATAAAGCTGCACAGTGTCTGCAAATTCCTCCCTGCGCACCCTTACCTCACTCCCCATTTCATTTTTCATTTATCCCTTGCAATGGCTGGACAGATTAACCCACCTCTACCCTGTCCCAAGGCGAGTATAAACAAGCTGCTTCCTGGCATCTGCAGAGAACAATGCCGACCCCCAGACCGTGAGAAGGTCAGATGCCAGAGTCAACCCCCCAGGGCTGCGGGCCCCGGGCTGCGGGCCCCAGCGTCCTGCTACTAACAGTAGCTACAGCCGCCCATCCAGTGCTCCTTCTGCACTGAGGTCTGCCATGAAACTGTCCGGGCTTGTCTTAACACTCCTGCGTAAGGAGCTCATGTTACAGATGGGGCCACTGAGGCACTGCAGGCTTCAGTGACGGGCTCAAGCCCACATAGCTAGTAAATAGTGGGGCTGCCTCCCAGTTCGGCCAGTCTGACTCGAGGGGGCTGGTGCTGCCCCCTGAGAGCAGGGGACTTCGATTCCTTGATTCCAGTTATCATGGTGGAGAGGGAACGGATGCATGGCAGGGAGGTGACATCCCCTCTGCAACATTATTTCATCCTTGAAGCCTGACAACAATAATAATAGTAATTATAATAATAATTAAAATTATAAATTATAAAATTTATATAAAATATATAAAATTTTATAAAATTATAAGATTATTATAAAATAATAAAAAATAAATAAAATAATAAAATCATAGTAAATAATAATCATAGTAACCTGTCCCACAAGGTTATTGTGAAGTGAAATGGGATAGTGCACACAAAGTGCTTCGCACAGAGCCTAGTGCTTGACAAGAGGCACCTGTGAGCTCTGAGTCCCTGCTATTTATTTGCTGTGACCACCGGAAATGCTTGTCACATGTCACCTATGACGCAGACACAGCAAGAATCCCGCTGGTCTTCAAGATCTGTTGATTCAGCCTCCTGTTCAGCTCAGGAATCGCCGTGTCTTTTTCATGGTGACAACATTCTGAGTGTTGTCAATGAACAATGACCTTTGAATTCGTCCCTGCTTTCCATAGGGGAGGCAGGAGCAGGGAGAGGGACGGTGCCTGGGGCCATCGGCCTTGCAGGTGGAATCCAACCCCATTGCTTCCTGGTGTGTGGTTTTAGGCAGACCACTTAACCTCTCCAAGCCTCCTGTGATTTCCTGTATATAACGTGGGCAGGCGAACCCCCACCCCTCACGTAGAGGGGAAAATACAATGAGAATGTGTATTCAAAACTTTGGGTGGCAGACTTTATCCTCGAAGTGATCACACGATAGCAAGACTGCTGGCGCCCACGCTCTTCTAGAACCTGCCATTTCCACTGGAAGGGAGGAGAGCTGCCCTTCCGTGCCCTTCCTTCTTGAACGCCAGCAGGTCCCTGAACTGCCGGGATGAACAGCTGAGGCGGAAGACGCTCTCGGTGACTCCGGAGCCCGGGTCAGACGGCAATCCGTCCTCTGCCTGCTCACTACCCAGCCACCATGCACCTTTGACAGCCTGGGCCGCTGCGTCCGAGGTCCAGAAACCCTGCCGCTGCCTGCTGGAGACACCACAAAAAAGGGAGACACCTCAGGACTCCCCACTGTTGTCACCCCGCCTTTGAGCCCCAACTGAGCCAAGCAGAGATGACCTGCCCCCACCAAGTCCTGCCCAAATTGCAGTTTGAGCCCAATAAATGGTGATACTATGCTGCTAAGTTTTGGGGTAACTGTTAGGGCCATAGAGACTAAAACACCCAGGATCGTTCATTCTGTCCCTTTCACTAGTGCGGACTCGGCAGCCCTAGTTCTCTATCTGTAAAACAGCACTGACTGGGTCACATTCCTGCCTAAGCATACCTTGCTGGCTCCCAGCATCCTGTGGTCATCGGACAGAGGCCCCAGTCCTGGGCGTAGCAGCTCAGGGACTGAGAAGACCGCCCAGCCTCAACTCCGCCTGCCGCCAACCGAGCAGAGCCCTGTGGCCCAGCACGCCCGGCCTCCGTGCCTCAGCCCCATCCCCTTCCCTCAGCCTTGCACGTTCAACTCACAACTCATCTGCTCTCCTATTTCCTTCTCCTTTGACCCCAGAACAACCCGTAGGACCCATGGGGTTGGCACTGTGCTGTGGTCCCTCCCAGTGTCCTCACCCACACTGTGAGCCAGGGGTGCCACCAGTGGGCACCGAACGTGTGCAACTGACGTCTTAATCGTCTTTGCCGACTTCATTGAGTGCGGTAAGAGTGAGCCGAGCGGGTGTGTGTTTGGGTGTCATAGTCAAGCGTGTCGCTCAGTGTGAGTTGTTTGCATCGCGAGTTAATTGTGATGCTGTGGACGGGCTTCACATACCAAGAACGAGTATGGGCTCTACCACACTGTGGTGGGGGTGGGGGCGTTTCTCCAACCCCGGGTCTCTGACACAGGAGGGACACGAATTTGCCACCGGCTCCGTTATCCCTGGGGAAAGGTCCCCCTGCCCATTGCCATCTGCCGTCTCGCAGCCATGGCCATTCTCCTGTCAGCCCTGCTGTAAGGTCACGGGTTTGGAGGCTGGCAGAAGAGTCCCCATATCCCACTGTGATCTCATGGTACCGGCTCTGCCCCTGGGAAAAAGGCCAGCCCCGGAGTCTGGAGGGACGGCTTTTTGAGATCTCTTGGCTCCTTAGATGCACAAGTCAGACACGAAGCTCTGCTCAGCTGACTGCCGGACAGACCCACACCAAGCCCATGGCTTCTCAGTTTCCTGATACCCAGGCAGGGCAGGCTGTGGAGCTCTGAAAGGACCCGATCCCCAGATGGCACTGGCACAGAGGGCCCGCTCTGCCCAACGAGCTACAGAGGGCTTCGGGGAAGGCTGGCTCTAAGCTGACTCTGTTGGCATTTCCCTGCGACCTTGGGAAAGTGCCCCCTGTTTTCTGCCTGGTTTCTCCCAGCTGTGTAGAAAGGAATCGTGGCTGTTCCTAGGCTGTGTTGCCAGCATAAAAGACACACCCATGCTCTTTAGAAGGAAGGCGTTCTACACGGGGGCAGGATGCTACTCCCTAGAAACTTGACGTTTATCGCCACTTGCCAAATGCCCAGAATCACTGTACAGAAAACAGACGTGGGGGGGGGGGGGGGGCAGTTCAGTCATTTCCAGAAGCCCTGACATCTTCCCCTCTAGCACACTGAGGCTGGTCCCCACTGAGAGGCACCGAGGGCTTGAGACGTTGCTGGCTTTGCATTTCTGTGAGTTTCTTGCCTGTTACTGACAGACGTCAGTTGCACACGCTTGGCAAGCTGTCATACATGCCCGAGTCTGAGTCCACGGATGCCGAGGGACAGTGTGTGACAGAGCGCAGAAATGGGCAAGAGGGGTTTGATTGGTCAGGATATAAACTGTTGACATCTAAATAAAGCAACTTTAAAAAAAATAAATAAAGCTACTTATGGTTACCGCCTCCGATGACCTCCCTTTCAAGGAACATTAGATGGAGAAGATAAGCAGATGGGAGAGAAGGGGGGCAGAGACCAGCGCTGGCTCTCGTGGGGCCCCTCTAGGGGGCTCTCAGTGGGACAGGATGGCAGGTGGCCCCTGCTGGTGGTGGCGTGGCTCTCAGAGCTCGCATGAAGGGACACAACTTGGTCTGGGCTCTCAAAGTGTCCCAACTGTGAGACTACTTTATACCAACTTTGGTAGTGACTTGTCTCCTCCTACGTTGGGGCTGGGGACTCCGGCCAAAATCTTTCCAAAAGCTGAGGATGGCGGGGTCTTGATATGTTTGTCCAGGGACCCTGGTGTCCACGCCCTGACACGGATGGACCAGGAGCCCATTGTTTCCTGTACTTTTCTTCTGCTCTTTGGCCTAAACAGGAGGGCTGCATGATTTTGTGAGAGAACGGTGACTATTCATCGCCCAAACCTCAGTTCAGAGCCATGCGGGCACTTACGTGGGTCCAGTGTGGACCGTGGGTCATTTGGTCGCTTGCCCTAATCTGCCTGACCCTGCTTTCCTGAATAGGAGCACAGAGAAGCCTGTAAAGTGCTTGGCACACAATAGGTGGCCCGTTCCCTCAGGGCCTTCATCTCCAGAGCAATCTGTACCCTCTGGTGTCCCAGGATCTGAAATGCGTCGGGTACGTCACAAATTTTCCTTAGTCAACTGACAAGTGAGTCATGAATGGGTGTTCTGTTTACAGGCTGTCCTAAAGCTAAATATTTGTAAAAATCTGCTCGACACTCTGCAAAAGGAAGTGCCAAGGACGAGGGAGGGATCAAGGCCATCAACGTCACCGAACAAAGTCATCCTGGGGCTCGCTCTCAGTTGATTGTGCCAGGAAAATGTGTTCTTCTCCAGGTCAGAAGGTAGAACGTTGGACGGAAAATCAGCCCCTCAGTCAGAGTCCGAGGATTTCTGGGTAGAAAACAGGGCTGGCCAAGCCAGGCTGGGGCCTGAGCCATCAGCTGGGGCCATGGCACGATCAAGTCCTTGCCATTCCAAAGTCACCATGATATTAATCACCAATTTGGGCTTGGACAGGCAAGTGGAAAGGCTTCGATGCACTGGGGGCAATCAGAGACAGCCCTTGGGCAAGCCTGATGTACAGTGCAAGTTTTGGCCTCTTTCTTAGAAGAAAATCTAAACCTCTCCTTCGTGTCCCCCTGCACTCAGCATTCCCTTGACTGCTGGGGGAGTGCTGTGGGGAAGCTGGGTGTTAGCAAAGGAGCACACCCCAGATTTCAACAAATCCCCCCCTTCCATACAAAGATGCAGCCACCAGAGATAAGAAAGATCTATCTATGTTGGCAGAGAAATCTGCCTATGATCTCTTGTTGAGCGAGAAAAGCAAGTGGGATGAAATAGTACGATCTTAATATTCACACCGATCTATAACCCCCTCCCTGTGGCTGTATGAGGTAATGGGAGCTCGCGGGGTTTGGAGGGGGAGGGACTTCTGTTTTGTACTCTTCTACATGACCTGTTTTCATAACAACTGTGCATTACTTGCGTAATTTTTAAGTAAGCTTTCACTTAAGTTTCTTCTTTCAGTTTCCCTGAGGACAGTCACTGAACACATGTAGTAAGCAGCCTGGGATAACTCACATTTGGCTCAAATTTTAAGGAGCATCTTCTGGATTCCAGATGGAGGAGCTGACAGACGGCCACGCCACCGGAGGCCAGGGCCAGACCGGAGGCCACGATGCTTGGTGCACTCATCTGTGGAGGGCCCCCTGTGTGCAGGCACATTCCATCTCTTCTCTTCTTAAATCCGTAGGGTTGACTCATTCAGTCAGCAATTACTCTAGCACCTAGAATGTGCCATGACGCATGCTAGGACCCTGATTCACATTAGTGAAGAAACAGATATAGTACCTGCTAAGTTTGGAGAACATCAGCAACTTTCCTAAGATGACTCAGCTAATAATTGAAGAAGGGTGATTATTTTATTTTATTTTTTATTTTTTGGAAGATTTTATGTTTTATTTTTTATTTATTGTGTTATGTTAGTTACCATACATCATTAGTGGTTTTTTTTTTTTAAGATCTTATTTATTATTTATTTGACACAGAGAGAGAGATCACGAGGAGGCAGAGAGGCAGGCACAGAGAGAGGGAGGGAAGCAGGCTCCCTGCTGAGCAGAGAGCCCGATGTGGGGCTCCATCCCAGGACCCTGAAATCATGACCTGAGCTGAAGGCAGAGGCCCAACCCACTGAGCCACCCTGGTGCCCCCATCATTAGTTTTTGATGCCATGTTCCAAGATTCACTGTTTATGTATAATACCCAGTTCTCCATGTAATACATGCCCTCCATAATTCCCACCACCAGGCTCACCCAACCCCCATTCCCCACCCCCCTCCCCTACAAAACCCTCAGTTTGTTTCTCAGAGTCCACAGTCTCTCATGGTTCATCTCCCCCTCTGATTTCCCCAACTCACTTCTCTTCTCCATCTCCCCATCTCCTCCATGATATTTGTTATGCTCCACAAATAAGTGAAACCATATGATAATTGACTCTCTGCTTGACTTATTTCACTCAGCATAATCTCCTCCAGTCCTGTCCATGTTGATATAAAAGTTGGGTATTCATCCATTCTGATGGAGGCATAATACTCCATAGTGTATATGGACAATATTTTCTTTAACCATTCATCCATTGAAGGACATCTTGGTTTTTTCCACAGTTTGGTAACTGTGGCCATTGCTGCTATGAACATTGGGGTACAGATGGTCCTTCTTTTCACTACATCTATATCTTTGGGGTAAATACCCAGTAGTGCAACTGCAGGGTCATAGGGTAGCTCTGTTTTTAATTTCTTAAGGAATCTTCACACTGTTTTCCAAAGTGGCTGTACCAACTTGCATTCCCACCAATAGTGTGAGAGGCTTCCCCCTTTTTGCACATCCTCTCCAACACTTGTTGTTTACTGTCTTGTTAAACTTTGAAATTCTAACTGGTGTAAGGTGATATCTCAGTGTGGTTCTGATTTGAATTTCCCTGATGGCTAATGATGATGAACATTTTTTCATGTGTCTGTTAGCCATTTGTATGTCTCCATTGGAGAAGTATCTGTTCATGTCTTCTGGAGGGATGATTATTTTAGACCCTGGCAATCTGGAACACCTCCCTGAAGGAAAACAGCATTTGAGCCTCACCTTAAAGAGGGAACGAGATTTGGACAGACAAGAAGATACTCCGGGGGCAAAGGACTGGCGGTGGGGGGGGGGGGGGGGGGCCAGTACAGAAATGCAGAGAGCAGATTTGGGCCATAGTGGTGATTCTGGAGTAACTGGAGGCCAGGGTAGAAGGGGAACTGGAGAGATACCAGCCCCAGGAGCAGGTCAAAGTCATGGTGTAGGGTGTGAATGACCTATTAGCAGCTTCAACTTTATCCCGGGGGTCATATTGGGGAATAATGTTGTTGTTGTTTCCGTTGAAGGGTGATGTGATCCGACAAGCTTTAGGAGGTTGGAAGGGAACCGTGTGGCCCAGAGTCTTTGAGCCAGTCTGCAGGGCTTTGGATCCCTGTCCTACCACTCACAAGCTCTAGAATGTGGGGTAAGAGACTTGACTTGCCTGTCTCTTGGGTTCTCCTACAGTAGCATGGGGATGAGCTAAGGGTGCTAGCCTGAGAGTGACTGGAAGAATTCAATGTCCTAATTTATTACTCTTGTTTCTCTGGCATCCAGGTCAAGGACGGAGTGGGTGAGATGCGAGGCAGAAGGTGACTGCAACTGGCTGAGTGAGAGACGAGGTCTCACACAAAATCTGTGACGATGGAGACACAAAGTGTGGAAACAAGATGCAAGGTGAGTGGACAGGACAGGTGAATGACTGACCAAAGGAGGGGGGCAGGGAGGAACCCAGGGTGACTTTGGCTCCTAGCGGAGGGGACAGATGGTTGGGGCCGCCAGCAGGGCAGTGACTGTGGCAGAGAAAGCCCCAGGGTGTGGCTGGGCCATGTTTCAGGGAACTGGGAAGCCACACATGGAGGTCATCAGGTACAATCAAGGAGTCTGTTTGAATAGAAAACCGAGGCCCTTCTGTTTATACTCAGCATTTCTGGACCATGAATTCTGAGGTCTCGGGACATGGCTGAGGAAAAACAAGACGGGGCCCTGGCCCCAGAGCGGGCCCTGTGAGAGCGTATACCTCAGTCCCCCTCCCCCACCCTTGAGTGGCTGGTGGGCACACTCTGTGTGAACAGGGTCATGTCGCTCTAGCTGCAGTCTGTGTCTCAAACAGACCAGAGGCTTTGGTCCAGCCTCTATGTCCAGCACAGGCCTTCTGCTGGAAATACCACATTAAAAAAAAAAGCCTCAAAAATGTCTTTTCTTAATAAGCCATTTGCCTACCAATTTTCTCCAGAACTATTAAAAACAAATATAAGCAAGCAAACCATTAAAAATTAAAACTCCAGAAATTTGGAGGCCATAGGACGGTACATGGAGAGAACCGAGGGAGTAGGGACAAGCCGGCCTGTTTCCTCATCTGAGACTCAGGTGAAGACTTCGGGTCACAAGAACCCTGGAGGTTGCAGAGGCCACGATGTCCAGTCAAAAGCCAGCTCGGCGAATGTTCAGTCCACTGTCCCTCACGCAGTCGGAGCGGGGAGAGCAATCAGGACTCGAAGTTATGTGCTCTTACTTCCCAATGGGGCTACAAGGATTCCCGTTCTTTTACTCCAAACTACCCGACAACACAGTCTGTGAGCCTTACATTCTGTTTGCACATTGAGACCCTGGGAAGTCATCCCTGGACGGAACTCCACACCGGGTGGGGAGGGCCTTGTCCGGACACCGTAAGGGAAGAAAGAGTTAGGGGGTGACAGGCTGGTCAAGAGAGCTCAGGCCACCTGGACACGGGGTTGGATGTCTGCCTCCCAGGAGCACATGGCCATGCTCCCTAAGAGGGACAGAAACAATCCAACAGTAACATCGTGTGGCGATAGAAAGCTCTTTCTTCCACCACCACTGACCTAAATCCTGATTATGTTGAGTCTAGGAATCTTAAAAGTCACTGTTACCCCTGTCGCTCCCATGTTCACCAGGGGTGGGAGTGAAGCGAGGCACCCCTTTGAGAGGCATGAGCAGAGGATGTGCCGGGCATCTCCCCCTCCCCAGCTCATGCTCTTCTTGGGAGGGGGCTTCTGGTGGGAACTCTCGCAGCATTTATCCCGTGCTCCTGCTTCCACAGTGGATGCCCCCCTCAGTGTCACCAGCCCGTCACATGCCTCCTTTCCCCCACAGCCCTCACTCTTCCTGCGACCCCAAAACCCCAAGAAGGCAGACCCCACCCCCACGTCCACCGTGGGGCTCAGAGACACATCTGACTCCAGCCGAGTCTCAGCTCTGGGTTGATTCCCCTGAAGCACAGTGGCCCCTGGCAGGTTCCTGAAGCCGGAACCGAAGCAGAGGACGCTCTGATGCAATCGAAGTAGCGCCCTCTCCGGGGTCCAGCCTCCCTGCGTCTACCCTTTCCTCATCAGTCTGCAGGAGCTGGGAGTGGGCGGGCGGCAAGCTCCAGGGGTCTGGATGACTCATTTCCTTCTGAGAATCAAGACCGGGTGTTGGTGGAAGCAGGAGGCCTGGGGAGGGGGGGGGGGGGACACTGGATGCCTCTAGAAGCAGAACGGCGAGCGAGGCTGCTTCCAAGCCACGAGAGGACATTAAACTCAACAAGCATGTACGTTTTGGGGGAAAGAAAGGAGCAAGCATGAGAGAAGAGCCATTTTATCCCTTTATTATATACAATATTAAGGCACAGGTTTAAGCAGCAAAGAATAGGAAAATCTTTGGCTGACCAACAGAAACCACATTGGCCGTGGGGGGCACTCTGCGTTCTTGGACATCACACCCCCCCAACTCGGCACAGAGACCCACGTGGCCGTGCAGCTCTGCAGACACCCTTCCGTGGGACGAAGATGCCGAAAGGTCATGCCAGAGTCCACGAGCGGGAACACAGCACGCTGCCCCCAATCACGGCGACGACACAGTGCGGGCAGGGAGCACGGGCGCCCGAGGGCTGTCCGAGAGGTGGCTGAGGTCCCTGCCTGCGCCTGCCCTGGGTTCCCAGGCGCTCACAGCGATCCCATACGCGCCCCGTGGGGGAGGTGCCACCACGGCCCCCCCCACAGCAGGAGGAAAACACCTCCATTCCAAGAACACCACCGCAGACAAAGTTGCTTATGTTCTGTTTTGTAATAAATCCTTGCAGGTGTCTCTACGCGACCAGATTCCGAGGCAAAGTCACACGTACACACACCACCGAGCATCGGCGCTTTGAGAGCTGATACGAGAAAATGCAGTGAATGTACCTCACGGTATTGAGAAGAGTATTTTAATTCTGTGAAGAAGCACTTTTATGACAACGCTACACCTCGGTCACCGCAGTACACGATAAGAACATGCGCTTAAATATTACAAGGCTTTACGGAGCTCCTGCCGGAGCGCTCCACTAAGGACTACGGCCCCCACCCGCGTGTATGCAGAGGCGCGAACACATACAAGGCATGGCAAGAGAAGAGATTTTCAAAAGCGAACCCACTAGAAGTTACACGTACTGATGCCTATTGTCCTCCTTGGAAGGGGTCACTTTGAGAGGCTCTACGAGTCCAAAGACCGATTCCAAAGAATGTTTTTGGGATTTTTCTTTTTTGAAAGGTAAAAATGGTATGACCTTCATCACCCACTGTTATTTGTTCAACTGGGATGATTTCCAAACTTAGATCCATCCTCAAAGGAGGAAGATTTCTCATTGATAAGGATAATCAAGGCCAGGCCAGGCCCTAGAGGCCATTCTCACAGAGGCATGGGCAAACTGTTTCTCCTGGGGACAGCCATCAGCACAGAGTCTCCCAAAGGGTCACCGTTTAAGGGGTGAGATGAAATACATGGATATTCCGGATATCAAGCAAGGAAACCCGACACACAACCTTGCAGTCATGCCTCATACGTATGCACGGACATACACACGTCTTTATAAATCATTAAATTACTAAACAAGAAAAGGATATCCTACTTAAAAAGAGGAGAGAAAAACTTGCTTCTTCGTTCCAGAAGAAATCCATTTACTGAAATGCTGACCTTTTACATGTTCCCAACTGTCAGCTTCTGGAAGCTTCTTAATGACTCCACCCATCTCCCCGTGGAGCCAGACCTCAGCGGCAAGCTGATTAAACAGTCCTCTCATTGGAGGAAGACATTTTAAACACATCAATTAATTAGCAGAAAGAAGAGAAGAAAAGCCACATTTATAAAGCATCTGCCAGGGCTGCCTCGGGCGAAGCCAGCATCGGGCTGGATGCCCTCTGGCTACGGGACGGCCTTACCGGTTAAGGATACCCACGGGCTCCCACTCAGCATGGCCACGGGACCCTTTGTTCAGGAGGGCAAGTTTACCGCAGCTCACAGCACACTCCCCGAACTCCAGGGCAGACTGCAGCAGGACTTTGGTTTTGGAAAATGGGTGGAGTTCCCTGCCTCGAAACCTTTTAAAACCCCGATCCATTCTTCATGGCCTCCTGGGAACGTGGCCTCCCCAGACGTCTCTGCGACTCTCGAGGCTGCTGGGGACCCAGTTTGTCTTCTCATCAGCCTGCGGCATCAGAAGAACACCGGGGGCTGACGACGACCCGGGCAGGGGGAGAAGGGGAGTGATGGCCAGCTCGTCTGCAGCAGCCATCGTGACAGCCTCTCCCCTGAGCGACAGACCCTTGCGGTCTCTGTTCCAAGATCAGAATTCATAAGGAGCCGCTATCTGGTTATCGGACCCCAGCCCTGTGCCGTCAAACCCAGGATGTGCTCCTAAGAGCTGGCCCCACAGGATGGAAGAGAGAAGGGCCCCACCGCTCTGTGCGCTCCAGCCAATGCCCTGTGAGGGATGAGGCAACCCTGTCCTGCAGGCCTGCCTAGAAGGGGCCCGAGAGCACACGGGCACTGGCCACTGGCCTCTGGCAGGCCGCAGAGAAGCCAAGAGAAGAAACAGCTAAGACAAGGTTCTGCACCTGCTTTGCGACGATCTTCCGGAATCCAGCGGATCCCTTCCATATGATACCCCGGTCAACACGCGGAAACTGCCAGACCACCCGTTCCGGGAGGAAGCCAAGTGCCCCCGGCAGGTCTTCACATGAAGCAAAGCCTTTACCCTTCACACCAAGATGGGACTCGAGGGGTCCGTAGACACCACAGAATCCTGCCATCCAGGCCTCTGGGCAGTGCACAGGGGTTTTTTTTCAGTGGATTTTGCGGCCCTGCGTATGATGGAACACGGAGACTTCCATCTGTACCTCGTGTTTATGGGCAGTTCTAGGAGTTCTGGGCTCAAGTCCTCCTCCTAGGTTCCCGAGAGGTGTGGCAGCTGGGTGTGTGTGCGTGCACGTGCGTGCGTGTGCGCTCTGCACATCACAGCTGGGGCCAAACCCGGCTGAGACATGGCATGAAAGATGGCTGTGACCCGTGTCGGTGGCAGTCCAGCCTGTGATGGGGGCACAGCTCCCCTCTTCTCAGGCCCTTGGTTCAGATGCCACTGCTGTGAGCCTTTGGAGAGGGACTGAACCTCCCTGAGCCCCCGTTTCCTTGTCTGTGAAATAAGGTTAAAGCAGCCCTTACTCTCCAGGCGGCTCGAGGACTCATGAAAAGATGCTCACCACCCTGCTTGCCTACAGCCAGCACCAACTGGTAGCTCTTTTTCGGCAAATCAAATGAGATAAAGGATTGTAAAGGGCCCAGAACGCAGAGCAAGTGCTCAGTGTTTGTGATCCCTTGCTCCTATGGGCAAACGAGGCTTCCAGAAAGCTTCGAACATGAAAAGCATCGGGGGCTGGGGGAGGGGGCTGGCGTGGCAGGAAATCTCCCAGAAAAGAACACATCTGAAAGCTAGAGATCCCTTTTCTTACGGGAGAGACTTAGCAAGTCAGAAGAAAAAAAGAGTCCTGACGATCACAGCAAAGCTGAAGAAGCGACCAAGGCCGGCCCCCAGGCCTGGAGGCAAAGGGTGTGCCGGAGTAGAGAGACAAGGCTTAGGGAACACCAGGCTGTGGCTCCCACTTTTACCCACTTCTAGGAGAGACCGCCTATGTTTGAGGTGGCCCGGGTGTGGGCCGTGGGGCCTGGCCGAGGAGACTTGCCCTCCTGCCTCTAGACACTTGCATTCGTTCCTGGTCCATTCGTGATATTAATTAAGGAGTCAAAACATCCTTAAGAGAAAGCGTCCCCATCGCCTAAACCTCACCACCTGTAAAAAATGATGGGAAGCAGAGACTGGGGTCTCCCTCCCCATCCCCACAACCATCCACACTCACACAGCCCCAGCACAAGGCAGGCGGCCTGGCCGCCAGAACCACTGCAGCTTCCCGGGCCTGATGGGAGCAGAGGAGGCCGAGACCACACAGAGCTCAGTACCCCCACAGAGCCGGGCTTGGGAAGGGGCAGTCCTGCTCACTGTCATGCCACACCTGCTCTGGCCACGGCCACGGCCGTCTTCCTCCCCGCTCTGGTTTACGCTGCAGCCCTCCCTCCACCACTTCCCTCTGGGGAGGCTATAGCTCCCCCTCCTGACACCCCCAAGACCAACTCTAAAATAAGCCTCCCAAGCAAAATTCCCGGAGGAGTGTTGTGTCCAGGGCTCCACATAGGTGGGACTTGAGAAAGTCTCAACCCAGGTCTTTTTTTCCTTTAGGAAAGGGCTTGGGATGAGAAGGGTCCAGCTGACCTGGAGAGAGGAAAGTATCCCCAAGAATGTCTGCCAGCCTGGCTAGCGTCTCCTCTCCCCTGATCTAGCACCCTTCAGATTCGTAAAGAAAGCCAGTATCTGAGGCGTCAGGGGCCCCCGACCCCCTTCACTCCTGGCTCTTTGACATGATGCTCTGTCCTACTTTAGTCAGCTTGCCCCACACCGAATCCTCGCAACCTGTGACTATATATATATACTGGCCCATTAGGTCACAAAGCCAGTTCGTGGCACAGAAACACTGACATGCTAACATGGAGATCTACGCGGTTGTCCACGGCACACAGAGGAGTGCGAGGGGGTGGGGAGTGAGGTGAACAGGCTTGGACTATAGGCAGTCATGCAAGCTGTCCCAAGTGTCATTCATTTCCTGGAGGGCAGTCCTGAAAGTCCCATTAGCCCAACAGAGCAACGGGGCAAAAGGACAGAGCTCTGTGCAAGATGTGAGACAGAAGAGCCAGGGCCACGATCTGAACGCAGGATGTCACAGTGACCGTGGCATCTTCTGCCTCACCGGCACTCACCTCATTCCCCGTCGCACTGAGCCCCGTGACTCCAAGGGGGAGGAGGCGGCCAGGCCTCCAGCACACGGCTCTGTCCCACTGGTCACTACAAAGCAGAAATCCGATTCTGCTCTAACAGATCCCAGACCTGAGGAATCCCGCCGTGTTGTAGTAACAAGGAAAGGAAGTGAAAGCAAAGAAGAATAAAATGAAAGAATGAAGCAGAGGAAGAGATGAAACTGAGAGCAGTTAGGGAATTTGAGCACCAAGATCAGAACGCTCCCTTCCTGCTTCGGGTTTTTCCTGCTGAATCCGGAAAATCTAAGAAGCCCCACCGTCTCCTCAAAATCCAAACCAAGCAGGGAGTTGGGTGAGAACCTCCTTCTAAGTGTCCATCACGCAGACACGGCTTCTCGCTGCCAACCCCACACACATTCACAGGAAACCCTGATGGCACAGGTGACATGACAGGATGCCGAGAGAGGCTCTCGGAGATTTCTAGGAGGTTCTTCTTTAAAAAAAAATAATGATCCCCAAAATAAACATGCTAAGAGGCAAGGAGAAGGGGGGGGGGTATTTCACGGAAGATCCACGTTCAGGTTTATGTGTTTATAGCCAGAGGGCAGGTGTACACAGACCCTCCCCGAGAGATACATTTTCTACACAGTGAGAATCCCACTTCCTGCGACGTCTCGGTTTCCAAGCCTACATGCGTCTTCTCCTCCACCGTAAGTGACGCGAATCCATAGCATGCTCGTCTTCAGTCATGTAGGTCTCCTGATTTTCTTTTTAAACGTTTATAAAAAGCGTTCTTACTAATTTAAGATCTTCATCAGTTCACATCCTTCCTGATTTTCCATCCACGACTTTCTCAATCTTTCTTCTGCCTCTCGGCCGCCCTCCTCATTTGTCAAGAGCCCCTCCAAGAAGGAGCAGGACACCGACGTTAGATGAGAACCTCCATCATCTCCCCGTCGGGGAACTCGGGCTTGTGGAGCAAGCTGCTGACGCGGCCTTTGTGGTCAGGGGACTTCCCGTGGCCCAGAGGGTTCTCTGCCAAACAGAAGGGGACATCAGAAGCCCGTCCCACAGAAGAGCATGGGGCCAACCAGCTCTCTCTCCCAGGGAACCACTTCCAACCCCAGCGCTCACCACCAGCCTCAGCAGAGGAGGCCGCACCCCACCATGGAGAAGAGCGAAATGATGGGCCCTGGGATTCAGACAGGAATAACAGAACCAGGTGGTGATGGGGAAGGTAAGTGTGTGAAGAGGGCCCTAGGGATGTGTATGAAGAGCCCCTCGCAGCCAATCTCCTTCTCTGCAAAACCATCCAATCCTGCGCCTACAAGCCACGTCCTTTCCACGTGTTCCTTGCCTTGGAAAAGTGTGTCTCAAGAATTAAACGTTCAAGGGACACCCGGGCTGTTCAGTTGGTTTAGAATCTGCCTTCAGCTCAGGTCACAATCCCAGGGTCCTGGGATCAAGTCCCACATCAGACTTTCTGCTCAGCGGAAAGTCTGCTTCTCCCTCTCCCTCTGCTGCTCCCCCTGCTTGTGCATGCACTAGCTCACTCTCTGATACAATAAATATAATCTGTATTTTAAAAATATTTTTTAGGATTTTATTTATTTGACAGAGAAAGAGAGAGAGAGAGAGAGCACATGTGGGGGAGGGCTGGAGGAAGATGGAGAAGCAGGCTCCCCACTGAGCAGGGAGCCCAATGGGGGGCCTAATCCCTGGACCCTGGGATCAAGACCTGAGCCGAAGGGAGATGCTTAACTGACTGAGCCACCCAGGTGCCCCATAAATAAAATCTTAAAAGAAAAAAAAAAGAATTAAATGTTCATAAAATGACAATGCTATGTTTTCGTGTCTACTTTCACGGCTGAAACTCAAGTAGCCCCTTGGAGGAAATGGTTAATTTATGCCCCCGAGAGCCCCACCTCCTCCAAAGAACTCGGGAGGGCTAACCACAACTCAGATTAACCCAAAGGCACAGCTGGTCTTTCCCCGGATGCTCTGGACTCACGGCAAGCCCACCGCGCTCAGGCTGTCTTCTCCTAAATATTTTAAAGCACCTCATTCTTGCTGGTGTGAGGGTTGTGCCAGAAGTCTACCTGCCCTGCAGTCAAGTCTGCCTTCCCCCTCAGTCGGGAGGGCGCCCCTAAACCTGGATCCCTGAAGGGCGAACCCCTCGAAGGCAATATCTGCATACCCAGTAACTCTGAAGTGCCTGGTGCCTGGCACTAGTTCCCACACAAGCTGGGGGGCTTCTCATTCCCAAACACCCCGCAGTGGGTCAATTCTCACACCCCTGGGGAAGCGTTGACTACAAAGCATCCATTAAAAGGGTACCTTCGTTTAAAAGGCAAACCGAAGTGTCTATACATATTTTGTTCCCGTAAGAATAAAGTGCATCAGGGTAAGCATAATTATGAAGAACCCCCATGGGGATGCCTGGGTGGCTCAGTCCATTAAGCAGCTGCCTTCAGCTCAGGTCCGTCCTGGGACTGAGTCCCGCACCAGGTTCCTGGGAGCCTGCTTCTCCCTCTCCCTTTGGCTGCTGCTCCCCTGCTTATGCTCTCTCTCTCTGACAAATAAATAGTCATTTTAAAAAAAAAAAAAGAACCCCATGAAGTGAGAGCTGATTGGCATTCCTGGCACCCTTCCCCCACTTACCCCCTCAGTCCCCAACCAAAGGCTCCCTCTCTGGTCAGAGTTCTCTGGATTTTCTCAGAGTAAAGGGAGGGAAGAAGCCATACCCGGTTTCTCCGCAGTCCCTTTGGCCCCCGGGTGTTTCAGGATGGGGCTGTTGGAAGGGGTCACGCTCAGCCGGCCACGGGTGGGCAGGGAGGCCATGCTGGGCCAGAAGAGCTCAGTGCTCTTGTCGGTCTGGGTGCTGCTGTCCTTGCTGCCCGTCTTTGCGTGGGCACTGCTGGCCAGGGCGGGGGAGGCGTGTTCATGGTGGTCCTTCCCTAGCAGCAACCCTGAGGACACAAGGATAGCTGTGTTAATGCCAATCTCGGAAGAAACACAAACAAAAATTTCATTTCCTTCTCGCCTGAGGACAGCCTCATTCATTGACTCATTTATCATGTCCTTTATAAGCACTTATCATTAGCCTGATAAGAGGACAAACAAAAAAAAAAAAAAAAAAAGAAAGGAAAGAAAGACCTAGAGCCCCGTCTCTAAAACTCCCTGGGTTTTTTGTTTGTTTGTTTGTTTGTTTGTTTTGGAAGAGTAGTTCTTAAGTAAGCTGGTAATGATGAATTATGAGGAACACTAGGATAAAATCATGCCCAGGGTAGTAGAAGAGGCCTCAAAGCCCATGCCGAGGGGAGGGGGCATTCCTGCCGGGCTTTCTGGAGACGAGGCTATCCGACAGCCCAGGGAGGGCTAGCCTTGAGCAGCATGTGTGTGCGGAAGAAACACGGAAGGCTTCCCGGATCTGAGACATGGAGCCCAGGGGCCTTGAGAGCAGCCCAGAAGACTGCCCCACTCTCGGTCATGGAGGGTCTCCCACAGACCTGGGTTCAAAAACAAATACTCTTCGCAGTCAGGGCAACACCAAGTCGTGCTCTTTATTCCCCAAAGCAGATCCCTTGCAGCGGCGAGCCACGCCCCCAGGAAGCAGGGAGCCAGCTGGCCTTCTGGACAGGGTCACTGAGCCCTGCTCCTCCTCCCTGCTGCCCTAGGCAGGCACTGGGGTGGAAAGGGGATGTGCTGGCCAGGAAAACAACATTTGTATTTCTGAACAGTGACACAGGGCATGCCTGCCCGGAAAGCGCCAGCATCCCAGAACACTAGCCCCCAGAAAAGGTGGTAGTAAGCACAATCGAGTATCTGTTCACTTAACGAGCCAGCCATCCAGAGAGGATCCTGGCCAGGGTGATTTCAAGGTGCCCATTCACAAGCAGGGCCGTCACATGTAACTGTGTATCCATTTCTTGGACACACTGTTCAAGTGCCGTGTGACTCCGTGGGTGGGGCCTGGGACTCCGCATCTTTAAGGAGCTCCCAGGTGATCTGGGGGTCCTTGCACTGCACTGCGAGGAACAAGGGTCTTTGGCGACCTGCTCCTCACACACCAGCTCACTTTCTACTTTACAATGCTCCTCTGACACAGGTCCTGTCCTTATCTTTTGTTTTATGGCAAAGGTAATGAGAATGCAGAGAAATGAACCTCTCACAGCTAAGAAGCCACAGAAACGGGATTCAGATGTGTCTGTGCCTGACACCAAGTCCAGCCAGTGCTCCTGGATCCCTGCACCCTGCCTGTTGAACCTCCAAGGCCTGACAAGGATGCTCTGATGGAATGAGGTCACCAGCCAGTCAGCCTGCCGGGGAGCCCCAGGCCATCCAGGACATACACACGGTCACCCCTCCCTCCTTCCGGAGCCCAGGAAGCAAGAGGCAGTGGAGACAATTTGGGAACTGCGAATGTGTCCCTCTGCTCAGCCCTTTGGTTTTTTGTGACGCGTGGACAGTCACAATCATGAGGAGAACACGAGAGCAGAGAACACAGCAACCCTTCCTGTGGACGGGTCCTCGGTCTCCTGGGCCTGCTTCAGACATGCCAAATGCTAGCGAGGAGAGCCCCAGACAGCGGTGGCTCGCCTGCCTGGCTGGATGTCGCACACCGCCTGCAGCAGGGAGGGACCCATCATGGCCCAGCACACTTCCCACTCCTGTACCAGACTGGCCTGAGCACTACTCCCCGGGCTCTCTAACCAGGGGATGGAGCTACGGGCCCTTGGGAGGGTCTCTGATGACCCCAGCTGCCATCTGCACATGTCCTCTCTGAAGTGCATTCCTGTGGCGGGCAGGGGCTGCTGAAGGGACCTGTGAAGGGACGGCAACCAGAGACTCTGGCCGCGCCTTTGATCCCTCAACACTGGCTGGTCCACTCTGCAAGCCCTTATTCCCTTTGGCACAAAGCGGCCAGGCTCCTCTGGGGTTCTGTGCGGAGGAAGACGGCTCTCAGCTCCACAGATAAACAAAACACACTCTGACCCAGGGAAAGGCATCAAAGAAGGGCCAGAGCCTGGGAGCCGCTGGAGCTCAAGGGAAGAGAGAGCAAGACGGGTGTCCGGGCACGCGCTGCCTGCTTCCGCTCCAGGCTCCGGCAGCCCTCTCAGCAGGGCTGCCCGTGCCCAGCAAACCCATTGAGGTTGAGGAAGACCCCATCGGCAGAGCTCACCTCTGCAACCACCACCCAACAAAAACGACCACCCACCACCCCTTATGCTTGACAGCATGGCTTCCAAAGCACTTTCTCCCCATTCTCTCGTTTTGCCCTCAGCTCAGCCACCTGGCAGAAAGCAGGACCTTGCTTTTCCAGACACAGATGCAAAAGTGCAGCCAAGTCCAGAGCCTGACCTCTCTGGGATTTTCTCATTTTCTGCCGTGAGGGTTACTTCGACTTTCAGCAATAATGACAATGACTGTGACGTTAATCAACCCAGGGCCGGTAGCTACTCTTGTAGTCTAGCTTTGCTTCCATATATCTCGTCTAATTTCCACAACTAAAGGGTGACCAATTATCCTCGCCATCCACAGATGGGTCAATAGACGCGGAGATACTCTGACATTTCGGCATCTCATGAATGGCAGAGCTGGGGACCGCCAAAGGGTCAGAACCCTTTCCACGGTCATGGAGGGTCTCCCACAGACCCGGGTTCAAAAACAAACACTCTTCGCAGTCAGGGTTTCCGACCAGGTGGGCTCGCCTCTCCACATCTGTGTAGCTCTTGCTTTTCCGATCCTGGCCTGAAGGAGGTGTGGGGCTCACCTATGCTCCCCTTCCAGGGCTTCTCCTCCTTCTTCTCCTCGGCCAGCTGGCTGCTGGTAAGCGACGTCTGGCGGGAGTGGGTCCCCGTGGCCGCAGCAATGGACGGGACGGAGCGGGCGGGACGCAGGCTGGAGGAGTCTGTCTTCCCGGCGTCTTTACGGGACCGCTGCTGAAGGACCTTAATCATGGCATCCTTCTCTATGATTTTGGCATGGAGATTCTTAATGCTATGTAACAAGACAAAACCAAACGGCCATAAACAGAAGCTATTTGGCGAGAAAAACCTGAACCATTTTTCTTGGGCTGCCCCAGGGACTTGAATTATAATTCAGAGGAAGAGTTATGCGCAGCGTGAGTCCTCAAACATTTACAATCTGCAAATTATACAAAACAGAACTTCCGTAGCAGATCAGAAGGGCACACCTTCTCTGGCCTCTCCTGGGACCCCAAGGACATATGCGCAGAATGGCTGCGGCCTCCCGGCAGGGACCTCCTGAATTATGGTGCACTCATGGACCAACTCAGAGGATCTTGGGTCCCTGGGGATGGGGGCCGGAGGGGCAGTCAGGAAACTCAACCACTCTGAAGCCTCACACAGGGTTGGCTTTCCACAAAGGTCAATGCCCCCGTTTTCTGAGAACAGAGAAATACAAGACAGACAGGTTTCCTGAGAAAAGAGGTTTTCATCCCCCTCATGGCCCAAAATGAGAATCAGAAAGCACGTGGGTTCCCTTCCAGACTTGGGGGTATGTGGCTGAGCCCATCAGCTGTTCAGAGCAGGGAGGGACTGGTGGGCCCTGTGTGGTACTTGAGGAGCGTGGCCATGAGCACATGGCGGTCCCTTACGTGTACTCCATGTCCTGACACCTCCTGGTGGCCTGTGCCACCTCCTCCTCGTCCTGCCAGATGTGGGCCTCGAGCGAGCTCTCGCCGTAGCTGCCATTCCTCGAGTGGTTGATGATCGTGGTGTCCCTGGGAACACAGGACACACAGACAATGACGCGTATCCTCCTGGGGAGGTATCTGAGGGCACCACAAGACAGTATCTCTTCAACCCCTCTCCCTCTCTGAAATCCTGGCCAGCTCTCCCCCTAGACTTGACAGAATGAAGACAGCGTCTGGGGAAACAAAATGAAATCCAAAGATCAAAACTCCCTGCTCTCCTGTGGGACCCCTACTGTACCCCCTATGACAGAGGGAAGCTGTTGTCATTGTACTTGTGTCTTCATGCCTGTCCTCCATACTTATCCTTTCTCAATCAGAGTCAACGTTCTATTTCGATTTCTCACCCACCTAGCAGCAATTCCAGTATTTTACAGTGAAACGGAGACTCGGCAAATACTTGGAAACACACACTGGGCCTCTCGGACAGCGAGGCTCAGGCAAAATCTTCCCTTGAGCCTGCAGGCTAGCTCGCGGCCAGCTTCATGAGCCCCTGTGTGACAGCCATGCCAAGTGGCGGGGCAGAGAGATGGAGACACACAGCTGTCCCTGGAAAGTCCAGTCAAGGAGCTGAAGTGGAGGGAGTGGCAGACATGGTGCAGGGTGGCTGGAAGCAGGTGCCTGGTTGAAGCTAACTACTCCTCTGCTGCTTTTGATAATTTAATCACTCCTAGTTAATGATGACTGGTAAAAAGAAGAGAATGGTGCCATCTAAGTGATCTAGGTGTATCTCCAATTCTAAGGTGCCCTAGTGTCTCGGACCAGTGAACGCCAAATTGATAAATGGTCTAGCCAAAGATCTCACATCTCTTGAACTTCATATTCCAATGCTGCAATCATATTTAAAATCTTAATAGCGTTTTTCTAGAACACTCAAGAATAGCAAAGAGAACTCCTTCTTTTATCACTCTAATGACAGCTATCAACAAATGAGCTTTTCCTTTACACCAGAGACAGGGTAAGTAAGACACGCTACACATGGCCTCTCACATAGCCCTCACAGCAACCTGGGTAGTTGGCCTTATCCTCATTGTACTGATGAATAAATAGGCGAGGTGACTTTGTGAGAACACCCAGTTAGTGAAGGTGGGGCAGATTCAAGTCCAGATATTTCGGTCCATGCCCTGAATCATCACGCTGCACTGCTAGAGCTTCCTGTGTCTTTTTAAATTTATTTATTCATTTGAGAGAGAGAGAGAGAGAGAGAGAGAGAGAGAGCACGAGCAGGGGGAGGGGCAGAGGGAGACGCTGACACTCCACTAAGCAGGGAGCCTGATGCGGGGTGTGACTGCAGGACCCTGGGACCATGACCTGAGCTGAAGGCAGGAGCCCCACTTCCCGTGTCTTTATGAAGAAGGCCTCAGCAAAAGGCACAAAGATAAAATAAACCAACAAAGTGGGTGCATGCAAGTATATTTGTGTGAAATGCAGCTGAAAATAAAGCACAAGGCCAACTAACATAGAAAAGAAGCAAATGCTTTAAACACACAGACAGCCAAAAGAACGCTTTGGAAGAGGTGGTGGAGGTTTTTGCTGTATTGTTGCGTAGGCAGAATTCTGAGGCCAATTCTGCAGGTCATGAATTTACCCTACAGTGCCCAAAAATCACCACCACAGAAATCAGTGGCTGAAGAAAACACTGTCAACCAATTAACTTTTGGAAAAATCACGCAAGGCCAGACACCAATTAAAAAATTCATATTTGGGGGGCGCCTGCGTGGCTCAGAGGGTTAAGCCTCTGCCTTCGGCTCAGGTCATGATCTCAGGGTCTTGGGATTGAGCCCCACATCAGGCTCTCTGCTCAGCAGGGAGCCTGCTTCCTCCTGTCTCTCTACCTACTTGTGATCTCTATCAAATAAATAAATAAATAAAATCTTTAAAAAAAAAATTCATATTTATGCTGCCACGTAAGGATAGCAGGAAGAATTAGATCAAAACACCTCAGGAGGTAAAATCACACACGCTGCTCTCAAAAACATTAACTACACTGCATTGGGATCTGTAAAAAGGTTCAAAACCATAAAAAAGGCCCAACCCCTCAAAATTCCGATCAACGGTGCCAAAAGGCACCAAGATGGTGGAAGCGTTCGGTAGACAAAAATCATTCCTTTAAAAATCACTGCTTATAAACACGAAGCATGCAACAGTGTGTATAAAGTTACAAACCGAATGGCTGGCCATTTTTACCAGTTCATACATGGCCAAGGAGCATCTAGACAAGAGCTGAGAATTTTGACCTTTCTCAAAAATTCTTCATTTCCCCTTTCTCCCTATCAAAAAAAAAAAAAAAAAAAAAAAGCAGTGCAAAATTACAGAGGTTTTCTTTGAAAATTAAAATTGGAGATCAGACTGACCCCCTGACCTCATCTCATGGATTTCCCCCAGATGGGGGGAAGGAGTGGTCAGGAAGGGGAAGGGAGTTCCCACAGAATTATTAGATGCCCAATTTACACATGCGGAAACAAAGAAGGGGGGGCCAGGCGCATTGGTGGAAGGGCCTTGATCTACCTGTGCATCTGAGACTCCACACTGGGTACAGGAGAGCTGCAGGGCTGGGGAAATCCCACAGGACTCCCATCCTTTGTGGGTAACACAGCAGTGTGCCTTGCCTGGAGGAAGACGAGCAAGGCGGGGCCTAGCACAGGTGAGTGGCTTAACGCGGGCTCTGACCGGTGCCCACCACAGGTGTCTCACGCCTCAGACCTTTCATTCCCCGACTTCTGGTCTGACATCCCAGTCCCGTTTGTCCTCTCGGGGCCCAGGATCCAAAGACATATTTAATCTCATAAAGCACGGGGAGTGGAGATGGCCACGACACACAAAGGACCCCAAGTCCGTTTCCAAGGTAACACATTTACACTGCTGCCAGGGCTCTCCTGTCCTCAGCCGGTGGGCTACAATGGTTCTCTGACCTAACCAGCCAAGAATTACCATTTCTGTTTCAGGAATCAGGTGATTTTTTGAAGGAACTCAGGGACACTCAGGAAGGTTTATGTGTAATCACACGCCCACAGTCAGCAGCAGAGGAAGAAGCCTGAAGGGGTGGGGGTGGGGAGGCCCTGCCTGCCTGTGCAGTGTTCCCTCCACTAACAACCCCACGGAGCCAGTGACTCCCAGGGCCATCGCGGACAGCTGGGCATTAGACCCAAAAGGGCAAGGAAGGCCAAAGGCTTCAGTAACTGGATGACCGTCTGGGCTCCTCCTCGAGACAGAGGTGAGTTACCGCCTCAGAAAACAGAAAGCTGAAAAGCAATACCTCGCAGCTCTGTAGAAATCTAGGCTTCACTCTTCTCACCCTGGGCAGGAACTGGAGGCCCCAATTCCCTCCAGCTCTCCCGCCGTCACTCTGGGGCTCCGCCACGCGACACACCTCTCCGGGGTCTGTGCCTGCTCCCGGGGCTCCCTCAGAGGGGCTACTGTGGGCTGTTTGCCCTCATACAGACATTCACAGCCGAGCACTAGGAACTGACCCCCGGGGGTCATTCTCCACACGAGTCCGTAGGGTCTCTCCAGGTGTGAGCGCGTTGTGGCGCCCAGAGGACACACCTGTGCCCACATGGGTTGGCACTGCTCTTGCTCCAAGTTCCTGGGGGGAGCCCCTGGAGGGACAATTGCTGGGGGCTTCTCTCTGCCTGAGTAATGAAGGTGAAAGCCCTCGAGACCTTACAGAGTACCCCCATGCCCTCCACCCCAAGAGGCCTACAACATGGCCCCTAAAACGTGGCACCAACTACATGATGGAGCTGCATCCTGTGTTTACTCCTCACCTGGCTCGGGTCCCACCCTCCCAAAGGGCTCAACAACATCCCCCAGTAAGCCCAGTTTCGGGGACATTCCTCTGAGATTTGAGGGTCTCCCCCACTTGAAATGACCCTAAACTGTGATAAATCACAAACAACTGTGAATGAAATGCCCATGGAATCTATGGGCCCACAGCCAATGCAGGGGGCAGGGAGGCAGCGGGAGCCCTGATGGTGGGACGCACGGCCCCTCAAGTCGGGGCGCGGGGAGGGGACAAGACCATGTGCAGGTAGTCCCCAGCAGTTGGGGAAGAGCACTCCCTCATTCAGACAAGAGGATGCTTTACCAGCATTCCTTTGTCGATTATCAAGCATTTGGAGCTCATTTTTATTTTTAAAAGATTCTATTTATTAGAGAGAGATTGTGAGAGAGAGATCACGAGCAGGGGGAAGGGCAGAGGGAGAAGCAAACTCCTACTGATCAGAGAGCCTGACCTGGGACTCGATCCCAGGACCCCAGGATCATGACCGGAGCCGAAAGCAGACACTCAACCGACTTGAGACCCCAGGCGTCCCTAAACTCATTTTCAAAGGGGAGGAAGTGGTTGTGTGGAAGTCCACAGAAAGGAAGCAAAGCAGCAGAGGGAATAACTGACAACAGCAACAGTTTCAAAGCAAAAGAAACCAGGCTTCGGGTCATATCAGACCCCAGGGAACATGTGGCCCCATAGCTCCTGGCGAGTGTGACTGGGGATCCACCAGCACACCTCACAGAGCCTCGCTTCTTCGCCTGCACGATGAGGCTACTAACAGTTCCTGCTGGGCCCCTGGGGAAGGTGGGACCTGACCCAGGTTGAGGGTCGGAGGCGGCCCCATCGTCCAGTCAGGCCCCTGTTTAACAAGGACGGAATCTCCGCAGGCCCATGACACACATGCGTGGGCAAGAGAGCACAGCACCCCTCCCGGGGACCCTGCAGCTCCCCACCCGCTGCATCAGATGCACCGTGGGCTGACCTTACCTCTCAGCCGCTGCAGTGGCCGCGGCGTTCATGGCGAAGTGCCGGATGGTACTCTCCTCCAGGTACTTCTGCTCCCATTTGGTCATGTCGGCCTCCAGGGCCAGGATGCGCTCCTCCTTCTCCCTCACGAGTTCCATGAGGGCTGGGGCGTTATACTCCGGCATACCTGGTGGCTGGCCGTTTCCATGTTTCTGAGAAGCAAGATAAATAATGCATCTTGAGGCGGGAATGGGGCAGACCATGTACAGAGGGTGTGCGGACCCCACAGCACAGTCCCACTCTGTCCTCATGCTCTCGCTCCCTCTCTTACGGGGATGATGTCGACCCTCCAGATCCTACCGCCAAGGATGATCACCGTCCAAATTCTTCCACCCCGAATCCTCATGCACCTTATCTTGATGTTAGAGGGGAGACAACGCAGCTTCTGGGAGGTGGAATGAATTGTCCAGTTCCTCTTAGCTACTCAGTGGTAGCTCACAGAGGACGGACTGTCTGTTCCACTGAGGGCCCCAGAAGCAAATTAGCTACTACCTAAGAAAGGCTTTTATCAACCTTAAAGGGCTAACCAAAATAAAGTGCTACCAGAAACCTGTGAGTGAAAGTCAAGCTCATTTTCAGCCCCTTCTTTCCATCTGGGTCTGGAAGATAGGAAATAAAGCAGTTGTGTTATTTGCACTGCTCACGAGTAAGGATATGGATGTTCTGGATTTCTTCCCTTTGAACACAGGTCTATTATCTCCTCTAAATAGCATGACGTGCATGTTTTGAGGTTCTGCCTTTAGAAGAGAATGATTTCCCCCCATTACTCCATGTCCTGAAACGGACATTGCCCTCAAGTTTTCCAGCGACCACAAATTGTAAACACAGAGCTGGGTGCAAAGTGTGGGGTACCTGAATGCTTTACCCAGAACCACATCCATTAACTGGAACAACAGCTCAGCACATGAGCTGTACTCACAGACTCTGATCCTACCAGACAGACCAGAGCAAATGGGCCCAGGGGCTTTCTCTAGCCTGTAGGTTTCTGTTCCATTTTTTAAAGCATTAATTACAGCTATTCTAGAGTCTGGTCTAGTACCGAACACTTAAGCAAGAATAGAGCAGAAAGCACGTAACTGTCCTCATCAACCTGTACAGAAACCCACTGACTCCATCTGGCCAGGCGCTGACCTCAGGCAGGGGGACAAATGAACCAGTCCATTGAGATGAGAAGCTCCCCTGCTGTTAGGAAGTTAGGAAGTTTCCAAGAAAAAGACCCCATGGCCTGGCTAGGCTGCCATCTGTGCCCGTCATCTTCTGTGTCACCCCCATGTGATGTCATGTCAGCTGGCTGATTTCTGCAAAATCCTCTCGGCCTCAAATGAGATCAAGGCATCCCTCCACAGGGCCCCTGAGTCAGGTCATTAAGAGTTACTCAAATAAAAGCACAAGTTTCAGGATTCAATAACACAAAAAGAGCATGGTCTAATGGATAAGGATGCTGGTCAGAGAAACAGGTTGAGAGGGCAGGCAGGCCAGCTTCTGCTGCCCACTCAGCTCGTCCACAAGTATCTACTCACCACGTGCCTACTGCTAGCATTACCACAGTGAACAATACAGACTCAATCTCCTGTCCTTCATGTTTTCACTAATGATGGATGTCCTAATCTGCTAATGACCTTGGGCTGGTCTCTCAACTGCCCTGTGCCTCATCTTCCTCTTTGAGAATGTTCCCCCTCTCTTCTCTCTTCTACCTCACAGGACTCCTGTGGTAGTAAGATGTAAAAATTATCTTGAGCTCTTTGTAAGAAAGAGAAGACAGTGAATTCTTAAATGTGTTCATTTCCCTTCCTCTTCTCTTCATCTCTAAGCTTCCAACAATGCTAAGTATGATTTCACTTCTGTGGTGGCGGGAGATCCCTTATAACAACAAGGGTAATGGAGTTGAGTCTGGTTTCACAGCTCTCAAAAGAGGAGATCCAAGGATAAGTCATCTGACTCTAGGATGTGGGTTGGCACATTAACTGGGAAAAGAATATTCCCTTTTGCTCTAAAGATTGAGATGTGCTCTTTTTGTTGGCCAAAGTCTCGTGAGTACCCCTCAGATGCCAGCGAGGTAGCAGGCACCAGAGAAGCCTACCTTGTAGATGGGAAGGTCAAGTTCTCATTAACCGAGAAAAACTCAAAGGTGGACCTTTAAATACCAGGGTGCACAGCATAGGCTAGATGGCTCAGAAGTCCAGAGACAGACCCATCCTTCCTACAAGCTCGCAACTAAGCCGAGATGGCGGGAGGCCAGGTAGGTTCCTTAATTTTCTGGGCAATCTCACTAACACCTCCTTCCTTCATCAAGTACACACACCCAGAGCAAAATGTGTGTGCCTGCCATGAGAAAGAGCTGAGCTGGCCCGAACAGATGCTTTCAAGTGTTTTCAAGTATTCCAACCACAACCACTATGTTCTATCCAGTGATAATTCCGTGGAGCCCTGCCTTGCATTTCCCTGATTCCCACTTCGAGCACACGCGTCAGCAGCTGTGCAGGGGGCTTTGCCCACTGCATTGGCTGCTGACACACAAGCCCCAGGCGCTCTCGGGAGCCAGGAGTCTTTGGCCAGTGTATTATGGAGTCTAAACCAGCGGCAGAGTTTTCCTCGCTGAGGAACACATGGACCCGAGCTCGGCTGTGGGACTCTAAGCTCATCAGAAGCTAGGTTACACCGACAGCTGTGACTGGCAGAAAGAAGGGAAGGAGGTTGTGGCCAATATTATGTCCTAGGGAGAGCCCTGAACTCCTTCTTCTCCTTTACCTAGAAAACTCACTGATGACCACACCCGACTCATTTCACCCTTTTACTAGCTCCCACATGTAATCCCACCAGGACACCAAGAGCCTTCTGGATGGCCCCCTGGACTTCCACAGTCTCCCCTCCAGACCCTCCTGAGGCCACGAGATGGCTCTTTTTCTGACCTGCTGTATATTCCTCTCCAGCTTAGAAAGTTCCCGGTCATTGGCTCTCTGCTGGCCACAGGAACAAATACAATCTCTCAACTTGACTGGATGCCTTCCACCAGCCTGCTTCTGATGCCTCAGCGCTATGCGTTTTCCCCCAGCTAGCCGCTGCCAGCCACCCGAATGCGCCGCTTCATACCTCTCTCCCCTATGCAAAATCCTCCACTACCTCTGACGTTCGTCCCCCAGAATGTCCAACAAACTCATCTTTCAAAGTCCTACCCAAATGTCCTCCCCAGCTGCATTCCCCTGTGCCCAGCCCCCAAGGGGTCAGCACTTTCTCTCTTTTAAGGACTTTTGTCCCAGCAATGAGGGGACCACCTGGTTCCTTTTCTCCATGGGCCACGATGTTGGTCTGCTGGGGACAGAAGCTCTCTGTCCCCTCTGAGTCCACAATGCACAGTGCACAACCTAAACCACAGCATGGTGCTGGAGGAATGGTCGCCCCCCCGCCTCACCTGCTGGGTCCTCAGCGCATCCAGCTCTCTCTCCAGCCAGGTCCGCAGTCTCCGTTCCATCTGCTCCCGCTTCTCACATGCAGACTGCAGCTGGCTCAGGGCCTGCTGGAGCTTTTCCACCTTCTCCACATAGGCTTGCTTCTCTCGTAACTGAGCAGAGGACAGTGAAGACGAGCAGAGAACTCAGACCGGCAGTTCTCAAAGCTGAGGTGGAGGTGGGTGTGAGGGGTCAGATTAGCTGGGGATTGTGTTTGAACTACAAGTGGATGGCCCTTACCTAATGCCATCTCTCCGCCGTGCTGGGACAGAAAGGACTGACCCAAACAACACCAGTTACACCTAGAACAAATGGGATGCTTGGAATGAGAAACCCCTACCAGGGCACCTGCTTTCAGCCATGGGTCCAGCTCTAAGCTCCCTCCTTGGTGATTACTTAATCCTGTCAACATCTGCAGACATGGGAAATGAAGTTGGTAAAGAGTTTTTAAGCCCACAAGGAAAAGCTTATTTTATAATGTTAAGGAAAAAACCCCAAATAAAAAATCACATACATGCTCACAGCTCTGCCTGCCTATCATCAAAAACCTGGGAAAAAAGCCTGGAAAGGAAGACTTTAAAAGCATCACCCATATTTATCTGTACGGCACAATAAGAATTTCTCCTCTTCCTTATTTTCTTCTGAAGTTCTCGAATCTTCTATAGTAACTGTAAATTAAATTACTATCACGGAGAAATTGTAGGTATATGTACACACTTGTGATAAAGATACAATTTCCTATTGTAGATACGTGTGGAGTATCTTTCTTCACAAGAGTTCTGGGCCCTTTATAGGGGAGTAGTGGACAGCCCCGGACAGACAGGAAGGGCACAATGAACACCCCCCACCCACCACCACAACTGAGGAGATGGAGACTGAGGTAAAAAGGATTTATGGAAATATCACATCAGGCACGGATTTAGAATCACAATGCACAACGTCAACTCTCACTCCCA
Source organism: Mustela nigripes (assembly GCF_022355385.1). Classification (NCBI taxonomy): domain Eukaryota; kingdom Metazoa; phylum Chordata; class Mammalia; order Carnivora; family Mustelidae; genus Mustela; species Mustela nigripes. Next base: position 68,507,098 of record NC_081557.1, on the reverse strand, counting down.
GACTTTGTTTTCCTCCAGTTAGGAGCCTGGCTCGCGTCCATAAATCCCAGGCCCCTTTCTAACTTCCTGGGAATCAACTTGTGCCAAACGTTGACTCGATCTGGTCATGCATGAGAAGACACCAGATGGTAGCTCCTGTCTGCACCTGGGTATGCTGAGGCTTTTCAGGGAATCCAGATCCTGAGCTCGGCCCGCGATCACACTGGCAGGCTGGAACATGCTAGTGACTGAAGAGCCTGCTGCCAACGGTGGCTTCTCACTTCGAAGGCTGCACTGCAGGTGCTATGCCTATATCCTGGCCACAGCCACTGGAATAGGATGGAGAGACCTCTGACCTTTGGGGGCTGGGGAGCAGCAGCAAACTCAAAGCCTGCTCTAAACCTGCTCTTGGCAACATTTTCCATCTACCCCATCCATCCACTGTGCTTCTGATGGCTTGATTCAGTTGGATAGACATCTGAGAACCTACTAACTGCAGGCTTCTGTGCTAGAAGATGGTTCAGCTGAGAAAACATTCTGTGAGTCCCCTTCATATACTGCTTGCCCTATCCTACACTGTCCAGTTTTCTGGGCATGTGGCTGTTAGAACAGAAGGGCCATGAGATCTGTGCCTTTCGGTCCCTGCTGGGCCAAGGTCCACCGTGTTCCCCCAGTGCCTGCAACAGTACCCGGCATCCAGTAGGTACTCAAAAAATATTTGTTGAATGGAGAACTCTTACTTCTCATAAACTCCAAGATCCTCAAAGGCATGGCTCTGTCTCATTCGCTTTTGTCTCAGCCTTTGGTCTAGCAAGGAGTATACTGGAATGGGGAGGACTAAGAATAATAGTTCACATTAGCCAATGTTTTTCAAGTTCCTCCATGCCCAGCATTGTGCTTTATATGCAAAGATCTCACTGAATCCTCCGGTATCAGTAAAGGGACTGCTCTTGGGTCGTCTCCAGCTAAGAGAGAGAACTAAAGAGCTTACATGACTTGCTCAAGGTCACACATGGGACACATTCCAGGGTCAGGATTCGAATTCACTGTAGTCTGGCCCTGGAGTCAGTGTAAGCACTTGGGATGAGCTCTCTGAACTGAATTCAGACCCCTCAAAAGAAATGTGAATAAGATCACGGAGTGACACTGGAAGTCCAAAGAGAGATGCTGGAGAAGCTACACGCAATCAAAGATTTCTAGAACAACAAGAACATCCACAGTAGTGACTATAAAAACAAAACAAAAACTGTCTTTAGGAAGCTCCCCATTAACTTGTACTTCATTAGAAATATTAAATTTACAAGATTTTTAAAATTGTAATTTTCCTTGGCTCCACACATGGTGATGGCGCTTGAGTCATTTCAGTTATAACCATAATGAAGAGTGCTGGCCCCCTGGCCTCAGAGCAGACCTTGCGTCCTTTAGGGATTAAGGTCGCTTTCTGCACCAAATATACATCCTAGTTAATGGGTCCCACAGTGGTAACTGGGAATCCTCTGGGGCTATTGCTTGGGTCCTCATGCTAGACTTAAAATGCAGGTCCTGTATTGGACTGTGGGTTTAAAAGGCTTCTAGCGGAGAAGACCCTTGTTGACTTAGCAACATTCCCATTCGGCTGCTTGCACCATGACTGAATTTGCCGGGACCCCTGAGTTAGCCAGTGTCAGGAGAGGCCTTCTGAAGGAGCCGCTTTTCATTTTCGACAACAGCTGGATGAGTAGCAACACTGTCTGCTGCGCCCCAACACCGATGGCAGTACTGTGTGGATACCTCCCTTAGACCTCTTCCAGACTTCGAGTCTCCACTTTCGGCAGTGGCTCTGCACAGCTCAGGCCCCGTATCCTGGGGGGCTGGCTGGCGTGGGGGCCAGAGGTGCAGGCTGCTGTCCTCCTGCCTAGGCTCCTCCTCCTTTACTGCTGCCGTGTCTGCGGCCCGCACCCCCCAGCCTGACCCTCAGAAATGGTCGATCGACGTCCACCGTCGGGATTCCTGGCAAAGTCGGCCTCACAAAATGCCAGCTAAGGGATTGATTTCTTCAGAAACCACCAAATCCAGAATGCTTGAGAGGGATCACACGTTCCCAGACCAGGGGATTCACTGCCCAGCTGAGCCAACTTCTGGAAACTGGAGACCGCTTTGCTGAATGCCACACCAACTCTACCCTACTGGAAGACTTCTGCTTTTTTTTAATGCAATCAAGAGCCCAAAGATGGAGCAAATAAACTATTTTTAGAAAACGAAAACAAAAAAATAAAAACTGTTAGTCTCTTTTCTCTACAGGTACCAGTGGTTTACAGTCCTTCCATTTGTTTCCAGCCCTGGCCGCTTGCCCACCCCTGGTCTGCAGGCCAGGATTTGGGGGGAAAGTGAGCTCCTTCACCGCTGCCATTCACACTTGGCCTGGCTCTGGGCTGGATAAACTCTGCTGGCATTTATTTTGATTTGGGAGGCCTGCTGCATCCCTCCCCGTGACTCAAAGCCTTGGAGCTGGCTCCACTGAGGGGTGCCGGTTGGGTAAAGGCAACAGAGGCCCTTTGGGCTCTGCCCCCAACCCCATCTCACCTCCTCCTCCAGCTTGATGACCCTGGCCTGGGCGTTGCTCAGAGCCTGGTCCAGGATCTCAATGTGTCTCCGGTGGTCCTCACTCGCGGTCCGCACTGCCGCTAACTCCATTTCCAACTTCTCCTTCTCCTTCAAGAATTCTTTGTCTAGAAGGGAGACAAGAACAAAACTACCTCTATTAGAAAGCACTCACCCTCTGGGCTCATGGCCAGTCTACATCTGGCAGGGATTAGAAATAAAAAGGCACGCAGAGCGCGGAGGGTTGAATTACTGCTTTTGCTCCCTCTTAATAGCGGTGATGTGTGAGGTAAGGATTTGCTCAAAAACCTCGGTAACTCTAGATACATTACAGGTCACAGCTCCAGAGGCGAAAGGGACACCCCATTTTCTCCATAACTCACTTCTGTACATTTGTTTTCACACTTCATATAAACCTTGTACCTAGGATTTCATTTTATGCTCCCAACCTCCCCTGCTTCCGTTTTCAGAACCCATAATGAAACGGCAACCAGGGACTAACAATACTAATATTCCCATTCACAGAATCCTGAGGCCAGACAGCAGAGGGGAGCTCCAACCCAGGCCTCCAATCCGGAGCTGAAGCCTCTTCCCATATGACCTGCCCCTCCCCCCACCACCACATCTTTTCCTAGTTCTGCTCAAGAGTGGAAAGGGTATTACTTTGGATTTAGGGACATGCTCTTGGTTTAGGAAATGGCTTTCCTCCTGTTGCACGACCGTGTAACTGATGGCAATCATGGTCCCTTCGTACGTGGAGAGCAAAGGCTGCCCGACATTCGGTGGCTTCCACACAGCCTTCCTGCTGACTAACTACCACCTCAGTTGAAGCAGGGATGGCCAACGGTGTCATGGGGTCAGTATTATTTATCAGATATTATTCCTGTTAACAAAATCAACACATTTTTAAAATAAATCAGAATATTTAGTCATGTTGTTTATAACACGGAAAAGACATGAATGGACTCGATGTACAAGACTTCACACCCTACAAGACACTGTGTTGCAGTCACTGAAATTAAATAAGACAACAGCGGCGCCTGGGTGGCTCAGTCGGCTAAGCATCCGACTCTTGCTTTCAGCTCAGGTCACGTTCTCAGGGTTTTGGGATCGAGCCCTACGTTGGGCTCCATGCTCGGCACGGAGTCCACTTGAACTCCTTTCTCTTCCGCTCCATCTGCCCCTCCCAGATAAGTAAATAAAATCTTAAAAATAAATGTATGAATAAATAAATAAGAGGATGCTAGTGGCATGAAAAAAAAAAAAAACCTCATTACTGAAAAAAAAAATTGGTTACGTAAACTGTGTGCACACTATTCCATAGTTGTCAAAAACAAGGCACACAATGACAACAGTGGCACAGCAGGAGTTAGAGGTTGATTCCTACGGGGGCCCACGCCACTCAGATGCCTCTGACGGGTTACATGGATCCTGCGGTGCCCACACCACAGCACAGAAAACCACCGTCTAGAAGCTCCAGCAGCGCGTGCCAGTGGTTTCCTTCATTCATATTTCCTCATAGAGTCACCCCTGAATTTAACCAAGAGTTATCAAACATGAAGGACCAGCCCTGTGGGCACTGAAGCGAAGGAATGAATGCTGTCCTTCAAGGAGCAGGAAACATGCTTTTGAATACAGGGCTTGAGAACAAAAAAGGCACTTTAAGCCTGCAAATACCCACTAACAAACTCGCAATTTTCGAGCCGGAAGGGATCACAGGAAATATCCCCCTCCAGTCCCACCCCTGTTGCTTTATGAGTTAGAATAGGAAAGCCCAGGAGCAAAGGCACTTGTCCAAGGTCCCCCTGCCAGCTGGCGCAGAGCCAGGGCCAGAATCCGGGTCCCTGATGTTCAGGTACAATGTCCTTCCTGCTGGCCTGCCCCGCCCCTGCATTGTGAGGTCCCATGGACAGGATCTGTGTGCAAAAGCAACAGCATCAAAACTGACAGACTGAGAAGCCTTGCACGGTTAAGGAGCACATGTATTGCCTGGAAACCATGGTATCCCCGGAAACAAAAGGAGGCCACCAAGACCCTAACACTGAACACAGAATCACTTTCAGGCTATTTGTGTGTCTCACTGCAATCCCCTACCTCTCCCTTTCAGTGGCGTTTGAGATGCCACCTCTGAAACTTCGTCATCCGTGCAGAATGGCCACGAGAGGCCTCAACAGATGGGTCAGCAGCAGTTTGCGGGCTCTGCGCCACCACCCATAGCCCTGAGTGACCCGGAGCACTTCACGGTGCAGAGTCAAGGACACTAGAACACAAGCCCCACGGGTCTGGACAACATCTCAGCAGGCATGGTGCCCAGGGGCCTTGTCCAGGATCTGGAGGGCACCCAGGCATTCAGCATGCTTGAGAACCAGCCACTAAGGTTTGCAGTTTCTATCTGCTTATCAGCCTAAGCAAAGAAGTTATTCTCTGTCTTGAGGGCACCCAAGGACACAATGATTTTGACCAGAAGAGAGCAAAATGATAGACCTGAGCTCAAGACCAGAGGCACGATCAGGGCTTCTCGAGTTTTGCAAACTGATGGTCACAATTACTGCTGTGTCACAAGGACAACTATTTAGGTTTCTGAATTAAACATCCCTCGACTCCCAACATGTAAGCGTGTGCACACGCACACACACTCACCCTGGATTCCAGCATTTGCTATTTCCTTGCTATCATACTGTGGCTAAAGCATTCACCTCGACCTCAGAAAGAACAGGATTCAAACCCTAAGTTCACCACTTTCTGGCTATGAGGTCTCAGGCGTGGTTCACCGGAGACTCCGCTTCCTCATCTCATCAAATCTCCTCATGAGAAAGCAGCTACATCACAGAGCTGCCTGATGGCCCTATTAATGGAGAGGAAATACACAAAGCCTAAAGACCTGACTAACCTTGAGTCTGTTTTGGTCATTATTGACTCTCCGAGCCTAGAACCACCGCTAGCTCAATACTGTTGCATGAATGGATGATTTTCTACCAGGCCAAGTTCATGGCCGAGTGTTTAATACATGGTAGTTCTTGTTAGCTGCTAGGTATTTTCTGACAGCGTTTGCTACACAGTGCCACTCTGCCACTGAGGCCACCACTCATCAGACATCTGGGACAGACCACGGATGCCCCCAGTTCCCTCCTCTGCTCAGGCTCCCTGAACCTCACATCGTACACCACGACACAAAGACGTGACTATTGAACGAAGACTCCATGAGGTCTGAACTGAAATTCGCGGGTGGAAACACCTCTGTTACGAGTTTGGAAATTACCTCGGCCTTCAGGCTGCAGCCACCACACTTAGCATCACTCACACTGGCTCAGAAGTTTGTGTCCACGGAGAGGAAGTAGTGCTCTCCACAGCAAAGTTGTACTAACAGTGTTCATGGCAATAGCAACAGTAACAAAACCCACTCAAGTTTGCGGAATGACTACTTTGTTCCAAGAGTAGTGTCTTTGTTCCTTTTAATTATTCCCTTTCTTCTCAGTTTGCTGGGTGAGGTAGGCACCGCTCGTATTTCCATCTTCCTGCTGAGGCAAATGACCCTGGGGCTGAGTGACAGGCACACACAAGTGGGAGTGCCGGATCAGTGGAGAGAGAGAACGTGTCTCCGTGCCTCTCTGGTCACATTCATGAGCACGGCACTCTATGCCTTTAAGGTAAGGATCACAACAGTCCCTGCTTGAAAGATGTGCACGGTGAATGCCCAGGTAGTGTCAACTGTGAAGATGGTTCTTTCTGGCGTTCCTAAAAGCATGATCCGTTATAGGGTGTCAAGATGAATAGGTCATGGCGTGCCGCTCTCAGTCGGGCAGGAAGAGAGCACGGACACATGCAGAGGCCACGTGATGAGTCGCTCTGAGATGCCTGTGTGGGTGCTGTGAGAACACAGAGGACGTTTCACGGAGGGCTAGCATGTAAGGGGGAGTGGCCATCCTGGCGGTGAGCCTGTGGGCAGGGGGGCTGTGGTCCTGGAGAGACAGAATGGAGGAGATGCCAAGGGAGAGTCCCAGGGGTGAAATCACTGCCTAAGAAGGTCCCTTCAGCTTATTATGAGCTAAGCCCCTTTGGGAAATGTCAAGAAAGACCAGTCTCACGCTGAATTTCTGGTTGGGCTCCAATGTATATACTGAGAATTCCTAGAACAGGCAAGTTGACACCAGAGAACTCTTGCCCAGAATGTTCTGTTTACTCAGTGGATATGAATTACCCTGAACTGCGTGGAGCAGGGGGTTGTTGAGCCGATGGCTCTGGTCCCATTTCCACAGAGGATGTCTGCTCATACACTGTTTACTCTGGAAACCACAGAGGTGGCACGGCTTCGCAGCCAGGCCGACCTGGCTGGCTTCCGGCACCTTTGCACAGCGGCTCACCTTGGACCTGAGAGACGTGCCGGGTCCAAGGTCACACACTACTGCGTGTGACTGACAGGAGGTTTAGAACCACCAGACAAGAGAGAACAACAGCAAGAGTGGACACCTTAGTGGGGGCTTCCCATTTCCAGAGCCTTACAACAGAACCTCATTCTGCTCCTCACAACGACTCCATGTGACAACTGAGAAAAGCAGAGTGAAGTGAGCTAGGACCCTTGTGTGGGTCACACAGCTGTCTCTGTCCCGCAGAAAGGGCGAGAGTGGGTGAAAAGAGGAGCAGGAGGCTCCCTTTCCGTCCTACCTTCTCCCCTGCCAGTTCCAGGGGGTGTCCAGAGTGGCCAGTCTGGGGACACGGTTTCTACACGTAGGCTCCGAGCACCAGGCCAGACTGCCCGGCTGATCCACAGAGTGGTGGGCCCCAGCCACCTCTGCTGAGGTGTCCTGGGGACAGAGACCATGTGTGGGGTTGGACTTGGTGAGGAGGTGTCGGGGCCCCGTGGGCTGCACTGCTAGTTTCCAATGCAGCACCCCAACCTCTGGCTGGAGTTCATGAGGGAGTAAAGCTGTGACCTGGCTCTTCTCAAGCAGGTATCAATTCTGAGGCTTTTCTTGAGATAATGGGTTTTTGAGGAGGTTTTCCCGGAGCCGCATGTAACTAGAGGGATGGGGGTCCAGCTGCTGCCACCTTGACCAAGGGCTGACTAATTTACTAGAATGCGTGGAAGGTGAAAGATAGGTCTTCTCTTTCCTCTTCTCTCCTTTTAGCAAGAACCATGGTTTAACCCATTCACTCGCAGGTTCTTTGGGGATTTAGATCACACTCATCGTTGGTGTGTGATGTGTGTGTAGACATCAACACAGACCAAGCTAACTCTGTTGAAGTCCAAAATCCCATGTGCTCACATAGCAATGCACAACTAGCCCATTTGGGCACCTGGTTTTGCGCAACAATTTCCCTGGGGCACTTCTCAAGGAACATTCTCACTGCCTTGGATGTGGCAAGAGGGAGTGGTGGTGACGGAGTCAAGGGAAGACGAGGCAGGCACAATCCAACACTCCTCTCTGAAACACCAATGACCAGAAGTCTCGTTCTGACCGATGAGACTGATTTTAGGAGTCCAGTCTCTGGACCGCCCTGAGTAGAGATAATGTGAAGGATGTTACCAGAGAACAGGCTGTAGACTGCAGGAGTCAGAGGAGATGGGACTGACAGTGGCCAGGCCCTCCGTGTACCCCAGCAGAGGCCCCATGTCCAGCACTAGTGTGAGACAGCTTGTGCAAGGCATGAGCCTCCTCACGGGATCTCCACAGAGCAGACAACTTCCACGAAGTCGGCTAACACTCCGTTTAGAAGAACAATAGCTACAAGCCTCTATCCACAGGGCTAATCTGATAAGCAGCCAGGAGTGTACTACAAAGTCCCCCTCATCTGCCCTCATCTGCGCTCCCCATCTGAAGGACTCCAACCTGAGGCACCGTGTATGCAAGCCAGGCCAGCTAGCGTCTCTCGTCTGGGAACCTGCAAGTGGGAGCCAGGGAGAGGTGTGAGGCTGACCTGGACGGTAACCCAGGTCTTCCACTAGTAGCCATATTCTAGCATGTTCTTTGGAGAAACAGAGAAAGCCATACTGTAAAGAGTAAAGACTCAAGCAGGGAGATAGGGAAAGGTGGGTGAGAGTCCAGGCTACGTTACTAGGAGAGAGGAAAACAGCCATGCAGACAGACACAGACCCCTAAACACAACCCTGTCTTGATTCTCACAGACAGCCGGGGGCCCCTAGACCTCACGAGGTCTGCCTGCACTCGCTGCCTGGCTACTCCCTCACACCTTATGTTCTCAGAAAACAGTCCTCTTCTCCGGCCCTAAGCTAGCTCAGGCAGATTTTTCTTTTCATAATGAAAGATCACTAAGACACTCAGTTCTCTTTCTTTATACATCTACTCCTTCTCCACCAAGAAAAATCTTGGCAGTTGGTAATGTCTCAGAAGGCCGTGCCCAATGCTGTCAGCTCTGGTAACCAGAACCTTCTCTGTGCTGCTGATGAAACTCTTGTGAAAAGATGTCCAAATAATTATATGCCATATTCTCTCCCTAAAATTTCTTCTCCTGTCTCTTCTTCCTTAGGGATGCTTTGGCTCTGAGCTCCCCGGCACCGTGTCTTGTAACACTGGACAGATGTTAGGCAGGACTCTGTCCCAAGGGCCAGCTACACACTGTGAAGTAAATGAAGTCCCCCATTGACACTAAGAGAAACTCTGTGTGTGTGTGTATGTGTGTGTGTGTGTGTGTGTGTGTGTGTGTGTGTGACTACAGAGACAATAGGACCTATATCATTTAGCTCACTGCACGTTATGCAGGTTCTTTGTGCCTCAAAGTTATTCTTACGTGGGGCGCCTGGGTGGCTCAGTGGGTTGGGTCTCTGCCTTCGGCTTGGGTTATGGTCTCACGGTCCTGAGATCGAGTCCCACATCGGGCTCTCTGCTCAGAGGGGAGCCTGCTTCTCCCTGGCCCCTCAGCCTGCCTCTCTGCCTACTTGTGATCTCTCTCTCTCTCTCAAATAAACAAATAACCTTAAAAAAAATGATATTTTTACACTGGAGTGCACTCTGGGCCTCTGCCCTCACCTGCTCACCTCAGTTTCAGCATCAAACCAATGAACCTAGAAAGAGACCCCCCAAATATAATCCAGACAGGGCACTGTTTACATCAGAGAAGAGTCAGCTACTGACACGAGGCTTATTTGATGTGAAAGAGGAGAGATGATCGACCTTTAAAGCCACACTCAATAATTCAGACACAAGAAAAGTAATACACTACAACGCTGACCCCAAATGCTGTTTGTTTAGCTTTTCGCTGTCTTTAAGGTTTCTCAGGTACGGCAGATTGTGATTTCTGGAAAGGGTCTGCAGCTCTAGCCCTCCGAGGAGCCAAGAGCAGGTTGCCATGGTTCCGCCGGCGACTGGAGACAGAGGTTGTGAGTGGGTGGCTAAGTAGGCCTATTAACAAACACGGGGACACTCCAGTGGGGGCTTGTTCTACATGGCTCAGAGAGTGAACTGTTTTTAAAGGAATTCTCAAGGACAAAAATTAAGAACAGGAGTTCTTCTTTTTTCAAAAAGATTTTATATATTTATTTGACAGAGATCACAAGTAGGCAGAGAGGCAGGCAGAGAGAGAGGAGGAAGCAGGCTCCCTGCTGAGCAGAGAACCTGATGCGGGGCTCGATCCCAGGACCCTGAGATCATGACCTGAGCCGAAGGCAGAGGCTTAACCCGCTGAGCCACCCAGGCGCCCCAAGAACAGGAGTTCTAACCCAACTGTTTTGTAGAGACTTGGCAGAGAAAGGAGGGGAGGGGAAAGAAGGGATGTCGGGGGTGCTGAGTAGGAGGAAAGGGGTTCTGAGGAAGGCACCCTCCTCTCCTGGTCTCAACCAGAAATCTTTTCAGCTTAAATTTAGAATTTCCTTCTAATTTAAAAAGAAAATAAACTGTCTCTTTTTCATGGTACTAAGGCAGCAAGAAGACCCTAAAATGTGAAACGGTTTTCAAGACCCACCCTGCAAGTTTTTCTGATTCCTTTGATAAAACAGATCTCTCCTGCATGGGAGAGCCTGAACTCATATATGTTGTTGAGGGGGCAGCAGGTGGGGCGAGCTGTCCGATGAGTCCTTACCATCTTCTGCCTTGTATGCCACATACAGAGGCCCGTGTCTGCCTGTATGAACCTTCCTACTGAGTGTACTTCATACTACCTCTGTAGGATGTTAAGAATCTAAGACAATGAATCTTGGAACACTGAAAAAATGAAATTAAATTGAAAAAAACAAAATCAAAATCAAAATATCAATATTTAAAAAAAAAAAAGAATCTAAGACAATGGAAGTGTTTCATAGGGGAACAGCTATGGCAGGATTAGGAAACAGCTTACCAAGGAAGAGGATACTACTGATATGTGAGTGAATTCTAACACAGTCTTTAAAATAAAACTTGAAAGTGATAGCTTCAGGAGCGCCTGGGTGGCTCAATCAGTAAAGTATCTGCCTTCAGCTCTGGTCATGATCTTGGGGTCCTGGGATCGAGCCCTGCATCAGGCTCCCTGCTCAGCAGGGAGCTTGCTTCTCTGTCTCTCCCCCAGCTCATGCTCTCTCTCTCACAATAAATAAATAAAAATCTTAAAAAAGAATTTTTTTTAAACAATAGCTTCAGGTCCTTATCACTAGAAAGCTACAAAACCTACCAGGAAATATTCTAGTCATCTAATAAATGGAAATAATACATTTTGGTCTTAACATCCTTATATTTTCATTATATCACAAAATGCAGATTTTGTTATATAGAACATATAACTTATATTTTATATAAGTTATCCATGGCTCGTTAATATCCAGGCCTCAATGTGAGTTTGTTGCACCCAAAGTAAACTACCTTAGCTATATGGGAGAAATACCTGAATACCAGTAGTTCTCCTCAATATAATTTTCTATAAATATAGTTCTCTTGAATACAATATAATCTCTTAAAATAAAATTTTATCTAATTTGGTTTTCGTATTGCATTTTCATGCTGGAAACTGTACTAACACATTCAGGTACGATTCATAGGTGTTGGTTTGTTTGTTTGTTTGTTTGTTTGTTTGTTTTAACCTACCTCAATTTATGACCTCTGCAGCTTGCTAACTTGCTGGACTGAGCAGACACTTATGCATCCGCTCAGGCTCCCAAGGTACAGCTCAACCTCCCACTTTATTATTGGTTTGTTTTTTTTTTTTACTTGAAATAAAAATGAACTGCTCTTTCCCTCTTACTGCTGACAGGAAGATAACCAAGCAATGAACAGTGCCCCAGAAATATAGGACGGACAGGGCATTTGGTTTGACTGTAGACATGTCCGTGACTCGATTTTAAACCACCCTTTCCCCATCAGAGAAGAGAAGACTGTTTCTCTATTTTTGTCTTTTCTTAATATAAAAAGATAAACCATGGACACTTCTATTTCCAGGTATGACCCAGCAGATAGTGTGGTTCCCAGTTTAGAAAACGACCATAAGACCCAGGCATAATACAGAGAGCAGGGACATGAAGATACACAGGGGGAGGGGGGAGGCTAGGAAAGGGCCACGGGATCTACACGGGCTATACCTTGACTATGGTGGTTGCTACGTTGCCTCACACATCATACACCCCAAATGTGTAAAAAAAAAAAAATATATATATATATGTATACATATATATATATATATATACCCTTTATATATCTATATCTGTTTTGATTAAGACATTAAGGCATTATTAGCACCACGCTCTAACCAACTGAGCTAATATGTATAAATAAAAAGTTATGACTTTCAAATGGGCCCTTTGGATGGCAGTTAAGTTTTAACACCAGCACCTGGCTCAGAGTGACATTTATGCTGGGAAAGCTGTTCTACCTAGGAAACAGTCCTTCTAGGACTGACTGAGAACAAAGAAATACGAGGCCCGCAGTTGCGTCTTCTGCCTCCTTCGACTTCTGTAACACCTCCCTCCCATGATCATTTTTGTAATTTGCTTCGAACCAATCCTTTTCTTTCTCTTCTTTCTACCAAACCGCAGTCTTTGTAAGCAAAAAGAAAACTAGTAACAGATGCAAGCTTATTTTTAATGGTCTAAGACCAAATTTTCTGGACTTAAAACAAACATTTTGTCCTCTCAAAGTCCTCGAATTCCATTAAGATCCAGCTGTATGCTCTCACTACAATTCGTGAACCAAAAATAGTTACAAAAATGAATTGTAAAGGAACCGTACCGCAGAATTACTCATTGTATTCTGCTTAATTTTTATTTTTCACCATCTCAAGAACAAAACGTTTAATTTCACAGATATTTTGAGAAAACTTTTTTTTTAGACTCTGAGTTCTATTCTGGTCTCAACAATTTTTTGTTTTGTATTTGAAGTGAGATACTGGATTACCCAACAAGGCCTTCTGTTACAATTGGCCAGGGTTCAAAGACAGATATAGAAGTCAGAAGCACAGAATATTAATTCCAATCGTTAGAACTCACTTGAGAAGACGCAAAGACATTATTATGGAGTCACAGTGCTGGGCTAAATAATTTTCAACCAAATAACACTTCCAGGAAGGAATTACTTACACCCACCCTACTATCCCAGATTCTTCTTGAGATAAAAATATGAAATCATTCATCAGCCCAAGAATCAAAAGAGATAACCTTTGGAGAGGGGAAGGAAAAAAGAAATAGGAGCGCCTGGGTGGCTCAATGGGTTAAGCGTCTGCCTTCAGCTCAGGTTATGATCCTAGGGTCCTGGGATCGAGCCCCGAATCAGACTCTCTGCTCAGTGGGGAGCCTGCTTCCCTCTCTCTGCCTGCCTCTCTGCCTACTTGTGATCTCTGTCTATCAAATAAATAAAAAAATAAAATCTTTATTTAAAAAAATGTAAAAAAGGAAGTTCCAACTCTCATCGCAGCTTAGCCATTAAACACTGATGGGACCTTGGGGAAACCACTGGATCATTCTGGGCTGCAGTTTCTTCGTTAGTAAAACATGCAGGTTAATCTGAAAAAGTTCTATGATCACTGGGAGTCCACCACTGTCCCCGCTCACATTAAAAGTTCTCTCCACCTCCTGATACACAAGAAGGGCCTCCCCTCGCCAGCTTAGTACGTGCCTGGGCTCCAGACTCAGAATGACCTGCATTCAAAACCTGTCTGCTCCACTCTCCACCTTGTATGACCATGGACAAGTGACTCAGCCTTCCCATGCCTCCGAGTCCTTGTCTATACTGTATTTTTGATACCGACCTCATGGGTTGTTGGTACCTATAGAGGCTATAGGTACCACTTGGAAGATGGTAAGCGTCCGCTAATGTTGGCAGCTGTTACTGTTCATCAATGACCACAGCCAGGCTGGCCTGAAGCACGACCTCAAGGACAGACCCAAAGGAGCAAACTGCAGTTCTGCCAGAGGAAAAGCTTTTTTTAAAAAAGATTTTATTTATTTATCTGACAGAGAGAGAGATCACAAGTAGGCAGAGAGGCAGGCAGAGAGGGAAGCAGGGAGCCTGCTGAGCAGAGAGCCCGATGCGGGCCTTGATCCCAAGGCACTGAGATCATAACCTGAGCTGAAGGCAGAGGTTTAACCCACTGAACCACCCAGGCCCCCAAAGATAAGCTTTAAACCATAAGCTCAGCAGCTTCTGACGACACTGTCTTTTACAGCGACAATGAGATGGCCTTCTAATGAGCTCCAGTTCAGAGCACACATGCATTTCTGGGGACCGCATCTGTGACCTTCAAGGTCCTCTCCAAGATCTGCAGACCTCACCTCACAGAAGGCTGCTTACGGCAGGAATTTCTGGCATTAGTGCCAGACCTCACCATCCAGGACCACCAGCCCCCTCTCCCTCATTAGCAAATTCTGGATCCTCACTGGGAGCTAAGTCTGGTGACTGCATTTCTACACGTCTCAGTGCATCTAAAATGATGACAATCATGCTCCCTTGATTAGGGATGAAGTAAAAGAGGAACGACAGTGACAATGACATCTTGGTTTCTAAATTAGGGCAATTCACAAAGTAAGATGTAGGGGCTACTTCAGGAGAGCTTTCTTTTCCATCCTCCTACTGAGGTTCCTGCTTTTTCTCTCCTTCCGTGACTAGTAGCTGCCATGGAGGTCAGCACCCTCTGGCCTGCAGACCAAATCCCACAGGCTGATTCTGTCAATCAAGTGTCACTGGCACTCAGCCACGCCCACTGGCATATGGAGTGACTACAGCAGCTTTCAGGCTAGAGGGACAGACAGGAGCAGGGACAGCCCCCAAGCCTAAAATTCTTTACCATCTGGCCCTTTATAGAAAGAGTTTGCTGACCTGTGGCCTAAAACACAGCTCAGAGTAGACAGTAGACAGTACCTATTTGATTAAATGACAATCATCATGATTGTATTCAATATTCAATAAATACTTATTAAATGACTCCAAGGGCCAGGCACTGTATCAGGTTCTGGAAATACAAAGACCTGGGACTGCAGTGGTGAGGAGAACAGACGGGGCCCAAGCCTCATGCTATGTACGGTTTCGTGAAGAACACAGAACACAACCACCTGAACAGTTATTTATGTGTAACTGTGAATGAGCCTTTACAAGGAGAAAAGTACCCAGTGTCAGGGGACGATATAAAAGGAAGACTTCTCTGGCAATTGCCATTTAATGTGAATGGAGACCTGGAATCCTGGATCTCCTGGTTCTGAACCATCAAGGAAAGTGAGGGTCTCCTGACGGCACACGAAAGGCAGACTTCAGCACTGATTTCCATTTCGTGCTTACTCTATCCATCCATCCATCCATCCATCCATCCATCCATCCATCCACCAAGGTCTTAGTCCAAGAAACAGGGATCCTAATAAAGTCATGGACATTTGCTCTTTCCATCCTCTCACTGGAATGCCAAGCGTCAGCTGTCAGAGGCCAGCGTCAACACATGATCAAGAGACAGTTCTTCAACCAGCTCTGGTTCTCAAAGCTCAGAAAATCAGCCTACATTGAATGATGTTAATTTTCACACTTGGGGAGATTCTGCTGAACACAAACAGATGCTCCGCAGCCTGGGTGTGCTTTGCCAGTTGCTGTGTAGGTTTGAAGTTTCTCAGCACGGCCTGTCAAGGCTGATCAAGTGGCTTAAGCACACACATGCTCTGCTTTCCAAATTCAGCAAGGCTCCATGAGCTAGAGGGCCTTCTTTGGGAACATGGCCCATTGCCCTACCCCAGAAACGGGCAGGTCCTGCCAGAGAAGGTGAGCGGAGGAAGGCCGCAAGGAGCAGGAAGAAGTACTGCAGAATGAATGCACTGTATCAAGTCTCTGCCTTTCCTATCCCTGGTTATCCCTCCCAGCCCTGTTGGTTGAAGTTGAATCAGATTGATGCCATTTCTTTAGAAGAAAGGGAGGTACAGAGAGATGAAGCATCTGTCTTCACCTCACTGAGTACCTTCATGAAAGGCCAGGATTTAGAAGATGTAGCCACTGATCCAACATTATTTGCTTGAGACTGTGCCTCAAAACCTTTAATATTTAGGACTGCACAGTCCTATTAAACATAGGGGCCATCTTTAATGAAAACCAGTTAATTTAGGGCAAGAAAAGTCTCTTGACTTAAGTGAAACTGCCTTGGCAGGCTTCATGGTTCTTTCCCTTCACCCAGACATGCATCTGTGGTGTCTGGAATGGTCTATGGATTGGTCAACATGAGCATCTGGCTATTTGCTACAAAAACCTTCAAATACCATGGCCAACTCTAATCTCCAACACAACCACAGGGGAGTAAAAGCAAAGGAGTCAATGGAACCAAAGTCAGCTCTATTAATATCAAATTTCAGGAAAGACACTATTAAATATAGTGTCCTTACTAGTAAAGGACTACTCTTTCTTCAGTATCTTTCTACTTTAAAAAAAAAAAAAAAAAAAAAAGGAGGGAAGGCAAAAAAGGGAATTTGAGAATTTTTTTAAAAAAGATTTTTATTTATTTAAGAGAGAGAGTGTGTGTGTGCAGGAGCAGGGAGAAGAGCAGAGGGAGAGATAAAGGGAGAATATCTCAAGCAGGTTCCCCGCTGAATGTGGAGCCTGATGTAGGACTCGATCTCACAACCCTGATAGTACCACCTGGGCCACAACCAAGAGTCTCATGCTCAACTGACTGAGCCACTCTGGCAGCCCCTGAGCATTTTTTTTTTTTTAAGATTTTATTTATTTATTTGACAGAGAGAGATCACAGGTAGGCAGAGAGGCAGGTAGAGAGAACGGAGGAAGCAGGCTCCCTGCTAAGGAGAGAGCCCGATGCGGGGCTCGATCCCAGGACACTGAGACCATGACCTGAGCGGAAGGCAGAGGCTTTAACCCACTGAGCCACTCAGGCACCCCCCACCTGAGCATTTTTAAGTTGCTTCTATTCTGACAGTTCTTTTACTAATTTGCCTAACGTCTTAAAGTAACTGAGGATAACCCGTGTTCTCTCCAAATATGACTGGGAGATACTGAGCTAAAGAGCACATTTTGATACTGATGCTGCAGAAGGAGAATTTCCAGCCTATTGTTACAAGGATTTTTCCACTTTTATTCCTTCCCTCAATACACATTTACTGAGTGTCAATTACATAAAAAGGTTCCAGGGCTTTTAGTGAGGGTTGGGGGTGGGTACTGCAACTATCGGTGAAGAATGTCTACGGTTCTCCCACCTAGAGGAGGGGATCCATGCAAAGAAATCACAGCCACAGGGAATGCAGGTGAAGTAAGTGCTGTAGTAGGCTCCTCTCCAAGTTGGGAGAAGCTGTAAGCACGGGCAGGACCTGAGGAAAAATAACTACTTCTCTCCTGTCCTTCCTAATGAAGCCCAATGGAAACCCACCATGTGATGTCATGACACGCAGCGAGGAGTTAGAACAATCTCCTTGCACTCTATGTGGGTCAACGGAACCAGTGTTTATGTCACTGAAACTTCTGTTTTGTGTTTCACGCAAGCCCTTCCAGGAACCACAAACACCAGAGGAAGGCTCTTGCAGGAAATTGAATCAGTCTCTTTCATATTCTATGAGAGAAAATCAAAGTACCTCAAACAGGATCAAGAGTAAGAGGACGATTACAAGACACACGGAAAATGGCAAATTGCTGTAATTTTAAAAATAGGTTGGTCGCAGGGGCGCCTGAGTGGCTCAGTGGGTTAAGCTGTTGCCTTCGGCTCGGGTCATGATCTCGGGGTCCTGGGATCGCGTCCCGCGTCGGGCTCTCAGCTCAACGAAGAGCCTGCTTCCTTCTCCCTCTCTCTCTGCCTGCCTCTCTGCCTACTTGTGATCTCTGTCTGTCAAATGAATAAATTAAAAAAAAAAAAAAACCTTAAAAAAAATAGGTTGGTCACAGACGTGTTTTTGTATCAATTTCCAAACCCACCGAGAATTACAAGAGAAATCAAACCCATATGGTTCTGACTTCTTTACGGCCATTACTCAACAACTTAGACAAATAACTGAATGTCCAAAACATCTTTATTTTATTATTATTATTTTTTTAAATGAGAGAGGGACACCATTTAACAGCCAGAATCTAACTACACAGACTCAAGTTTAACCAAATATGCTGAACCTGGAGGGCCTAAGGAATCCCAAAGAGGTGGTAGAGACAAGTTCTCGCACACTGTGAAATGCGGCTGGTTTTAGCCTGGAATAACACATGCACACCTCAGCTCATCAGCTCCCACTCAACCCGAGAATGTGAGACGATCACCTCTACCAGTCGAGTTTCCCTGCATCAAGTATTTTACTTTTGGCTTTCTGGCCCAATAGCATGGAAATTCTGCAGAGTTATCCATTTTCAGAAAGGAAGAGTTAAAGTGATTGTACTCACTGAGACGACAGAGCTAAGAGTGATGATAGACATTCCCGGGGCGCTGCCTTTAGTGGACAGCGCCCACCTCTGCTCTGTGCGGGGGTGTGTGTGAGGATACACACGAGCGCACGTGTGTGGGAGACAATTGGATGGGAAAACCAGGGATCGCAGTAAGTTAGAGGTTAAAGGACAAAGAAGACCCAGTTTCACACAGACAGACAAAACAGGGATTGGCTCGATGCCCCATTTTCCAGGAGCAATTTCATTGCAAAAATATTCAGAAAAATAAACAAGCAAGCCCAGAAAATAAAATAGAACCAAATTTCTTTAAAGTGTATGACACAAGTCCATGAGGTGATAGAGGAAAAAAAACCCTCACAGTCATCAAACCCCTAAACACTTAATTCAGTGTGATTTTTATTTTTATTTTTTAAGATTTTATTTATTTATTTGAGAGACAGACACAGGGCATGCGTACACATGCGAGAAAGAGAGAGGGTATGCAAAAGCAGGGGGGAGGGGCAGAGGGCAGACGGAGAAGCCCCTGATGTGGGGCTCAATCTCAGAACCTTGGGATCATGACCTGAGCCAAAAGCAGATGCTTAATGGAATGAGCCACCCAGGCACCCCCAGTGCGATTTCTAATATGGACAAATTTCATGACCAAGGGGGGCACAATAATCACTGTGTTTAATGTTCATTTCACTCTGCAGTTCTAAGTAGTAACCACATCGACAGTCTACCAAGGTCTTCATCAGGCTCCAACATAAGAGCAGAGAGTTCGGTCTTCAAAGGCAAACTACCCTGGGCAACAGAGATATTAGTGATCCGGCCGGAAAGAACCATTTCCCTCCATAACCACCCAAGAGAGCTTTACAGCTTAGACTTGCACTGCAAGAGTTCCTTGGGCTTTCTTGGCCCTGGACTCCTAGATTCAACATGAATACCTAACAAAAATTCAAATGGGCCAGTCACTACTTTTCCCTTCCCTCCAACTTCTCCATCAGCCAAGGTGTCTGCTGGGGGCTTTGTGATGTAGCCCTAGCTCCTTGGCTTGAGTTATCCAGAGAAGTCACTACTCTTTGGTCTACAGTCTTTCTTTCTCTTACCCAAGGGCTAGAATCTCCAAAGATTCCCTTGAAAAGGATGACTCCTGGTGCCTGGGTGGCTCGGTGGATTAAGCTGCTGCCTTCAGCTCAGGTCATGATCTCAGGGTCCTGGGATCGAGTCCCGCATCGGGCTTTCTGCTCAGCAGGAAGCCTGCTTTCCTCTCTCTCTCTCTGCCTGCCTCTCTGCCTACTTGTGATCTCTGTCAAATAAATAAATAAAATTAAAAAAAAAAAAAAGGATGGCTCCTTTTCAGTACTTGACGTTTGTAAGTATGATTACCAAGTATTTAAAAAGAATTCTAATAACAGAGTTTCTAAAAGAACACACAGATAATGGAACACATTAATAACCATGAAGAGGGGTGGTACTTCATGCCTGCCCACATGTGCCCACATGCCAGAGCCTGACAGAGGGCACTGCCTGTCGCCAGCTTCTGGGTATGTCTGCACCAACTGTTACACCCGCTTACTCTGCTATGGGCCACAGAGCAAGACGACCCAACATGCTCAAACCTTTACTAAATATCAAATCCCAACCTGGTTTTCCTGCTTTTTATTGGTAAAGGGTGACCATCCATCCAGTTGCTCACTCACACCCCTTTCTCAGGTTCTTTTACTGCCATTACTCAACTGGTCACTTGAATCCTACTAATTTTGTCACTTCCTACTCTGTCCCCTACCCTCCATCACTACTTCTGTCTCACATCAGGACCTCTACCTCTCTTGTCTAGATACCAGCATCTCTGTTCATTAGTCTCCCTCCTGGTTTGCCTCCCAAACTAGTTTCAAAAATATAAGCCTTGTAAACAGTGAAATCATAAATACATCTGAAGATGAATATAGGTGAATAAAATACATCTGAAGATGAATATAGGTGAAACGTAGGTGAATACTTTTATAATCTTGGAGAGCAATAAGCATTTCTAAGCATGATATAAAGCCTGGAAGGTATAAATATGGTTACTTAAAAATATCTCTTATAACATAAAGAACACTGTAATCAAAGATTGAAAAACTGAGGAAAATATCTGCAACATATACAGTAGAGGACATGTTAATTTCTTTAATATACAAAGAGTTTTTACAATTCACTGAGAAGAAAACCTATTTGCAACCTGAAATAACATCTCAAGTCCCTGTCTTGCCACACCAGGAGAGGAAAAGGCACAAATATCATGTAAAGGCTAGGAACTGAAAAATCTGTTAGACATCACGGGTAGCAAACCTGCTTCAAATGCCCTGCCTAGATTCAATGACATTAAACATCAACACTGAGATACCTTTAAGATGTTGAAAAATGCCTCTGGACCGTCTTGTTTATGCCTATGGAACACAGTGAGGCATGTTTGCACAGAACAAATCATTCCCTGTAAAGCTAGAAGGCCCTCTTGGCCTGTATTATTGATGTGTTAGCTTTCAGCCAGAAGGTTAACGTTTTCAGGAAAACTTTTCAACTCACACAACCCCAACCCTTATTATTCCATCACCACAGTCTGGGCTGGGAGGCAGGAACAAAGGCCCCTCAGGTGAAACTGGCTATCCCCCACAAGAAGGCAGAGTCCCAGCAGGGTGACATTCCTGACGTAACTGCCAAGACACCTCCTCTTACCCAGTTACATGGGAACCCAAATCCAGGTATTAAAATCTTAAATGCAGAGAGTACAAATGACTCCTCTTTTGAATAAAAGCTCGGATGAGAGGGTGGGTGGACTGTGCCCATACGAAGAGGTAAAATTTGTTAGGAAACTGAACCATTCAACATGCTGACTGCTGTTTATATAAATCTGAAACAAAGGCCAAGTCACTTGCAAGACATCCAAGGATTCTATGGCAAAATCCCTCAATGGTATTAGCATCCATTTACCGAAACAGAATTTTAAACCACAAAACTGAGACTAATAACTGAGTGCTACCATGAATAAATCTGGGGGAAACCAAGGAGTTTGAACCCAACCATACAGTTTTAGAAATTAGAAAATTGAACTGATTGTTTCCCTGCCTTGAGAATGTAAGGCTGTACTTGGGGGCCACGCCTCAGAAAACCATCGTACAAGGGATAGCTACTGCCTGAACACGTGACTTTCTGTTTTTGGAAGCAACTATCTGTAGTTTGTGAACACCTGACTCACGATGTTGTTGAGAATTACGATACAAAAATAAATCCAATTTTCTAAACCGCTCAAAAAAAAAAAAAGGAAGAGTTGAATATTTACACTTGTGACATACACTGGATTTGCAGAGATTCAAACCCTGACCAATGATTTCTCAAACCCCTTTGTTTCTGTCACTTGCCTCCAGTAAAAAAGACTAAGATATTCTCCCAATAAATCTAGAAGCCCAGGTTGCCACTGATCATTTTATTCTGGGCTCAGTGTCTTCTGCAAATGAGTGCCACACCTGGAGATGCACGATGGGACCCTCGGTGACTGGATGCTACAAGGGGCAGCCAGGAAACACTCACCCGAAGGTGCACAAAACCATGCCAGGAGGACCAGATCCCACCAGGCACCTCCTTCCCTTTCCGTGGAGGAAAAGAGTTGTGCCTCATTTAAAGGGGTGAGTGGAGGGAAAGGTTGTGACCTTGCTATTTCTTGGAGAATGTTCTAGAGAAACGGAGAGAAATTGTAGGTCAGAAAGACGGAATATAAACACTGCTGAAATAAGAGAAATCAACCTTGGCTTTACGTCTGGCAGACCTAGGAGGGCCTCCTCCAAGGCCTAACAGCCTCTAGGTGACATGAAACACACAAGAGGTAAACTGCCTACTTAGAAATCTACTTAAAATTAACAAGATACCTTCCTCAGGCCCCCAGTTTTTAAGAATACCAACGCAGGACAGAGAAACGTGGAGACTCACTCTGGGAAGCGTACAGCCCCTCTGCAGCTCTGTCTTCATGCCCGTCGTATTCCCTGCTGGACAGCTGCCTGTTGGCCGTCTCCAGGCGATCTATGCACACAGAAGACATGGTCACAAAGACGTGCATGTAGACCCAAAGTCACCAGCCCAGCAAGAAACGACGCGGGTGCCAGGAACCCCAAGCTGAATCTCTCTTGGCGAGAGGACTAGGTTCTAAAATCTAGGGTTGGGGTGCTTGGGTGGCTCAGTTGTTTTGAGTGACTGCCTTCAGCTCAGGTCATGATCCTGGAATCCCAGGATCGAGTCCCACATCGGGCTCCCTGCTTAGCAGGGGGGTCTGCTTCTCCCTCTGACCTTCCCCCTCTCATGCTTGCTCACTCTCATTCTCTCTCTCAAATAAATAAATAAATAAATAAATAAATAAATAAAATCTGGGGTCAGGAGCAGGAGCACGAGTTCTGAGAAGAATCATATAGCTATGTGCAAGGCCAGAAAACCTCTGTTCGGAAGTCCTTGAAAAGGAGCTAAGTGTCCCTGGCCTCAGACCCAGTCCTAGTCTATCCCTGACCACCAGCCCTACGGTTAGCCTGTGCTGCTACAGGCAGCTGGGAAGCCAAAAACAGAAATAAGAATGAATTAAAAATCAAAAAATTTTTTAAAAAATCAAAATGGATGGAGATTCTACCTAGAGAGCTCTACGTTTGCTCAAACCACTTGGTAAGTCTTCATTTATTCAATTCAATAATTCAGTTTGGTATATCTGTAAGGAATGTCCATGATTCCCAAGACAAAAGGACTGTGGTAATGGGAAAGGTAGGCTCTAGCCACTGGAGACCATCAGTATGTTGTTTTCGCCAACGAGGCAACTGAAAAGTGGCTTAGCTAAGAGACAAGTAAAATGTTATGGCTTAAGTCATTCTTCGTTGGAGACTGCCAACATCCTACAGCAGGTGCCTTCCAACTTTCAGGGAGTTTATATATATCTACTTTTTTCACAACTGGGGGCTTTGTCTTTTTCCTCCAAGAGAATGCTGTCTAGCTCTGCCTTCTATACTCTATCCAGCAAGAGCTGACTGATGGCTTTCAAAGAAGGCTACCAAATGACTCAGCCTGATGTGGGAAGGGCTGGGCATCCAACACTGGTCTTTTCAAACATTCTTCTTCGCAGAGTCACAAATCACGCTAAGTACTTTTATTTTATTATTGTTTTTTCAATTTTGAAGTTCTATTTTTATTTTACGGAGTCAGTTTGATGCAGACCCTTAAAAGCAGGGAAGAAGCTGCACACATGCTCCCTCACTTTCACGGACTCGTGCCTAGAAGCTGCCACTTCTCAGGCCCAGGGCAGCAACCCACAACACACAATCTACACTGGAGAAAAGAACAGTCCTGCTCTTTGAGCACCCCTGCCCCAGGTGGTTGGACTTCCCGAGATTACTGGACACAGCGTGGCCCAGAAAGCAGGCCGCCAGCTCCCTGGGAGTCTAGGGCAGGGTGCACATGGATGGGGCCAGACATGCCTCGGAGGTCTCTGTTGAAGTCATGAAGCCTCCGGATCTCTCCTTCCAGTTTGTTTCTCATCGCCTTGTCCAGTGATTCCCGCTTGGTAGTGGACTTGACCAGGCTTTCATAGGCTTCTGAAATTCTCTGAAGTTCTTTTTCAAACTGCAAGAAAGAAGCGGCATGAAGGTGGGACTCCTGGCACGCACACTGGGGCCTCCGGGACACGCCGGCCGAGAAGGCGGGGTCTTCCTTCCACATCTCCGGCGGCACCATCTACAGATGGTGCCATCAATTCCCCACCCCCTCTGGCCTGGAAGGGCCACAACAGAACCTGGTTCTCAAGTCTGGCTGGACTGCCCGATGCCACCCTGCAGAACCCACGTTTCCAGACTCCAAGTCCGGTGCTCTTCCAGACACCCTCCTACCCAACCCCCAAGGAACATAAAATCCACACAAGGAGAGGCATCATTAGGCATTTTTACCCCTCTGTCTAGGAGCGTGTCTACATAAGGACACAGGACTTGTATCTAATTATAGACAAATGCCCCACAGGAAACCTCTTCATGTGAAGGAGCTGAACAATACTCCTGGGGTGAAGATCGTTCTCTCTTCCCTTCACTAAGTCAAGGACTGTGCCTTTTGTCACTGGCATATTTACATCTGTACCAAGTCGCTGTCACTGTCCCAACAGGAGTCCCCTACAGCCGTACGTTTTTGGAAGTAGATCCCAACAGCTCCCATTTTACCATTCTGTAGCATAAATGCAGGAGAGAGGAGCATGGAACCGTGAGGAACTGCTGCTTGGAGTTGGGACCACAGGCCAAGCAGGGAGGGTTGAAGCAGTAGCGCCCCTCACTGGGCACCAAGAGGCCTGTACCGTGTTTTGGGTTGGTCCACAGGAGAGCTCTGTCATCAAGAGCCAGGCACCCTCACTGCCTGCACCCCAACTGCTCGGATCAGAAAGGCCCCGCTGAGACCCCTGTAAGTAATACACATCCTAAGAAAGCAGGTATCGACTGTGCATCTTCTGTGTGTCTGGATGCCAAGGACAAAGAACGAGGTTAACGATGATTTCTGGTCTCGGAGCACTCATAGTCTAGCCTTGGCCTCTCCCCAGACATGTGTGCTTCTCCAAGGCAACAAGATAAGGGGTGTGGTGCTTCTGGAAGCTCTCACAGACTAAACAAAGTCACTTTGCAGGGGTAAGAACAGGCTTCTTTCAGAAAGATTTCAGAGAGAATGCTCCTTCCAATAACCCTCGAAGGATGAACAGGACTTTGCCAAGCAGAAATGACCAAAGGGCTTCGCATTCTAGTCAGAAGACAGTGCGGGAGCCATGGCACACGGCCACAAAAGGAAGCGTGTGTCTCTGACATGACAGGAAGTCCAGGGATGAGAGGAAGACTGAAGGGTGGGAGCTACACCCAAAGGGAGGACTTACACCGCTGGGGGTGGGGGGGGGGGTGCGTCAAGACCTGGCAGCAGGTGCAACAGAGGAGCTGGTAAGACAGAAAGCCGGGGGTGTCACACACTGAAGGAGTGAGAATGTGGTTAGTGTCCCAGAGGTTACAACAGAGCCGGGAAGTCACGACTGGGAAGAGGTCCGTGAAGAGGCTGGACAGTGTGGGGGCTTCTGAAAAGTGGCAGCCCCCCAGGGTGAAGCGGAACACCAGGGCACCCCTTGGTACAAGGTTATTTTCCCAAAGGGCTCCTAATACCAGAGCTGATCCTTTCCTGGTCCCCTTATCTCACCAGGCCTTTCTGTTTCTTCTGACGAGATCTTGAATTGTGGGTACTGTGGAGAGAGAACAGCACATCCTAACTCCTGTTCACAGCCCTCCCGCAAATTATGTTCCTTCCTTTTAATTTTGTTTTCAAAAGAGATGGCTTCAGAACATACCGCCTATAGATGGCTAATTTCCTCTATAAAGGTGGCCATTGTTTTCGGGCAAATGGGGATGCCTCGGGGACAGTCCCCTTCTGGGCCACGGGGTGTCATCTAGTCCTCAGAAGCAGAGATGCTGAGGCATCCCCCAGGCAACTGCTGCTGCTGGCTCAAGCCCAGGACAACCGGGAGCCTGCCTCCAGGACGCGGAGCACTGGAACGTTCCGCGGGCTGATTTCACAGTATTCTCATCTGGCTGGAATTCTGTCCTGCGTATGTACTTTACGTCTCTGATCTGTCAGCTCCTTGAATGCAGAAACAGCCCTTCTGGTCCTGACACTGCACCCTGCCCCTGACACAAACGCAGGCTGACGGAACGACTCCTCAAACAGGTCACTCCTCAAGCCAGACTCGGGCACGGGTCAACTGCTCCCGATGGTGGCTTCTCTCCTGCACGGGAAGAGCGTCCCTCGGCACATTTTATACAAGGAGACTGAGGGATCCCCAGGGCAGCACAGTTACTATCTTAAATCCTAAAACAATCGGGAACTGGGATATGGTTACATGTTGGGAGCTACCCACTGAGAAAGGGCAAAGGTCTTGGTCCAGGACAAGGTACTTCCTGTGGGAAACGGCAGCTTCCCATCGTCGTGATGGAGACGTTTGTCCCCTTCAGTGTGTTAGGGAAGACAGAGCTGTGACGAAATGGAGTGAGTCCAAGGGATGCAGACTTTGTTTCAACAGAAGGGAGAATATCCAAACTATGTTTTCTAGAAATAGGCCCAGTAGGAGGGAGCGTCTCTCCTCTGGAAACATTCAAGTGAAAAATGAATGATCTTTCAGGGACATGAAGCGAGGATCCCTAGGGGTGAGAACTTGGCCTAGAATCATTTTCAGAATTTTCGGTCTCACTTCAGTCTATGACTCAACTGCACACTCCTTCAGAATGGGAGCCACCTGTGTCCCCCCCACCATCCAGAACACCAAAGCTTCCCCTGACATTTGCTAAAGGCAAGGGGCAGGCTGGATAGGTTGGCTTTGATATGAAAACACCCGGGACAGTTCAGAGTCCCAAGAGGATCCTATGGAGGCAGCCCCGGGTTTGCCTCCATGGCACCTGCCTTTCCTTCAGGCCGGTGTTAGGAAGCTCTCCGGCCAAGCTGCACAGCCCCTGGGATCCCACAGAAAAGCACTCCCCGTCCCAGAAAAGAACCAGAAGCAGAGAAAGAAAAAAGCTCAGCTACTCCGAGCTTGAGATACCAGTGTCTTCCCTGAGCCCTTTCAGGTGCACAGCCCAGAGACCCACAGGACAAGACTGGCCTGCGGTCTCAGCCACAGAGCGCCCAATCAGAGCCACCACTGTTCGCTGACCAAAGACCAGGGTCTCCACTCAGGCAAGCCTAGGGAACGGGAAATACCTGGCTCTTTCCCTTCACATGCCCACCTAGGTCCTGATGGCTTCTGAGGCCGAACCCTTCAAAGGCCCGTGGTCCAGTCCCACTGCAAACTCTGTCCATTAATTAGGTTTCAGGGAAACCGGAAGGAAAGAGAAGCAAAATGCATGGCCAAAAGGAAAAACGACAAACAACTACTTTCTCAGGGGTACTCAGCCGTTGGTCCCACACTAGCAGTGAGAATCACCACCTTGTGCCTCTCTGGAAACAGGGTCTTCCTAGATAGGCCGCGCTCTGGCAGGCTCTGCATGTAGCCGTTCCTTCCCGCTGTGTTCCTGGCACAGGATATGTAGGCTAAGGCCTGTCATTAAAAATTCATCTACTTCTGGTTTTGCCCTCACAGTGAATCTCCACAGGGGTCCCGACACTGTGAGTATCCCAGATTGGATGTTACTGCTGGCACAGGGCGGCCCGTCCTTGGGAGCCACATGTGTCTCCACCAAAACCAGGGTCATCCTCACTGAGAAGTGAGGTCGTCCCCTCACCCAACAGTCCTGACAGATGGCCGAGCAGGGCAGCCCATGCATACGGAGGACCTGGGACAAGGCCCACCTCGGGGACACAAGCTGTAAAAGGTTATGTCACAGCCTTCAGGCAGCCCTTGTGTCTCTTGGTGCTGGTTGCAGACAACAGCTCGGGACGAGTGATGAACACAGCGGGCTCCATTAAAAGCTGTGTGTTCAGGGTGCCTGGATGGCTCAGTGGGTTAAAGCCTCTGCCTTCGGCTCAGGTCATGATCCCAGGGTCCTGGGATCCAGCCCCACATCAGGCTCTCTGCTCAGTGGGGAGCCTGCTTCCTCCTTTCTGCCTGCTTGTGATCTCTCTCTGTCAAATACATAAATAAAAATAAAATCTTAAAAAAAAAATACATTAAAAAAAAAAAAAGCTGTGTGTTCAAACTGACAAATCCAGTCTGACATATGACTGACTCATGACGCGGAGGAACCATAGAACCATTTGTAATATTCAAGGGACTGAAGGAGTTTTGAGTTCCAGAAGGGAAACCGCTTTTGATTTTTCCTTTTTTAATCATCACAATCCTTTTGGCCCCAAAGATTAAGAATCATCGCCTGTGTGGGGAAGCTGAGCCCCTGGGAGATTGATTTGGTTTTTCAAAACAGAAATGTGCACCGAAATCAAGACAGCGATGCTTGTGATGGGTCAGTAAAAAGTATATGTTAATAATAATTTAAAAAAAAAAATCAACCAAGAATAACAAGACCTCCCAACTTCTGCACCTTCCACTATTCAGAGACATCCATGTGGAAAGACCCAGGACCAAAATGCCCTCAGGTGGGTCTGCCTAACTCCTGGACCTCTCTGCCACAGGGCTTCACTAGGGAGAAGAAAGAACGACTTACTTCCCAGGAGGGGTTGGGAGCTCCTTCCCAATGTACAGACTGCGCCTAGAAGGAATCTGCCCCAGTAGGTGTCTGAGGCAAGCTTGGGTCTGAGTAGGGACTTACAGCCAAGGCCACAAGACAACGTGCTTGTTTCCCAGCTTCTGGGGTGCAACCAGGGTGGGGGTGGGGCCACAAACTTCAGGCAGCCCCTTTCTCTCTGGCTCTCATTCTTTCCCCTCCAAGAAAGGCATCCGGAGGTCTCTGAGCCAAGTCTGGTCTTGACTCCAGGGAGCTCCAGACCCTTTGGGCAGAAGCTCTGCACGAACGTGCCGGGGCAGATTCTGCCTGAAAACACTGGCACCACCAAGCCCACTGTTCCCAGTGTGTACTGCCAGGAAAGAAGAGGAACTCCCACTTCAGAAACGCTGACCAGCAAGAAGACCAGCTGAGAGGGGAACGCTACTCGGGCCAGCCAGCTGGGAGCACTAACCATCACACAGGACCAAATGGCAATGCTCCTGTAGTCAGGCGGGCTTTCTATTCTGCCCTTTCCTCTTCATGAAAGCCCTTGGGTGTCCAGGACAGAGCCAGGAACTTAAGACTCCTAGAGGGTCACTCCCACCAGAAAGGAAACTCTAGGGCTCTGTGGCTCTCCCACTCTGCCACATCCTGATGCCTGTGCCCCTCACCTCTTCCGTGCAACCAGAAGCCTTCCAGGTCTTGACACGTGGGACATCATGAAATCACTGCCTACAGCCATTCATCCTGCTGGAAGTTCTCCCACTGACTGTGGCTCTTGGAGTAAAGCCCCATACTCCGATAGTCCTGTGGTAAGGACGCAGGCTGGACTCGCACGGCATCTCCCTGCCCGACAAGTGCTGGACAGCAGGCCGTCGCTCAGACTTCACCTGCAGCCTGGAGGCCACGATGCTTTCTGCAGAGCCCAGCTGATGAACCCCAAGGGGCAATCACATGGTTCCTGAGAACCCTGTCTCTCTCAACCCATTGCTCTGTGTTCCCCTCAGTGCTCCCTCTTCCACACTGTCCACCCAGGGGAATAAGACTGAACTCTTGTGTCTCGGCTCCAGGGCCACCCCACCCCCACACCACACCTGACATTCTACTGCAAGGATGAGCTCAGAGGACGCTCCCTCTTTTGGCCTGGAAGCTTCTCCAAGGCATGCACTGTGTCTTATTCATTTGTCTCCGTAAAGCTTTGCATGGTGCCCGGCATAAAAAGGGGTCACTGACGGCCCGTGGTCATCAGTGTCCACCTCTGACGGGCAGTAAAAAATTCTGACGCTCCCAGAGACCCTGCTTCTCCCTCTCCTTCCATTGGGAAGTCACGTACCTTGTGGAGCTTGTCGGCATTGTCATAGTAACCCTGAAGTTCCTGGTGAAGCACCCGGTTCTCCTCAGTGAGTATCTCCACCATCTGCTGGGCTCGCTCCACGATAGCGAAGGCATCAGGCCCGAGCTGCTGGCTGGGTGAGGCGGCTGGCGGGGGCTGCGGGCCTGCCAGGGTCATGGGGAGCGGCAGCGGCAAGGACACGGAGTGCAGTGGCCCACTGACCGGGGGGTTCTGGGAGGACATCGGGCTGTGCTGCTGCACCGCTGACGGGAAAGGGAGCTGGCAGGGGCGGCTGCAAGGGAAGTGGAGACCAGGCATCAGACCCTAGGAACGCAGTGGGAGGAGAAAGTCCCCAGCGAGACCCCAGGCCACTGGTGTACATCCCTGTGCTGGCGAAGGATGGCGGGACCAGGCCCTCACCCACTGATAGGTAATGTGTTCTCCCTCTGGATCAGCACTGCTGGGGCGGCGGGGGCTACCAGGGCCCTGTTCTCATGAAGCTTCCATTCTCGGAGACAGAGACAGGCGAGCCATCCAAACCAGGTCATGGGATGGGGGGCAGTGAATGGCTAGTTCATTCTGGGAGGGCAGGGAAGGGGACGTGGGTGACTGAAGTCTGAAAGACACACAGAAGGAGTCCATGGCTGGGGCAAGAGGGTAAAGGAGGAGGCAGAACAACATTCCAGGTAGGAGAACTGGCTGGTGTATGGGGCCTACATTAGGACCTAGCACAGGCAGACCCGTGGATATGAAGCACGGCCAGCAAAAGTGGGACAAGGTAAGAGCAGAGAGAGCAAGAGGAAAGAGCCTTTGTAAGCCAAGGCCAACCCTGCCCTCAGAGTGTAGTCCATGCCCATGGAGGAGCTGCCCCATGGGGTGGTGGAGAGATGAGATGCACAGGGGCAAGAACGCATGCAGGGCACCCCGCAGGAAGGCTGCGTGTGGTCTCAATGAGAACCGATGGGAGTCTCACAAGGCCGTAGCAGAAGGGCAGTTAGGGATGGATTTGGGAGACATCAGTTAGACCACGCACAGGGTGTGAAAAGGGGAAGAAAATTTAAAAATCACTCCTAGACTTGGGGCTTCGCACAAATTGTACCATCCAATGAAATGGGCAAGTCTTCGGGAAGAGACAGAACAGATATGGCATGTCTCCTTGGGGCCGAGGTGGGCACAGATGATCCTGCATCTCTACTGTCTGAAGCTTGGGGGTTCCCTTTGGCCCAGGCAACTATGGGCCACGGCATCTATCTTTTCACATTTATTAAACTCAGGGATTTGGGACTCACTCATGGTCAGAGGTGGGCTTATCTTCTCATCTTTTTCCCATCTAGGACAAAAGGAAGTGTTTCCTGAATGCCAACCTAAGTCATCCATGATGGCGACTAGTCACTTGCATGGCAAAGCCGGAAAAGGGTGTTTGCCAAGGTTAGGCAACAGAAAAGAACTCACTTTTTCAAAATGGGAACTCTTCTACTAAGGAGAACAGTGGCCTTGTAAATAACTCAGTTATACATTCAATAAACAGACCATCACCAGGGACGATGGGCGGGGAGGACAGCAAACGTCCATTCCTTGGCTCCACCACTCTGCCAGCAGGTTGGTGAGATTAAAGATCTGGACCAGGCAGATTTGGGCTTAGTGGAAATGAGGGGGAAAGAGTGTAACAGAACCAGACAATTTCTCACGAGATCATAACAGAAACCACCTATCCTCAGCTTCCAAAGATAATGCTGTTGATCGGCCACGTCCCAAGCAATGAGAACACAAAGAAAAGGGAAAAAGACAGGATGGGAACCAGTATGCACTGAGAAACACCTGCGAGTAGAATTCGATGCTGTAATCATCTACTACTTGTTCCTGACTTCCTTCTGTGAAGTCACAGAGCCAGCTTATTTGCCACCAAGGGCCTTGACCTCCTGGGACTGTGTACTACTTAGCTCAACGCTAAAGGACTTGAGGGCTTAATAATATATATAAGGGCCGGCACAAAGTAAGCACTGGACAAGGGTGAGCTATAACCACCATTACTGTTACCATCTGAATCCCACAGCCCCTAATAAAAAGCCTGGCACCGAGCATGGCACGCATAAGTCCAATAAATTTCCTCTGTTACGGCTAACAATGACTGAGCACTTTTTGCATTCAGCGTCTCATTTTAACCTTTATAACTGCCTTCTAAAATAGGTCTCATTATCAGCCTATTAAGATGAGAAGAACAAAGCACAGGATGGTAACGTAGAACCAGAACAGAGAGAACAGGAACATAAAGGAGAGCCACGCCCAGGCTTTCGGATTCCAGAGTCCTCGCAGTTCACTTTTTCTCTGTCCTGCTGAGAGCAGGGAGGGAAGGCAGCCACCCTTTGGTCCTTCACTCCTGAGGTCCTGGGGCCCACTGTGAGAGCCTATACCCACACTGAGCCTCAGAGCGCCGCAGACAGTGACCTTTTCCCAAGTGCCACCCACCTGACCAGTAACTGACCAGTTGCTTAAATATGTCTGAGCAAAGCCAAGTCTACAGTGATGTATTAAAAATACAGCATTTAAAGAGTCACATTTATGAGACAAAATGGAGGTCATGGAGGAAATTCTTGCAGATTGGCCCTCCATCATCCACGACTCAGGACATATGCACATAGCCCGAACCCAGAACTGGTAGCCACTTCTTTCCTCCAAAATGACAACCTGCTGAAATCACGATTCTCACAACCTGCCACCACGGGCCTATATTAAGTCTTTTGTTCTCCTGAATTTTCATTTTAAAGGTAATATTATTTAATTTTTCACGCATGTGTCGTTTCTCCCAAATTTTTAGCATGTTTTTTGAGGGTAGAAGATGATGGCTTAAACCAGGTTGGTACCCAATACACATGTGTCAGTTGATTTGGCCCCTAAGTCCAGGAGCAATTAGGGAGACAACATATGCTTGATGTGCTTTCAAATAATGGCTAAACCCTCAACATTGTATTGAAGAAGAGACCTCTGGTGTTTAGATTGGTTCTGGATAATCGGTTCTAGGTAGAATCTCAAATCTTGATGTTGCCAGTATAATAACATAGCTCCATGTCACTGCTCTTTTTTTTCTTCTTAAAGATTTTTGAGAGAGAGAGAGTTCGAGTGCAGGTGATCACAAGCAGGGGAGGGACAGAGGGAGAAAGAGACCACTCGCTGAGCATGGAGCCCAATATGGGGCTCATCCCAGGACTCTGAGATGGCGACCTGAGCCAAACTCAAGTCGGAGGCTTAACCGCTTAACCGACTGAGCACCAAGGTGCCCCATCACTACCCTTCTTATGTATTTGGGGTCACAAAATGCAGCTCAAAATGGGAGTGACAATGTTATTTGACTTGGGAAAACAGGATCATTGGTGACAAGTAATCACCAGTCCATTTGCTCCTCTGTGCACATCACAGGCCTTCATACACAAGCTCGTTCATAAACTTCCATATTTATGTGACACCTGGATATAATGTGTCACATTAGCATGTCACACTGTTGTACTGACTTCTCACAAACTTGGGCATTCACTGCTCTCACGCCATACATAACTTATTTTTAAAGTGTGCAAACTTCAGGATTCACAGAGCTGCGATCTCACTACAAAAAACAAACAAACAAAAAAAAAAACAAAAAAAAAGGGGGGGAGCCTTTCAACTAGGGGGACCTAAAACCCATGATACTCCCACCACACGGGGGTTACCTCCCATTTTAGTACAGGAGAGCCCTATTCCTCAGCACGGGGTCTCTTTTCTCTGCTTCTGCTTCTTTCTAACCATGGACTCACGGGTGAGTTTTTAACTTCTTCATCTTTAAACGAGATGATCATACCTACCTCACAGGGTTGTTGCGAGAATTAAATGAGACAAGGAATATAAAGCATGCCATACTGTGTGTATCCTGAGGCAAGCACTTAAACATGTTAGTCTCTGTCATTACCACACACTGATCATTGGTGTCCAGAGAAAGGCAAGAAGAACCACCTGAGTGTCCCTTCCTCTTCAGACCCCATGTGATGAGGATCACAGTCCCTAATGCTCAACCTCAGTAAAGAATCAAAGCTTATTACAGCGCCACAGAACCTTGGGCATCTAAGAACTTTTCCGCAGCACAGCAGAGAACAAGAGCCCGTTTCAAGGTGATGTCTGAATGTGTCAGGGCACTCGCTCTCAGAGTCTTACCTCCTCTGGGACTTGTGTGGTCCCAAAGAGTAGCCACAAGCTACATGTGCTCCCAAACACCTGAAATGTGCAGGAAGTGTCGAAGACAGACATCAAAATCAGAAGACTCAGGGCCAAAAATGTAAGCTGTCTCATTAATAGCTTTCAATGCTGATTACCTGTTGAAATGATCATGGGTTTAGCTAACTAAAACGTGTTTTTATTTATTTTTTTAAAGACTTATTTATTTGAGAGACAGAGCACGAGCTGGGGTGGGCCCAGGGAGCGGGAGAAGCAGGATCCCTGCCGAGCACGGAGCCCGATGCAGGGCTGGATCCCAGGACCCTGAGATCATGCCCTGAGCGGAAGGCAGAGGCTTTACCCAGAGTCACCCGGGAGCCCCTAAAACGTGTTTTGTTTTTTTTTTTAAGATTTTATTTATTTATTTGACAGAGAGAGAGAGAGAGATCACAAGTAGGCAGGGAGGCAGGCAGAGAGAGGAGGAAGCAGGCTCTCTGCAGAGCAGAGAGCCCGATGTGGGGCTTGATCCCAGGACCCTGGGATCATGACCTGAGCCGAAGGCAGAGGCTTTAACCCACTGAGCCACCCAGGCGCCCCTAAAACGTGTTTTTAAAAATATGTTTTTAACAGGTTAACTTAACTATGTTTTAAAATTAATTTCACTTGTTTTCTTTTAACTTTAAAAAAAAAAAAATGTGGCTGCCAAAACATTTTTGAGTAGACACGTGTGGCTTGTAACTATACTTTTATTGGACAGCACTGCTGTAGACCATACTGAATGTACACCAAAAGGCCTCATTTGGGGAGATAATTCCAGAATTCAATGACCATCAGAGCAATTCATGCGAAGAGACCAGCAGTCAGACCCCTCCCTGCTCTCCCCATATTCCCAGGCGTCAAGGGTGTTCAAGGTATGTTCAATACATGAAACTCAATGTTCATCTGAAATTAGGTCATCATGCTAACATTTAGTAAATTTGGCTCATGTGATTAACAATAAAAAATTAAAAACTTTTCAAACCGTGGCAGGAAAATAAACATCAATGGATAAACAGGAAGAGGATGTGATCAAGGAATTCAAAAGAAAAAATGCAGACTGCTAAAAACATATTCCAAAGCAAACTTATTAAGAGACATAAAATCAAAACAACTTTTTTCAGTACTGACATTAACAATTCAGTTCAGCAAGCTTCCATAGAGTCCCTAAGAAAGGACTTTTTTTCAAATCATATCTAGACATATTAGGATTTCACCTAGTATGTGTCAAACACCATGCAGAGAAAAATGACTAGAAGGAATTATAATAAGAAGTCAGAGTGGCTCAAGCTATGTGATGGGATTATAGATTTTTCTTCCTTGTCCTGTTTTTCTTTATAAAATTTCTACAATGGACACATGTGGCTACTTTTTAAAAAATTCATTATCCAAGATTACTTAGATATATGTATGCTGTAGAAAAATTAGAAACTGAAGATAAGCCAAAAAATCTGCATCATTATTGTGATAATCAGAGAAAGTAAACAAAATGAGATAAAAGAGTTTAAAAACAAGATGAAATCACAAAGTGCTTCTTGGCCTGTGGTGAAGAGGTTAAAGAGTTAAGACCCGTCGTTCAGCAAAAATACCTCCTGTTTACGCAGAGTTTTCTCACTTAGAGTACTCTCTTATGATTTTTCTGACCCTCGGGGCAACACAGCCAAAGCTTACTGAACTCTGGTTATCTCAGGATAGTGGGACTGCAGATAATTTCTACTTTCCTTCTTTCTCTTTGTTGGGGGGGTGGGGAATGGGTTTTAGAAAAAATGAGCTGTAATAGTTTGCAGATAAGGAAACTGAGGCACAGAGAACTGACGCAACTTACTACAAAATGGAAGAGCCAGAACTCAAAACCCCTCAAATCTTCATGCAAACCCAAATCCTCCCCACCGGCCCCCATTGATTGTGCAGACACCAGCAAGACTCATAAATGCCCAAATTAAGACTCAAGTCTGTGTAAACGAAGATCTGATTTATTTCCACGCAGGATGGCGAGAGGCAATCCTCTTGTTTGAAGAAGTCACTGGTCTCATGCATTATAGCTGGAACTGTGTTACGTTTCCTAAGAAAGTAACCTGAACTTGACCCTAGCCTTTGAAATTCCCATACTGCAGAGCTTTTTCGCAGAATAAACAGCATGTTTCTTGGCTCATTCAGCCATAATCCAGCTTAAAAGCTGTAGAAACTCCCGAGTTCTAATGCTGGTATTCAAAACACATGTTTAGCTGGTGGAATTTAAATAAGGCTCCATGGCCTCATTTCTGTTAAGGGCAACACATAGTTTTTAATCCAACAACCTTGGACCTGGTTTACCTTTTGTCCTCCATAGCAATTCATGTTCATAACTCTGTAAACTGCAAATCACCACTCTGGATATACACTTACTCTGAAAATTCCCCTCCCTCCTCCAGACATTTCCAAGTGGAAGCAAGATGGGACCACCAAACATTCTTTAACACAGCACATTCCAAACCCCACCAAGTGAGCCCTGCTCTTGGCCACCTATTTCTGTCCTTGTTCATGGTTTAAACTGCACTCTGCTTACACAGTTGGATCAACATGAGTTTCTTGGGGAGAGGGAGATGTGTTCTCTCTCTTTCATTTGTCACGTGCGCTCCTTGGCTGCGGTCCCCTCTTGGTGCCTCCCTCCTTACTGTACCCTCATCTGGCATGTTCCCAGAGGATGTCATCTATCCTAAATAAAACTAGCCCTGGAGGTTTCTCTGGGGAAAAATGCACTGTGCATTTTTAAAGGAAAATACGAGCGACTTAGGACATTAGTTACACCACACTTTCTCTCTCTGGATGCAGGAAACTGTCACCCCGTGCCCTTTTGGGAAGGAGGGTGGTGGACATGGCTGGCCTGGCAGGGTTTGGCGGGAGGGGGGAGAACCAAACAAGCTTCTCCTTGCAAGGAGGTCCGCAGCACCTCCTGCTTGACATCATCTGTAAGATGCTTTTATCAGCCCGCACAAAGGGCTGGGTCAAAGATGCCATCATTCGTGCCTTTATAAGGTATCCATTCACATACTAAAAATCCAATTAATACATTCATAGATGGAAAAAATATTAATCAACAGTTACCACTCTTTTCTCTGCTCCTGGAAAGCTGGTAAAACTATCTTCCTATGCTTATGTCTGGGCCTCAGTGCTTACCATGAACATCATGGATCCCCCCTACCATCCAGTAGGGACAGTGACAGTGCCCACCCCTCAGAAATGCAGTGACAACAGAGGAAGGTCACCCACACAGAGTGCCTGGCGCAGGCAGGCACTGAAGCTTTAGTCCTGTTCCACTGCCCCCTGCTAAGGGTACAGATGGAGTTCTAGACACTGTAAGGTCAGGGCCAGTGATAGAGAATACAGGTTTTAGTGTGTTCTGAATCCATTACAATATATAGATCATACAAACGGAAGACACAAACAGCTAATTTGCAAGGTTAAATTAACCATTAAATTAACCCCCCAAGTAACCCAGCTAATAATGCAAAGTAAAATAAAGAATTAACACTATCTGCCCATTAAGTGAGCGAAGGTTTTGTAATGACAATGACTAAGGTTGGTCAAAGGGCAGTGACACACACACTGTAACGATTTTTACCAACTTATCTGGTATCACGAGTCATTAAATGTTTGTTACAATTTACCTAATAATTTCAACCCTAAATAATGATTTCTAAAGAAGTGAACCAAAAGTTCAGAGACCCCCTCCAGAGAACAGAGCCCCGGACTTCTCCTGGGGCAAGGACAGACAGGGCAGCCAGCCACAACCTGAGTGAGAAGGGGACCGGGGGCTCCACGCACTCTCGAAACATTCAGTTGGTCCTTCTGTTTTTAGCTCCACCTTCACACCAATTTTCAGAAACACTGCCAAGTCTTAAATATTTGGGGTCTTCTCTCAGGCCCTCCCATCCTGCACTCAGAGAGCCACCCTCCTAGGGGTCCTAGGGGATAGGACCAGGTGTCAGGAGTCAGGGCACAGAAAACTTGATATGCATGATTGTGTTCACTCTATTATTTGTAGAAACTATGATGTAAATTATATACTTTATAAAATATCACCCAGCAATAAAAAGGATGGTGAGGAAAACAAGTGCGTGGTATTGTAGAAAGCACTGATACGATAGGAGTTAAAACAAGCTGAGATACTATGGTAGAAAGAATGTGATACAACAGTCCCGACAATAGCACAAACAAGCCAAGATACGACACTGAATATAATCTATGAGGATAACACACGAAGAAATGAATGTGTAGAGGAAAATGTTA
The DNA here is from genome assembly GCF_022355385.1 of Mustela nigripes. NCBI lineage: Eukaryota > Metazoa > Chordata > Mammalia > Carnivora > Mustelidae > Mustela > Mustela nigripes. The sequence goes on along the minus strand of NC_081557.1, from coordinate 68,468,822 downwards.
ACAGTCGTTGTACTAAGAAGGTAGGCTACTTTAAGTGATTTTTTTTCACCTTTTCGGTTTCCACTTTCGGAAATATGGGCAGACTTCCTTGGAAAGCAAACATGCACTTGACTGACGTCCTCCCAACTGCTCGGACAGCGGTCAGTGCTTCTAGAATGCTCTCTCCACAAAGTGAGTACGAATTATCACCCAAATGCTGGCTTTTTTTTCTTAAAGCCCAATTCTACATAGAACAACCCGTTCGATTCTCACCTTGTCCTCCTTTATATCCCTTACCACTTTCAGGTGGAAGAAAAAGGATGATGGAGCAGGAATACAACCAGAGCCTTCCTCCTCAGCCAGCTCCTGTTCCCTGCAGGTCCCCACCAGCCACCTCAGCAGGGCCTTAGTCTCCCCATCTCTGCCAGCCTCACTACCTCACCCACCACAGGGGCCAACCTGGAGCAAGTCAACGAGGCTGTAACTGATAGCTTCTGCCTGGGGTCTCCCACCAAGAGACTAAAGTGCTTTCCAACAAACCACCACACATCTCCACCTTTAGCAGGTCAGGGAGGGTAAATGTATAAGCTATGGTGGGTCAGTAATGAAGGCAAGAACTCCCAAGTTCTTCCTCCTTCTGTCATAAGCTCTGTGCTCTGTCTCACTTGCCTTTTGGACCTTTCCATCAGTAGGCAAACAGCCGTGAAGTCTGAACAATGTAAAGGGCCAGGAGAGGGGACTCCATGACCTCACTCAGTGGCCCTTCCTTGGTGGCCAGGAGTCTGTGATGTAGGACACCCCAGCCTGCAGCTTTCAAAACCACCGCCATCAATGAGGAATAGATAACTCTTTAGGTGCAAAGGAACATAACCACGAAACTCAAATCTCCTGGGTTGAAGGAAACTCGAAGATCGCACACTGCTGAGTCTCAGATCCCACCCTGGGAGTTCAGATCACGCTGGATGTGTCTGCGGCAGGACTGGTATGCACGTACCTTTGTTGACTCTGTCGGCCCAGGGCTGGGCTGCTGGAGCCATGCTGGTGAGCCATGGCCAGGCTCACAAAGGGGCCTTTCAGCGCTGGGGCCGAGCCTCAGTGGCCTGTCTGTTACCTCTCTGGAGCCATTTTGATGTGCCGTGTCAGTCCGGCCACCAAGCCTGGCAATTAACTCAAATCCCTCACGCATTTCTTCTTCTTTTTGACGTCATAACTTTGAGACAAATGACACTTTCCACAAGTAACTGGGTAGATCTCTTACTGCTGCTTCTCTTCGCCCCCTATCCTGTTTCCCACCTCCTAGCTCACCTACGGCCAGATGACAAAAAACCAAAATGACCCACGTGATGCATTACTGTAAAGCCAAAGAGAAGAGGAAGGCTTCCTTTGGGGATGTTCCCACCTTCCAGCAAGCTCTAAAGGCTGAGTCAAATGTTCAGGAAAAAAGGTGAAACATCACAAACTCTGATTTGATCCTGTGATAAACACCCTTGACGACTATAAACGAGTCTCTTGAATCAATGTGGCACATATGCCAGACATAGGAAGCCTTTTCTTCCCCCCTCTTCAAACCTGACAGTTTTAAAGTTCAAATGTCTCCTGTGGCTCAAAGAGCTATGAAAGGGTAAAAAACAAGAGCCCCGCAGGCCCCATCTTGGATTCCTCAGTCAGACTATGATGCCTTTGGGGAGAATGAGGTCCACAGCCTGGCAGAGTTCTCCGAGGTGCTATCCTGCTTCCAAGCTGGCATTCCCAGCCTAACACGCGGGGGAACGGTTAGCAGCCGGGAAACCGAGGGCAGGCAAGCCAGCTCTCTCCCTCTGCCAAGGCCCACTCACTGCCTTTTCAGAAGACATACAGCCAAGGTGCACTCTGCACACAGCCGCTGGGGTCCCCCAGGGAAAACTCAACTCACCTGATTTGGAAACAGACAGATAAAGCCCTTTGTGAGAATGATGACATAGCCAAGAACAGGCAGTGGTCACTTGCCTCCCCTTCTCCTGCTCCACCTCTCTCCAAGAAGCCTGGCAGCATTGAAATGCTCATTACTCCCGAATTTGTACCTTCAGACCCAATTTCTCTCTTGAGAGTTTGATTTCCAACTGGCCTCTTGTTTCTCAGCTTCTGGGTCTTATCAGTCATTATTAAGTCATGTCTCTGTGACTTTTCTGCCTCTCACAGCACATAACGCTCCCCTGTACCTCCGGCCTCCAACATAGGCCGTGCTCACCAGTTCTTAGCTGGACTACTGAAATTGTCCCTGGAGGTCTCATGGCCTCTGGTCCTGTTCCTTGGATCCATCCTCGACCGCCACTGAAGTCAACCCAATAAACACACACACAGAGTCTCTCCCTGGAAACACTGGCTTTCCCAACTGCTTATGGCTAAATTCCAAACTCCATAGAAGGACTCCCAGAGACCTTGACCAGCTGGTCTCAGCTCCGTGTTCTAACACATCTCTGCCACTGCTGGCCACTCCCTAACCCACCCGTGGTACCTGGGTGTGTTCCAGACCAAACCAGCCCATTCCCCCCACACAGTGTGTTCTGCTACCCCATCTCCTCACATGCTTTCCCCACAGCCCTACTGGTCCTTTGAGACCCGGCGTGGACGTCACCTCCTCTGGGGGGCTCTCCCCTTTGCCTCCGGGTGTGAGTCATACAATCTCTCAGGTTCTAAGCACTCCACGTACTGCCTTCAAACAGACCCTACAGAGCAGTGATGGGCTCAGGGGCTGGCCCCACCAGGACAGCGAGATGAGGTCCTTGAGGGTGGGAGCCCTTCTTCATCTCAAACCAGGTACAAGGCCGCACAGAGGAGACACCTTGTAAGTGCTGCCGAATCCAGCCATCAGTAGGAAGAAGGATTAGAATTAGGGCCATGGAGGGAACAGCTGTTGATGGTCAGGCCACTGCAATCTCGTTCCAGCGGCCCAGAGCTGCGGACCTCGAAAATGCAGGTGTCTCTCTAGGCTTTAGTGTCTCATCTGCTCAATACAGAGGTGAAACTCTAAGATTTCTATGGCCCTTTTAGCTCCACTGTTCTAGCATTCAGACTACGTTTTCCTTTCAAATCTACAATGAAGAATAGCTCCATAAAACCCCATGGCAATAATAAGCTCCCGGAGTCTGGACACTGTCCACAGAGACAGCCAGGAAAACTGCCGCTTTGCCTGGCCACTAGGCAGAGCTCCCAAGGATGGCCAGAGACCGAGGCTCCTCCCCTCAACTCATAAATCCCCGATCGCCTTCTGCTACATTTGGAGACAATCCTCTATTGATCTGTGTTCTGTTTCACTCTACGTATTCTGGTCCAGAAGTGCCTTATTAAGTATCACGCGCAAGGGAGAAAAAAAAAAAAACCTAATGGCTGAAACCCAACCTGCCTTGAAAATAACAAGCTCGGAGAACATGATCTCGAAATCTCGAAAAGCCAGGTTAAACCCATGGGCCTGAGAATCACCTGGTCACCCCATACTCTGGGGGCGGCTGGTACCGCAGGACGGCCACTTCTGTTCTCGCGGGCTGAGGGGCGGGGTACGGCTTGACCATCTCGTGCAGCATCGCTGGGTGCTGGTCGCTGTAGAAGAGTCCGTGCTCCTGGCTCTTGCTGACGGGGGACACCATCTGCTTGGTCTTGTAGGGGTACTCGGGCGGAGGACCCCGGGGGTCCAGCACTTTCCCCGCGGGCTGGGCGGGGGAGGGTCCCCCTCCTGCCTTGAACCCCTTTCCGTTGCCAGAGCCAGGGAGGTGCTGCTTAGCACCGTTCCTCTCCAATGACAGCTGCATGATCCTCTCGCTGAGAGAGCGCACGTGGCCCTGCTTGAGCTCCTTCAGCGCCTCATCCTTGTGCGCCTGCCCGCTGCTGGCGCGGCTCACCGTGGGCCTGCCCTCGGTCCGGGCCTTCTGACCGCCGGCCCCGGCCATGTAGTAACTGTGCCCGACAGTCCCCTGCGGCGGCGGTGGCGGCGGTGGCTGCTGCCCCCGAAAGAACTGGGACTGCGCCTTGGCCTCCTCGTACGTGGGCAGCTCCTCATTGTTCTGTTGAGGCTGCGGGGGCCGCACCTGCTTCTCCATCGCCGTGTTGTCCACCTGGTGTTCCTGACCCTGTGGCTCCTGGCGCGCCGCCTGGTAGACCATTGGTGGGTCTTCTGGAGCGAGGTTTTCCGTGGAAGAAAAGCTGTTCGTGGGGTGGGCGGGTCCTGCGCTCCCTGTGGCCTGGTGCTGAATGGCCAGCAAGTTCATGTTCTCGGTCGGGGTGCCATACCGCAGTTGTTCCTGGATCAGCCGCTGTAACACTGTCCCAGCGGCCGCATCCTCGGAACCTCTCATCTCCACCTCTGACGTCCGCAGGAGGCTTGGGGGCTGGAAGTGACACGGGGGCTCCTCAACTAGAAGGCAAACAGAGGGAAAAGGGTGTCAGGATGTGCCATGGGGACACGGGTCTGGATCTACACGCTGAGTAATTAACATGGTACCTACCGTAGCCTTTATTCTTTTTATTTTATTTTATTTTATCATTTTATATATTTATTTACCGACTTATTGATTTTTACAGATTATTTATTTATTTGAGAGAGAGAGTGCACGGGGGGAGGAACAGAGGGACAGAGGCTCAGCAGGGAGCCTGATGTGGGGTTCAAACCCAGGACCCTCAGATCATGACCTGAGCTGAAGGCACCCAGGCCACCCAGGTGCCTGCTACAGTAGCCTTTAAAGACAACATTTCAAATACACTGCCACCTCCGTTTACCCTGAGTGTCTCAGGGAAGTGTTGCTCCCACTCACAGCGAGGCTACTACCCTCCATTCCCTCATCTCCTGCTTCCTCCTGGACCTTGCTGTCCTTCACCCCCTCCCTTTCCTTTAAACTCCCTGCTGGCTCCTTGCCTTCCTCATAGAAACATGCCAAATCTTTCCCATCTTTAAAAAAAAAAAAAAAAAAAGGAAACAAAAAAAAAAAAAAAAAAAAAACCAACAAGATCAAACAAAAAGGAATCCCCTTTTCTTGGCCCAACCACATACCTCTAACTGCCTCTGTGCATCTGTACTCCTGTTCTCTTCTGATTGTCCTCGGTAAGCAGTCTACACTCCCCGTCTCCTCTTGCCAAATGCCCCATTTGCCACTCTCCCTAAAGTTCTGATTAACTACCAAGCCCAGTGAGAATATTCCATCTCCCGTATGACACACCTCACCTGTCGGAAGCATTTCAGACTTGTCATGGTGAGCATCTCCTTCCTGAAGTGCTTCCTGAAGCATCCAGGTCTCCCACCTCCAACCCCTGCCCTGGTTCCAGCTCCTGCCTCTCTGGGCACTTCTTCTCTGGCCCCCTCTTTTTCACCCGCCTCTTAAATTCTGGTTATTTCCCACAGCTCTGCCCTGAAAGCTCTCCCACCATCACTCAACAGAATCTCCCAGGCCATCACACCGGCCACCCGTCTTTGAAGACTGATTCATGACCTACATCTACCGCCCCCAGCAGACGGCCCCGTTGGCTCGCCACACTCAACATGTCCTCCCAGCCCCCAGCACTTACCCACCAAACCCCATATCCCTCCCTCATCTACTCCTAGCCAAGCCAGAAACCTGGGCGTTTTCCAAAGTTCCTTCTCCTCCCTTACCTCTAGCATCCAGTATTAGCCTGCCAACTCTACCTCTTAAATACCTCTCCTAACCTTTTTCATTCCCCTCCAGTCCCCAAGTGTATTATTGATAACCACAATGGTAAGAGCCATTTTAAAAGTACATATGATGCACCAGGTACTGTGCTAAATTCTCTCCACATGTTATTTCGTTTATCCCTCAGATAATCATATGAGGCACATATGATCATACGAGACAGATATCATTTCCCCTATCTCACAGATGAGGAGAGAGGCTCAGAGAAGGCGAATGACAGGGGTCACAGGGGTAGGAAGAGCCAGAGTCGGGATCTGACTCATTCTACAAAAAAAGCTGTATTTATTCCACAACACTGCAAAGCCCATGGTGTCTCATACCCAGACAATTCCAGCAGCCTCTTATCTATTTTTCTGACACTCGGTCCCACCTCCAAACCCACCCGGGAGACCTCAACCTATCTTCCACGTTACCCTGAAAGACTGTTCAACTAGGAAAACCTAACTGTATCACTCCTCTGCACAAAATTCCTCAGTAGTGAATTACAAGATGAAACTGACATCCTACCCTAGGCTGCAGCAGGTAGGGGGAACCAGCAACAGTTCAGGCCACCATCACTACCTCCCCTCCCAGGCCACCCCTCGGTGCGTGAGTCCAGCAGTACCTAAGACCACATAGCTCCCAGACACGCGAGTTCTCTCCCGCCTCTAGGATTTCACTCATGTTCTTCCCTCTGCCAAGAGGGATGCACCTCACCAGGTCTTCTTGGGAAATTCCTAGACATGCTTCAAATGAGGGCTCACAGCTACTCTGGAGTATAACTTGTCCCACTGCAGCCCAGCAGACTTGACCCCTACTCCTAAGTGCCTTCTCCATTCGTACAGATCACCATTAGAACCGTTATCGCTCTAGACAGCAGCGATTATTTATCCAAGACTCTCAGCTTCTTAAAGGCAAGGATCCTGCCAACCCATCCCGGTCTCGCTAGTGCACAGAACCCAGTGTGCATGTAACGGGGGATCAAACATTTAAGAACTCCTGCATGAGTGCAGGAAAATCTGTCCATTTCACAATACTAGTAAGTAGTGTATTGAGGAAATTACATAGCAGTAAGTAAAAATTCTAGCACTTACTACAGGTGTGACCTTGAGCAAATCACTATCTCTGAGCTCAATCTCCTCATGGGTAAAGAGAGGGAACTGAACTAGATCATCGCCAAGGAGCCTCACTTCTATAATCCCAGGCAATGATGGCTCTGTTTCTATATATACACAGAATACCTCGTCTCCCCCCAAACCATCTTTCTTCCCCAAGGCTGCCTTTTTGTTTGTTTGTGTTTTCTGTAATTGGCAGCCTTACCCTGTAAGCCATCCAGACAGAAATTTCAGAGGTACTTTTGGCCCTTTATCTCTTTTTCTCTTCACATTTGATCAAGTGCCAAACTAGTTTTTCTTGGTCCAGTAAAATGAGAAAAAATAAAGGTGGTAGTATATCGCCCATATACATGTGTGTACCCACAGATGCTTGTCATTAGGTTTATGCCTCTATCTTTTTTTAGGCAAGGGCTATGAAAGGTCACATCCCTCTTACTCTTTTTGGCATTAAAATATGACAAAAGGTGACACTAGATGACATTTTTAGTGTCTTAGCGATAGTAAAAGACTGCAACCCTAATTTCCATGCCCTCAGCCACTTCCCAGGTGCCTGCTCTCCCTACCACTTGCCTTAGAGGTCTCCAATGGCCTCCTCACACCTCTTGCCTCTGGCCTCTTCTTCCAATCCACCCTGCATATATGATCTATACTCTTCTACCAGAATTCAAGAACGAGATGGCAGAGTTTTATCTGCTCTCTTCACTTGCTATCTCTGCAGTGCCTAGAACACAACCCTGATGCACAGAAGGCATTCAGAAAATAATTGTCCTGCAACTTCAAGAACTTTACAGACTGGGTCCTGAAGCTCATGACCAGAACTCTGATCACACAGGTCTGCCTCTCCCCCTCCCCCACACCCTCCAAATCACACCCCCAAGACCTCAGGCAAGTTACTTGGCTTCTCTGAAACCCTCCCCTCTGGGAAATGGGCAGACTTCATTTCTACTCCATAAGACTGCATGTGCAGTAAGTTCGAACTTATTCCCTACTTCCCAAGAAGGTATACTGTAACTAAGATATAAGCCCAAAACTCAGCAATAAAAAATTTCAAACACGAGAAACAGGTTTTTGGAAGTCCATGTAAGATGAATTGCCAAAGAACTATAATAAGCAATGAAGAACCCAAGGAAAGAGAGATCAGTGTGGGCTTCGGTGGGCCACACACTCACTGTGAAAATCTTCCCCACCAACCAGTTACATCCAGGCCTTCAGACAGGTGCTGGAGGTAGAAGGTAAAGAGAACACAGTCCCTGCCCTCAGGATAACTGTTATGAAAGGCTTGTGGCACAAGCGAATTCACATAAAAATAAACATTGTAAACAACTTGAGTAAAAATGCAAATAAAAAGACAAATGTATTTCCAAAAGATAATGACTTGGGGGAGAGGGGTTCTCCTCAAGCGTGAAAACTACTGAATTTCCTTTTCATAAGCACATTTGCCAAGAACCAGGAGATCCCTCCCTACAGTGCTTTTTGTTTTGTTTTTGTTTTAAGATTTTTTTTATTTGACAGAGAGAAGGAGAGAGAGAGCACACAAGTAAGGGTAAGAGCAGAGGGAGAGGAAGAAGCAGACTCACCATGGAGCAGGGAGCCCGATGTGGGGTTCAATCCCAGGAGCCCAGGATCATGACCTGAGTCAAGGGCAAATGCCCAACCGACTGAGCCTCCCAGGCACCCCTCCTTCAGTGGTTTTAAAGATTCCCTTCTAGTTTTACCAATTTCAAATGCCCTCAAAAATAGGCAAGAAGTTTTCACACAGGAATCAGTTCCCTGCCTACTATAGCTCTGAATTTCTTCTGAACTTCTCAATTATTTGCAGAAAGAGATAAAAGTAAAAGCAAAGGAGGAGGAAAAAGTTCTGGAAAAAAATACTACAAAAATGTATATAGGAATTGGAGAAAAATTAGGGAATAAATGGTATGACTCTTAAGTTCCTACATAAGAACTCTGTCTGTTGAGAGTCACATATTATTATAAAACAGTCTACTGACACCAGAGCACAAACATTAAGAATAAGACACCCACCACTAAAAAAACAATCAATAATACAACTGGCCGGTTTGTAAAACAAGGACAGAAAAAAAATTAAGCAAAAGGCTAAAAATCAGAAACATATGATCATCCTGTTTTTCCAACCGAAATGCCAGTAAAAGGACTTACCAACTTTTTCCCTGATGCTACTACCGTTTGCCTCCACTGTCAAAGCAGATGGTTCACGCCTCCCAGAATAGAGCTGGAAGTCAGGGAAAAAGTAGTTGGGGTCTTCCAGAATCGGGGCGGGACTACCGGGGCTGTAACAAACAGGAGGGGGACCTGGGGAAGAAGCAAAGTGCCTATTAGTGCCAATGAAGTCCTCCTCTCCCTCCTTCCTGTGTGACTCACCAGAGCCCACGAGGCATTCTCCCTCACTCAACTCGGAGCTGTCTTTTTGATTCAGAAAATTCCAAAGTTAACATTCAGAATTATCGCAAGTCCAACCACCCACCAAAATGACCCGTGAGGTCAAAATAACAATCTACAAGACACACTGAGTAAAGTCATGATGATTTCACACGACCCAGTTCCACACACCGAAAGAAATCACGCCCCCTACAGAACTGGACAAATCGCAAAGTTCGGGATGGTCAAGGCGGGGGACAGAAAGGACAGGGGTGGGGAGGCCAGAAAAGGAGACTAAAATGAGAAGAGCAGCTGTGTCACCGAAGACATAAAAGACACCAAGAGGGGCTGGCTGTGTTGCCAGACCACGTGGGAGCAAGAGCCTGTCCCAGCCCAGGACAGAGCTCGCAGCCCCACTCAAGGATTCTGGAACCCACGCGGCAGTGTGAGCCCGGGTCGTTGGGTTCTGGCTCTCTGCCGAGCGCCGGCCTCTTAGCCCCAGTTTATCTGCTTTACACTCAAACCGGAATGGGCTTCCTGTTCCAATTCAACGTGACACAGTAGTAAACCCTATAGGCACTAAACATGAGATCCCACTAGTTGAGGACCCACACATTTCAAAAAGAGAGAGTGGCATCTTCTCATTATGGATCTGGCTCAGGAATGGCATGTGCAAGCATATAACTCTGGGTGACAGCATCTAGTCACGTGGCTCAAAATTTTAGGTGAGAATGGGGAGCAATCTGCTAATGAAACGGAAGCCTAATTAGGGGTATATATATATAAGTGTATACGCCTATAAAGGAATGTGTAGGGTGTGTGTGCATAGGTATAGGCTTCCGGTACAGAACCTAGCAAAGAACCTCTGCACTAAGTCATCACTACAATGAGACAGGGACCACGGTTACCAGAACCAAGATGCAGCCCCACATACAAGCTGGCCTTAGAACAGAGGACCCGGTCTCCGAAAGCACGGTGAGCTGGGGGAATGGAATGGCCGGCCAATATCAACCAATCAGAACGAGGCCCTTTCAACCAATCAAGAACCGTTCTTTCCCCCGCCCCCTCATTAGCAAATTAAACCAGCGTGGGAAGCGGAGGAGGAGCCTTATAGGCTGCAGGACTTCCCTTTCTGTTCCAGCCAGTCTAACTTATCTGTCCTAGCGCTGAGTCTCCCTTCAGCTCCAGCTGTAACCCTGGTAAAGCCTTGTCTGTGCCTTTGATTTGGGGATACAGCCTCGTTTCTATCCTTGCGCAGCCCAAGAACCAGTAACAGGAACCCTGGTACAAACTGATTTTCCACAGCTTATCCAGTGGCCTGGCAAAGGAGAGCGGGTTCAACGGCTCCAGGCCACAGAGCATACGGAGAGCAATCCTTGTCCCCACATCAGCAGAGAAGGCACCAGAGATACGCCGCCTTTCACCATTTGGCTACAGGCCTCAATATTAGGAAAGCGCAAAAGCACTTCGCACACACCCGCAGACTGAGGGACAGGATGTCCAACCACATATCAACAATCACTTAAGACTGCTTTTTTTGTACACTTGGGTGTCCCACGCATTCCCAGAGAGCCCCGTTCCCACTGCCGCCCCCTACTCCTGGGAGCTGCAGAAAGAGCCCAGCAGATGACCAGATGGGCCCTGCAGACAGACAGGCCCGGTATCATCGCTCCACTAAGCCAAGTGAACCAAGTGAGCTCGTCCAGCCTGACGCACCCACCGAATCACGCTCTTTGTAGCTTCCTCGCCTGTCAGGCAAGATAAAATGACCAGAATGTGTGTCACTGGGTCTGCGGCAGCAGATTCCTGGGCTATATGGCAAAAATGAAAGCAAGGCCTTGCCCTTAATCCCACAGGTACATAATCCTTCCCCTCCTATGCTAGTTCAGAATCTTCACTAGGAACTCCTACAGCAAAAACCGAGGCTCTTTTCTTAGGTGAAGGCAGGGTACACGATCTACCCCACGGGGTCAAGGCTAGCTGACATGAAGAACTGGAAGGAAACGCGTGCCACAGGACAACATACGAGGGGGAATGCTGTGGGCTTTGTTAGCGTTCCCCACCCCCAGGAGCAAGGCTGGGAGAATCCACGGACACTTCCAGGTAACACTCCCACCAGGGGAGCCCCTGCAAGGCCTGGCTCCTGTCCAGGGCCCCAGGCAGGGTAGTGGTTTTAGAGCGGTGCACAGCCAATCAAGGATCCCCACGTGCTCAAAGGTGTGTTGGGCGTCTGTGAGGTTGCCCCAGGGGCTACATAAAGACTATTTCCACATGGGGTCCTCCGGACTTCCTGACCTGCAGTAGTAACCTGCTTCTTTCAAGCCAATCTTTGTCCCAGGAAGACCACCAACACAGCTTTAGCCTACAGGGGGATAGGGGCACAAGCAATGGCAAACAGGCTAAGGCCAGCGTAATGGAGTGAGCTCTCTATAGCGTCTCCCTCTTGGGGGGTGCGCGGGCAGGTCCTAGGGCTCCTGACAGAGGGCCAGGGATCTGTCCGTGATGTGCGCCACAAAGGGTGAAGTTCTGGAATTCTGGCTGGAGCAGTCGACATTTCTGTCTCATCTTGGCTCTGATCCATCTCACCAAGAACGGTCCGCTTCTTTACCAAATCCACCTCTCTGTGTCAACAAGAAGAATCCTGTGGGGCTCTCTCTGAGAGTGACTGCTTCTGGCTTATTTCTGAAGCTCACTTCCCATTATGGTTTTATGGTGTTACTTTCTTTGTACCTGTCCCGAAGCCTTTAGGTAATGCAACCCTGGACAAGACTTTTTTCCCCCCTTACTCAATATAGCCGTAACAAAGGACCTCATTGTTGAAGGGAAAATGACGCGAGTTTTCTGGGGGTAGGCAAGAGGCAGAAGAACCCTGGTGACCTCATCTGCTTCACCTCCACTACAACGTTATTTAAATAAATAAATAAATAGACATCAACTACCTAGTATTTTACAGCAGTCATTTAAAGATTTTTTTTTTTTTTTTTTTTTTTTTGACAGACAGGAAACCACGGTAGGCGGGGGGGGGGGGGGAGCAGGCTCCCTGCTGGGCAGAGAGCCCAATGCAGGGCTCCATCCCAGGACCCTGGGATCATGATCTGAGCCAAAGGCAGAGGCTTTAACCCACTGAGCCACCTACGCGCCCGTTTTTCGTTTGTTGGTTTTTTCTTTTTTTTTAAGATTTTATTTATTTGAAAGAGGAAGAGCAAGCGCGAGCTGCATGAAGGGCTGAGGGAAAAGCAGACTCCCTACTGAGGGGGAGCCAGAGGTGGGGCTTGAACCCAGAACTCCTGGATCATGCCCTGCGGTGAAGGCAGACGCTCAGCCACCTGAGCCACCCAGGCGCCCTTGTAACAGAGATTTTAAACACAGTAACAAACAACTGTGGGCTTCTACCTTCCCTTCAAAGAGCTAAGGAATTTGCTGAGTGTGCCAGCAACCTCAAAGTTAAATGTAAGCAACCAAGCCTGATTTCGGCAGATCTGGAGGCTTTTCTAGGGGAGTGGGATACTCTGCTCAGGGAGGCAGACACCCTAGAAACAATGTTTAGAAGCAGCCTCAGGAGCCCATGACTAGGGCCTGAAAAGGAAAGGCAAGTCTGTTCATAAGTCCTCTTAAGAGACCAAGCTAGCTCTTCTGAGTTAGCGGATTCCCACTTCAGGAGCCTGAGATCGGGGTGAAGCAAAGACAGGTGAGAGCACCCTGTTCTAGAACATTTGCACACATCACACAGTTTTAAACAGGAAGCAGAATCTCCATGCACTGGAAGAGCTCTTCCCCAAGGAACCATTATCTGAAACCCAAGATGGGGGTGGGGATGGGGACGGGTGGGAGGGAGGAAGATTTCCAAGATTCCCAACCCTTGTATGATAATCATCTTTCTTGGCACCGAATGTGGATTCTAATCCCTGAACCAATCTGTCTGTTGTAGAAAACAAGTTAAATAATAAATACACTACTAGCTACTTAATTTAGACTTTCTCAAAGTGGAATTTGTGATTAATAACGTTAAAGCCGTGTGAAGTTTAACTTTGTAATGCTTATTTAGAAATATCCGAGATACTATCAGTGTGAGCCAAAATGCAGAATGTATGCTTAACCTTTAAAGTAACAATTGAGTTCAGCAGGGCACTGTGCTAGGAGCTAAAAACACCAAGAAATGAGTAAGAACATCCGTGGTCTCAGGATATTATGACCTATATACAACTACCCGAATTTCCCTGCAGACTCAGTGCTCTCCCAAAGGGACACACAGTTACCCAGAAGTAATTCATCACTACCTGTTGCCTAGGAAGGCAAGACAGAGCTGAAATAACAAGGAGTAAGAGACAGGTGAGTGGAACAGGCAAAAATGAGGAGGATATTACTTCCCTGGGGCGTGAGGAGAGGGTGCTAAGGAGGAGAGAGCAACACAATGTGGTTCAAGGAGAAGCACAGAGCCTGAGTCATGGAAGCCTTTCATCTCTAAAAGGAATGGCGAGTTCCGTGTCACTCGGGTATGGGTAGGGAGGAGGATGACTCAGAAGTCAGTATTTAAGGGAGCTTCTTAAAAGCTTTTTAAATTTTAGTACATTATTTTCCTAACACTACAGAAATGCAAAATAATTTCGAGATTAGGTGATCCAACTGCCAACTGCTACAACCATATTCCTGAGTCAATCACCTCTAATTAAATGCTGTTAGCGTTAGGGAACCCTGAACTCACTACGTAAACCTTGGGGTAGGTTCTATCTCCCATTCCGAAGCCGGAAGGTTATAGCAACTAGGACACCCTCAGCTCGGTCAACTGGATTTTCCATCCAAAGACTTTGAATCTTGACGAAATGACACAAAGACAGAGGGTGCTGGTCAAGTGCCGGCAGTACCATTACCACAGCGGTCCGGGGGCAGCCGCGGCTGGCCCTGCAGACCCACGCTCACAAGACGGACGGCACATCCCTGGCTGGGTTCCCGGTGAATTTTCACCTCGGCTCCTGCCCGTTTTCTGGGCCTTCCTGTCCATTTGTGAGCTGACGGATATACTTCCGATAAATCCCTCTTTTCGCTTACGTTAGCCAAAATCACTTTGTGCTTACAATCAAGAACTTCTGAGAGAGATTTACATTTAAAATAATGAAATGTTCTGTCCCTGCTCATAATAACTGAGCATTGTTTATATCCCACTACGTGACTTAGCACCATCTGCCTTGGCTTCCAGTCACTTGCCTCTATAGCCCCAGGTATCCTTCACACAAACCCTAAAAAAACTTGAGTTCCCCCCAAAGTTTCCCTCATCCGGAGGACCTTTCCTTCCAAGTGAGTCGGAAAACTCTTACTCGGGCACAATCTAAATGCTCAGATACACATGCTGACTCTGCAGAGTCTTCTGGAGCTCTACTCTAGGGCCACCTCCTCTGTGAAGTCATCCACCCCCCCCCATATGCTTATGGGCTATTCCTCCGTGCCCCCATCATGGTCCATGCAAATTTATGCCACTGTTCAACCACCTACATATTTGGTTTATATTTTTCTCCCTCCTCCCGCCCCAGTCAACTCATAAGTTGATTAACAATTGATGATGTCTTATTTGCTTTTTTATCCCCAGTTTCTAGCAGAAACAAAATCACAGTAAATACTCAATACACATGTATTGAATCAATAAATCATCTGCGTATGTTTACTGGACCTGGTAGTTTCTAGCACCTAAGGGGTATTGATAAATATGTATTAATGGAATTAGGGTATGTTTTAAAATCACCAGTTATAAAGATACTCTTAATTCTATAGACCTTACTTAGCTCAAAGATGATTTTGTCTTTTTCAAACTAATCAGGAGACCAAGGCTTGGTAAAAGCTACTGGGGAACAAAACAAAACAAAACACCACGAGAGAAAGCCACCTAGTGCTAAAAGAGGTTAATTACAAGTGTACATGGATACAAGTGTCCTGTTCCTACAGGGGCTCTGTATAGGAAGTAACAGCATCCCAGGGATTCTGCAGCTGGGGCACAAAATCACTCTTAGAGGAAAATGCTCCTGCATCCTGCTCCCCCTGCAGGTGACCCTTGTGTCCTGGGACTGTGCTCCAAATGCAGTCTTTGGCTCCTGCTCCTTCCATAGGTCTGGGAGCAGGAAGAGAGTCAGAAGACTCCTACGGGAACCTGTCCCTCACCCTAAGAAAAAGGAATGAGCCCAGTCTTAGCTATCACACAGAGTCAGCACAAACACATGAGAGCAGCCCATACTAAAAAGACTGTAACTACAAAGAGAAAATCATTTTTCAATTTTGGACTTTAACAGAAAATCCAAATGCTACTTAAATACCTTGACTCAAATTGTATGTAGTATCATAATGTGTATTTCACGTTGATATATTTGGTATTTATCCTATCTAAAACTCTAAGTACCTGAACTCCAGAAATTCTTTTCTTCAGATATGTTTAAAAAAACACTTTATTAAGGTGTAATTGCCATTTAAAAAGATGTACATATTGAACGTGTATAACCGGACAAGTCGGGATAAATATACACCCACAAAGCCATCTCCATCATCAGGGTCACAGACATACCCATCACCTGTCCCCTCCTACCTCCTCTATTCATCTGTGTGTGTGTGTTAAGAACACTGCACACATGATCGACCCTCCCAGCAAGTGTTAAGTACAAAGTACATTAATAGCTCTCAGCTCTACACCATACAGACCTCTAGAACAATGTACTCTGATAAAATAATAAGTAAGCCCTTTGCTTTACTAAATAACTGAAATTTAAATAATCTTTCTTTAATCTCAGGGCCATAATAAAGGTATCCTTGTAGGTGCCCCTGGAACAGGTTATGTTCCCACTGAGAAGAAAAAACAAAAATTAACTCACTAACATGTGAGCTCCATTGCTTAAATGTGTTTCCATCACGGCAGGCAGACAGTTAGTATTAATATTTTCTGAACAAAGGGAAACAGGATGAAAAGTCATAAAATAAACCCCAAGACACAAGACAGCAACATGAACGCATGTCTATGCTTCTCCAGTTTCCCTCTGCTGCCCGCACTGAGGAGAGAAGCAGCGGGGACACCTCTGGCCTGCGCCCAGCTTCCTCCAGCTCTTGGGGTCCTGTTGGAGAAGCCACTGCAGCTGCAGGTCAAGGTGTGTCTGCCGGGCAGCATCTCTCCCGGGGACTGGGGCTTCTTCTACTCACTCCCCTCAAAAGTCACTATGGCCTCGTAAGTGGGCTTCATGATTTAAAGCAACCAGTGTTCCCCAAGAAACAAAAACAGGCCTCCAGTATTAAGAGTAAAATCAACGGTGGCAGGAGCTCCTACTTGTTGAGGGCTTAGGAAAATGATACAAAAATCCCCACGTTTAATTATCACGGCCCTATTCCCATTTTGTAGCGAGGGAAACTGGGCTCACAGCAGTTAAGTAATGCCCAGAGGTAAAGAACTAGGCAGCAGCACAGACAAAATCAGAGCTCCTTCCGCGATGCCATTCTGTCATCCAAAACTCCCCCACCATGGCGCACTTCATTCTGAGTCTTTTACTCCTTCCTAGTTTCTTACATTAAAATGAGGGGCGTTTTAATGATCTGCTCTTGCTTGTGGAAAATGGGGAAAGGTACTGGGAAAAGTGCTTTCCCTGAGTATACAAAGCAGAGAAGTAATCAGAGCTATTTTATTTGTGTTATTTTTCGTAAAAGCTTAGAGTAAAAATAGCACCCTCCCTGCCAATCACCAGAACACCAAGGTCCCTTCCACTTGGCCGCCTATTCTTTTTACCATGGGGTCTCCCATCAAACAATGAACCCCAAACCTGAGCTCAATTCACGTTAGCTGTGGTACATGTTAAAAATGTCACTTTCGAGCCCCGTGTTGCACCTGTCAATCAGGATCTCCACAAGTGCAGACCAGAAATGAATTCTTCACTGTCGATTTGACTACAGGATCAGATGTAGGAAGCTGATACCTCTCTGCCGTACGAGGGCTGATACACCACGTGCACTCTGGAACAACAGTGATAAACCGAAACTCTGTACATCGATCACATCTGAAGGCAAAGCGTGATGGGTCTGGTGAACCCCCATGAGTAAATAGAGGCAGTGACTCTTCCTAAAACAAGCCAATGAGCCTGCACTGACTCTTTTGGTAAAGAACTCTGTGGGTAAATTTGTGGTTTTTTAGTAAGTTCAGATTTGAAATCAACAGTTTCAGTGCTCCTAGATTTCATAATTGTTTAAACCTGAACGACTGGGTCAGAGGATGTGACCATTTCAGTTACATCTAAACTATCGCGATTAAGATACATTAAAGTGACTGCTGCAAAAAATGTGTCTAGTGCACCAAGATGACATAGGCCTGTGAAAATGCCTACCTTCTTATATGACACGTGCTTGCTAAATGTGAAACAAACATCACACAGCCAACTATGCCACTGAGTCGTGTGAGATAAGCCCCTGCGGAATTTTATACAGAAGGAAGGCACAGAACATAACATTATAGAGCAGGACAGGGCAAACACATTATCCCGGGTAACTCTCACATCTCTGAGAAACAGGTCTCAGTATCTCCTCTTTACCTAAACAAAAACAGAAGTGACGTGCTCTGGGTCACACAGCTCACAGCCCTAGGGCTGACATGCAAATTCAACCATGACTGTTCCAAAGCATCCCACAGAATTTCAATGTATTTTAAAGCCTAGATATCTGCAGTAGTATTTGGTTTCCTTATAATTCCTATCCCTTACCAAAGACCACGCATGGGTCTGTGGACTTCATGAGCAGCAAAATGCAGAATTTCACAGTCATTCATTCACTCATTCCTTCCACAAGATCTAGGACACCGAGCATCTTCCAGGCGAGTCAGTGCCTGATACGGGGACCCAAATAAGGCAGGCTAGTGAGAGAGGCAGACACAAAGGCAGACAATTGCCCAACAGCGCACAAATGCAGTGACCCAGGCAGGCTCAAGGTAGCATGGAGTGGTAAGCAGATACCAGTCCAGGTCCATCTCAGGGCACACACACTGGATTCTGGAACTGTGCTGAGAAGCCACCCTTACCTCTTTCTTCTCATCGGCCTGGAGGTCTGGGATCACCGACATCCCCCTAAACAATCTGTCAAGAGCTACGGTTTCTCCCTAGGTCTATAAGAACATACACACACTAACTGCACGGACTTCACAACTCTATGAGGATTACCCTCGTTTCTCAGACACAGGAACTAACGCACTGTTGCCTAAAGTCACACAGTTAAAGGGCAAAACCAGGATGCAAGCCCTGGGGGTCTGACTCAGAATGTACACAGTGTTTACTCTTATACCAACAGCGCTCAAACTTTTTGGTTTTAGGATCTCTTTTATAGTCTTAAAAATTATTGAGGGCCCAATAAGCTATTGTTTATGTGGGCCATATCTATCCGTATTTATTATGTTAGAAAATGAAGCTGAGAATTATTAAAATGTATTTCATTTAAAAACAATAATAATAAATCCACGAAGTGACACGAAATATTTTTTATGGAAACTCATTTCAAAAAAACAACTCATTTCTAAAACAAAAAGCAGTGAGAACGGTTATTATTTTATAATTCTGCAAACTGATGTCAGGCTTACAAGATTGCTGGATTCTCATATCTGCTTCTGCTGTCAGTCTATTGTGTGATTTTTAGCTGAAGCAGGGGAAGGAAATCTGGCCTCATTCAAATATGTAATTGGAAAAAGGAGCAGTATCTTGATAACCTTTCCAGATAATTGTGACTATCCTTTGAAATAATACCAAAACTCAAACAAGTGCCAATTTCTTAAAGGCGGCTGCAATGTGAAATACTAAAACTATCTCAGTGACTTCGTATTGGATATTCTTCTAAATTCTAAATTCGATCACATTGGTCCATCTTTTACTTTGGAGGGAACGTTCTTTATCCATGATTTCATAACTTCATACATTGGTCATTTGGAAAATAATGGTTCACTGAACTATGCAAATCTTCCATACATGGAAATATTTCAAGTATGTAACATCAACAAAACCACATTTGTTAATACACCATGGACTGTGATCATCAGAAAAGTCTTTTGTGTTTAGGAAGCTGTCAAGCCCATAGTGGCAAATCCAAATTTCCCCAAATTCTAATTTTCACTTGAAATTTTCTAATTTTCACTCTCCATTTCAGCACACAAGGCATTAAAAAGGTATAGCTGAGGTTGGAGATTTAATAAAACTAGTACCTGTGCTAGAGAAGAATGGTCTTAAGCAAAGCAGGCTTTTTACAGCGTGTGCTGGTGAGGGACAGACCACTAGTAGAGTTGGTGCCATGGCTTCAAACCATGAGAAGGCACATGCAGTTTCACCCAGCATTGCTTCTACACCATCAGTACAAATGTCCGTGCCGTCAGAGGCACATGTGTGTTACTGTTACCATGAAGGTGGTTTTTAGGAACCCCCAGAGTTCCACAGAGCACACTCTGAGAAACATGGCTCTACAAGCTATAGCCTCTTCTATGGGGAAGGGGCCAAAAGATGGGAAACTTAAAGAGACCTTTAAGATGAAAATGGCTACAAATCAGTTATAACTGACAGCGAATCGCCTCCCTCCCAAGCAAAGAGAGGTACCCACAGGCCCCAAAAGTGGTGAAGCTTGAAGACACACAGAGGCCCTTTCATATAAAGCACTGCTTGAACTCTACTTGTCAGACGAACGAACTCCAATGACTAAAGAAAATGTATCCGAGGAGAGGGAGCAGCCTCTCTAGAAAACACCTGCACGTGATGCATCTTCTTGCCCTTGAGGGATTTTCATAAAAGGGAATACAAATCAACAATGATATTTCGCTAGAAATAAAGGCTCCATGAGAATTACTTTTAGGAGGTGGGGAGAAAAAAAACTGTAATAATTTGCCCAGCAGGAAGTCAGGCAGTCCTGGGACAGAGGGAAGGATGTTAAGACACGATGAGTGAGGAGAAGAGGATGATGCTGTCAAGCCAGAAGACCGGAGTCTTACAAGATTTAAAGAATGACCACGATATTCACCAAATGGGAGAGATAGAGGAGGAAATATCCACCAAATGTAAAGAAAAGAAAAAGGGGCCAATTTTTTTCGTTCTGTTTTGGCAAATCTGCTCCTAACGTAGTGTCAGAATCCAGGCTCGATGATTTATTACCTTCGCGAACAGAGCAAATGAGTTAACTTCTTGGTGCCCATTACCTTATCAGTGAATGGAGACAGCAATTAGACCTACTATATAAGACCGTCACAAAGATTAAATAAGACAGAGCAATGAATGGTGTTCCAGCACATGGTAAGTGCTCAGTACATTTTAGCTTCTGTTTATGAGAATGGGGAAATGGAACAGGAATTAATAATATATATTTCACGTTCAAGAAATGATCAAATCAGGGAGCTTTTTAAAAACAGCAAGATGCCCAAGCAGATCAAAGATGAAGACATTAAGGGCAGCTCTCTCAGGTTTCCCCCCACCTTGGGGAGCTTTGTACTATCACTTTACTATCTCTCAATAAACTTCGCTGCCCACCAGAAAACACACACACACACACACACACACACACACACACACGAAAACATTTAAAGTTTCGTTTAGGTCCGACTGTTCAGCAAACTGACAAACTAGACTAAAATTGCATTTTCAATTTTCCAAGCACTTGGGTTGAGAGATCTTAAAATACACCCTTTCTCTGAAAATAAGCTTACTGGTGCAATCTTAGTATCAGAGACCAAAACAAAAGCATGCATGGTGTCATCCAAAGATTCTCCAAAACTCCTAACTTGTCTGTCACCTTGGCATGCAAGTCAAGGGCTAGCTGGACCTGGAGAGGGATCAGGAACCAGGCTCTAACTTGAACAGCTCAGCTGCCTAGGAAACTCCTCTTCAGACGGAAGGACACTGGAATAGGTGGTGGAGAGAATCTGTCCTCTCTCCTAAGCACTACAAATAAGAAGGGAAAAACCTCTCTTCTTACTCCACAGTGAATTTTCCATAATGAACACTTTTGGAAATTGTGAATCTCAGGTCTGAATCAAACACAAAGGTCAACTAAGCATCGATTTCACTACTGCATTGTTGAGCTTTAAGCTTTGTTTAAAAGAGATATATAATTATTTTTTGGAGATATAGTTATTGATAAAAACATCATACTCAGCAGTGAAAAACTGAGAACTTTCCTCTAAGATCAGGAAAAAACAAGGATGTTGTCTCTTACCACTCTAATTCAACACAGCACTGGAAGTCCTAGCCACAGCAATCAAACAAGAAAAAGAAATAAAAAGCATCCACATGGGTTAAGTAAGTAAAACTGTTACTATGGGCAGATAACATGATACTATATAGAGAAAACTCTAAAGATGCTAACCAAAAAACTATTATTACTGGGAAGTGAATTCAGTAAAGCTGCAGGATAAACAGAATTAAGAGTCGGGGGCTGGTTTTGTTTTGTTTTTGATTTTGATTTTGTTTTAACTTCTTAAGCAGAAAGAGTAAACAACACATCATGATTCCTAAATGCTTTTTCAACATTAAACAGACTTTGCAAACAAATCATGATGCATAATTAGCACTAATTTTCTTCTCTTCTTCCCAGATTGTACAACTAACTCAAATCAAAGAGGAAACTGAAAGGCAAATACAGACACAATCTGTGCTGTTGCCACAGGACCCCCTGACACAGCCCCACCTGATGGTTTTCCAAGGGCTCCCCTCCCTCATCTGGGAGAACCTACGGAATCTGATCTGGTTCCTGCTGCAAACATCTGTCAGAGTTCCAGCCATACAAGCTTCCTTAAGTTCCTCAAAAGCTCCACAGATGAACACATCAAAACCAGCCATTAGATCCACATCCTGCATTCATATAGGGCATTCAATCATACTCACTCAATTTAAAGAGATTTCTAGAGTGAGACAGCCCCACACTTCTAGTAATTTCTTGGTTGCCTCTATAGCCTCCATTTCCTCCCAAGCTCCCTGGCACAAAACACAAAACCCATGCTTCTAGAAGTTGTGGTATCTTTAACTGAAATCTATTCCCTCTTTATCATTTCACAGCAAAGATAAAATAGTTGAAAGGCAATTCCAAATTGTTCCTCATCCTCTTCACACAGCAGAATAAACCCAGTTCAGTTTGCCTTCTGTTTTCTAATCCCTTACTCCATTATATCCCTTTTAGAATCCAAATTCTATGGGAGCAAAGGATATAGAGCCCACGCCTCCTCCAGTTCCACACACATGACAGACCCTCCAATGTTGGATGGAGGACTGTATCCTTGTATTGTGTCCTCATCAAATTCTCCACCTCAGGGGCACCTGGGTGGCTCAGTGGGTTTAGCCTTTCCTTTGACTCAGGTCATGATCTCAGGGTCCTGGGATTGAGACCCCCACTGGGCTCTCTGCTTACTGGGGAGCCCGCTTCTCTGCCTGCTTCTCTGCCTACTTGTGATCTCTCCGTCAAAGAAATAAATAAACAAAATCTTAAAAAATAAAAGAACAAAAGAAACTTCCAAATTTCTGAACATTTTATTTCTAAACTCAGGACTAAGATAATCCGTATCTCAGAGTAGATATTTTTAGATCTTACATTCTTGATTGGGGGAGTAAATACTTTATGGGATCAAATCTCAAAGTTAGCTAAAGTAAATGTACTCCCCACTTTTCATGCAACTGCTCATTTATGATCTAGCTGGCCAGTCACGATCACAGGAAGATAAGTCTGCCAAAGTCATGCCCTTTTGTAAGCCTCCTGCTTATTATCTGACAGTCCCATTATATTTAAGGTTTGTGTAAGTGGTTTTGTGATACTGTTTACATTACTTTCCTAGGTGTCTTAATTTAAGGTAATTTGATTTCAGAAGACATTTTCTGGTGTTACATGTGTTCTGCAGTGAATTTAATGCTGTTCCCTAGGTACCGTATCCACTGGTTTCCATAATTCTGAGAGAACATGCTTGCTAGACCCTTTTGCTATTTTTCCTCCTCCTTGATCCCCACTGCCCAAAAAAGATCCCAGACAGGCAATCTCATCGGCCCTTCTATCTTCAACCTTTTCCCACATAACCAAGATGAGCAATCAACCAATAGCTGCGGTGAGATTTAGAGACTGGTCCCTCAGGAAACAGGGCCCTGCCAAATTTTGTAGAGAGAGGGGGCTTACCCTTCCGAAACTTGGTTCTCAGAGTCCTTCCAAGTACAGTTCATAGCAGGAAGGAAAAGGCCTGCCTCACCCCTGTCTTTGGGGGTCACATTCCTGGGTCACACTAACCAGGGCAGCCCTTACGGCCAAGAAGCAGCAGTTCAATGTGAGAGGCCTCCTTCCTCCCTGGCTCCCCGGCCACAGGGCCGGGCAGAGCCCCACCTAAGGCAGGAAGCAAAGCGGGCCTGGAAGACAAGATACCTATCCCCTCCTCCTGCTCTGCCTGTTCTGAGAAGGGTGGAGGAAAGCAGGAAGGGCGGGGCAGATCAGAAGAGGTGCAGGAGAGCACAAGTGGGAAGACCTGTTGTGTGGCTGGGAGGGTTCCGGTTGCTCGGTAAGGAGTGCGGAAGCACCCAGTGTGTGGACATGCAAAGCAAGGAGACGGATATGCATGAAGTATTTGGGAAGTCAGTGCAAGGAGCTGGACGTGCGTGGGGAAGGGAAAGGACCTTACAGCTTACAGAACCCTCTGAAAGGAGGCAACCGTCAGGATGAGGCAGGGAGGAACGGTGTCCGAGCAAGTCCAGACACCAGCCGAAGGCCTGCCTCCTGCCTCGCGCTGACAAAGGCTAGGGCAAGAGTGGAACCCACCTAAGGCGGAGGAGTCCAGGCGGGCCCTAGATCCTCTCCAGGACAAAGACCTCTGGGGCTAACTCCACACTCGCATTTCTGTTTGCTTCTCTCCAGGACCACACCCCCGGGAGAGCCCCAGCGATGGAACCAAAGCCGCAGACATCCCTAGAAGCAGTAGATATGCCTTGATACAGCCAGCTAACCTGGTAACTGCTACCCCCAGCATAAGCCAAACGCCTTGCTGACCCTCGAAAAGAGATGAGCCTCCAAAAACGAGGTTCATGTTGACAGGTGAGTTGCCCTGCGGTATCGTCTCCCAATTGGTCCACACAGGACTTCAAGGGAGAAGTGATTCATTTCAGTCAAACATGTGCGCCCATCCCGTCTTATGAAGCCCAGCAGTGGTGCCATCCGTCAAACGGCTAACGTCTCTCTAGAAGAACACTGCCCGATAGAGCTTGCTGCACTGATGCGAACCGCTACTGGGTATTTGAACTGTGGCTCATGCGACTAAGGACTTGAATTTTTAGTTCATTGACTTTTGATTAACTTAGATAGGCACATGTGGCTAGTGGTCACTGTGGACCATGTAGATCGAGAACTCCAAGTAAAAATAAGCAGGGGCCAGATCGCATCTTCCAAAGATGCCAGGAAAAAAAAAAAAAAAATGTCATGGAATTCTATTTCTCTGCTGTGAGGAAGTTGACTCTTAATAGTCCAGCAACTGTTCAAGCTCATTTCCAGCACCGAACTCTTCTATGGTCACTGCCACATCTCCACATCAACGTGCCTCCAAAACATCCCAGTTCGGAAGGCCCTCAGAGACCCCAGCCCAACCAGTCATCCACTGTGGGCCCTACTTCTCCACAAAGGCCCCGCAGATTTCACCCAGCAGCCCCCAGCAGCAGTGAAAGTCAGCCTCAGAAGGAGTCGTCCATCCTCAAGTCCAAGGACACTGTTCTGAAGGGGAGTCAAGGATGCTCAAAATAATAAAGGAATTTTGCAGCATGCTTTACCTTGTATGCAGTCCCTTCACGCGCGCTGTCTCGCTGAACCCTCACAGTGACCTCACCATGTAAGTATGAAGTCAACACATTGACTTTACAGAGGTTAAGTGACTCAAGCAAAGCAATATGCCTTGTGTCTAGGAACCATTCACCCTAACTCAATGTATCTTCCAAGGAGTGACAAAAGACAACTGAGAGAAGTAAAAGTCAGGGTTGGGAAGGGGGCAGGCACAGAAGGGTAATTAGAGCAGAGCACAAAGGCAGATCAGCTAGTAACCTGAGAAGTCAATCTATTTCCATCTCCCTCTTTTAAACAGAAACACATTCAGTTCCAAAGAGTTAAGCACCTCAGACTAGAGCCAATTAAAGTGAGACTATGCTCTCAAATAGTGGTTCTCCAAGTGTGGTCCCTGGACCAGCAGGCCCAGCATCATTTGGAAACTATTTAGAAATGTATATTCTCGGGCCCCTCCAAGAGCTAACTGAAACAAAACCTGGGCGAGAGGGGTGCTCACGTTCTGTTCTGTTAAAACACGGGCCCTCTCGGTGATTCTGATGTCCACCACATTTGAAAACCACTGTTCTAACCACTGCCCCAGAACTGTACATCTGAGGTTCATTCCCTTTCCTCTGGGAAACTGACAACTTGGTCATCGAGGGAAAAGAAAGGGAGCTACCTGTGGTGAAGTTTGGGACCCATCCCGGTGACATTAGCCCTGACTTACTGTACCGAGGGTGACAAGCATGGGTAAACTCTGAAAGAGCTCCCAGAGCACACAGACCTCCTCTTTGGACAGAGAGGAAACCGTTCTTTCCTCAGAAAATCCTGGGTGATCGGTGGGGAGGAAGGTCTATTTTATAGCTAAGACTAGCTTGTGGACAGAACGTCCTAACTGTGAAAAGCTAGGTTTCTATTAGAACCGGAATTCGTGTTTCTCGGAGAAAGGACATCTATGAGAATACACATTCCGAAAACCATTGGTCTCTGTTATTTTAGTAATAATTATTATTATTATATTATAGCAGGTATTTACTGGGTACTTTCAATATGTCCAGCACTGTACATATGCACTGCTCCTTTTCACCCTCATGCAATTCCGAGAGCTGAGAACTATTACCGTCTTCATTTCATCCATGATGCTTCGGCAGGTCAAATTACCTGAGATTATACAGGAAGGAGGCAGAAGGGCCAGGAAGCAAACCAGGTCCACTGTTCCTAAACAACCTGGAATACTACCTCCTTTCTCGCTTTAACACACATACTCTCATTTTAAAGCTATCTAACTTTCTTCATACTCTGTATGTTATTGAGTCTTGAGTACTGCATTTTTATTATTTTTTTAAGCTATTACACCATGTGCAGTTGCAAAACAGCCCTCAACCACACTCAGTTTACCGACGAGGATGACCCACACTAAAGAATTCATGGCAATACAGATACCCACAAACTGCATCAAAGGCAAGAACTGTTTTTATTCCCATCCTGTGTGGGCAACCTGCCCAGGGAAGCCTTGACCCCCTCCATCCAAGTGAGCCCTCTCTGTTCAGTGCTCCTAGTTGTCTCTTTTACTGCACTTTGCACACAGAAATGTCCACACTACGACCCCACTAAGGGGTGAGCTCTTGAGGGTGGGAACATGCCCGAGTCAGCTGTATGCTTTGAGAGCACTAAAAACATGATCAACACCTAAGAGATGCTTTTTAAGATCGGAAGCCAGACATACAAATTCTTAAAAGAGGGCAAAAATGAACTACAGTTTGAACACAAAATGTAAAATTATGGGGGCGCCTGGGGGGGGTGCACTCCATTGAGCATTCTTGGTTTCAGGTTAGGTCATGATCTCAGAGTCATGAGAAGGAGCCCCATGTTAGGTTCCTCGCTCAGCACAGAGACTGCTTAAGTTTCCTCTCCTTCTGCCCCTCCCAGCCACACACTCTCTCTCTTTAAAGTAAATAAATAAATCTTAAAAAAAAAAAAAATGGAAAACTGGGACATCTGGGTGGCTCAGTTGGTTAAGCATCTGCCTTCCACTCAGGTCATGATCCCAGGGGATCAAGTTCTGCATTGGGTTCCCTGCTAAGCGGGGAGCCTGCTTCTCCATTTGCCTGCCCCTCCCCCACTTGTGTTTTTTCTCTCTCTCTCTCTCTGAGCAAATAAATAAATAAAATCTTTTTAAAAATGTAAAACTATGAAACTTTAAAAGCAAACACAGGAGACAATTTTGGGGACGTAGGCCTATGCCAAAGCATTCTTAGATGTGATACCAAAAGCCCAATGCATAAAGGGTGGGGGAGGGGGGACCAATAAACTGGACTTCATCAAAATTCAAAACCTTTGCCCTGCAAAAGATCCAGTTAAAAAGATAAAAAGGCAAACTACATACTGGAAGAAAATATATGCAAGACATATATCTGACAAAGGACACATATTTAGAATATAAGAAATCTCAGAGTTAAGAGTAATAAAAAACCCAGTCCATTTAGAACATGGGACACTAGCAGACATTTCACCAAAGGGGACATACAGATGGCAAACATGAAAAGATGCTCAACATCATTAGCCATTAGGGTATGCAAATTAAAACCAGGCTGAGACTAGAACACCTATTGGGACAGCTAAAATAATAAACAAATGCAGGTGAGGATGCAGAGAAAAACCAGATCTCTCCTACGTGGCTGATGAGAATGTAAAATTGTACAGCCACTCCAGAACACAGCTTGGCAATTTCTTAAAAAAAAAAAAAAAAAAGAGCATACAACTACCACTCAAAATCCAGCAACAACACTCCTGGGCATTTATCCTGGAGAAGTGAAAACACATCTATGCAAAACCCTGTGCACAGATGGTCCCAACAACTTTAATTTTAAGAACCCAAAACTGGAAACCCCCAAGTGTTCTTCAGGAGGTGAATGGTTAAACAAGCTGTGGTATATCCATACCATGGACTACTACTCAGTGATAAAAAAGAGCAGACTGTTGATAATGTGACAGCCTGGATGGATCTCATGGGTATCACGCTGAGTGAAAAAGCGAGTCCGAAAAGGTCACATACCACATGATTTCATTTCTGTAACATTCTCAAAATGACAGAGAGGGAGAAGAGATTTAGTTGTTACTAGGGTTTACAGCTATGTGCCGGGAGGGGCGAGTAGACATGACTGTGAAGGGTGGCATAAGGGTCATCCTTGAGCTGATGGAATAGTTCTATAGCTTGACTGTGATGGTGGTTACCGGAATCCACCAGTGTGGAAAAAATGCAAAGAAGTACATATATACAAACACAGATGCGTGCCTGGAGAACCAGTGAAATCTGACATGTAGCGATGTCGGCTTCCTGGTTCTACTGTACTTTGGTTATGTAAGATGTTACCAATGGGGGAAAATGGGTGAAGAGTACACAGGACCTCTCTACTATTTTTGCAACTTCTCATAAAGCTATAATCATTTCAAAATAAAAAGTTTTTTTAAAAGGGAACTACAGGCTTTTTACTTAAAACAAAACTAACGAAAAAGAGGTATATACAGCTGCACTACTGGTCAGTGAGATCCCAAACACAGATTTAAAGGCACATAGTAGGTCTGTGTGATTTTTTTTTTTTTTAAAGTTAAATCTGATTCTCCAGAGTCTTGACAGGAATACATTTCCAAACATCTTACAGCTACTTCCCCATCCCCCTCATAAAATGAAAAATAAAAAAAAAAGTCCTGATGTGTGAACCCCTTTGGGAATCCAGGAGTCCTATCCTAAGTGCCTGGAATGAATAGACCCTGTTTCACAAGAACAGAGGTCAAGGGCCTCACAATTTAGAGAACAGGCAACGAGCCACACACAAGCCCAGGCGTGGCTTCCTTCAGCAAAAGTAGTGTATGGACCCACCCACAATGGCCAAGCTTTAAATGATGCCTTTCTTCCAAAACAAAACAGTCAAACCAACAAAATAATTTTTTTTTAAATCGTTAAGCAAACAAACAAAAACCTCAACAACCTCAGACTGTTTCCAACAAACCTTATAATCAAATATGTCCTCTGAGTTGACCTCCAACTTACCCCTTGCTTTTCAAGTATTCCATTGCCTAGGAATTCTGGGACACAAGAGCCTACGAAAATTAATGAAAAAATAGGAGGAGAAAAATTATTCAAAACGCTAGAGATTTTCTGACCTGAGCTGTTTCCATATGCATTTGAAATGCAGATAACCACAGGAGGGTGAGGGGTTGGTGGGGGGATGCTACTTTGGGAGAATTTTGCATATCAGAACTACTAAAGGGGGGGCGCCTGGGTGGCTCAGTGGGTTAAAGCCTCTGCCTTCAGCTCAGGTCATGAGCCCAGGGTCCTGGCATCGGGCTCTCTGCTCAGCAGGGAGCCTGCTTCCTCCTCTCCCTCTGCCTGCCTCTCTGCCTCCTTGGGATTTCTGTCTGTCAAATAAACAAATAAATTAAAAAAAAAAAAAAAAGAACTACTAAAGGGTCTTACAAAGTTATTTCCTTTTACTTTATAGGCCTGGAAAATCTTTCAGATTTTTACAGTTTTCACTAGCAATTCCCTTGTTTCAGAAGTCATTAATTATTATTTGTTTAAAAGCCTTATGTTATACAGTACTTAATCATTTTCAAAGTAGTTTCACAAATTACTATGAAGAAAAACAGCCCTGGTACCTAGGGGCTGCACTTTTCCTTGCAACTCTCACCCCCCAGGCTGCCTTCTAATTTCAGTTAGTTCGGACATCTTTCCCCCAGGCCCTGGGTCTGCTCTTCTCCACAGGGGGAGACTTCAAAACAAAACAAAAAAACCCACATCTCTACCAAGCCTCCAGACTCACTGGCCAAGGGCAGACACTCTCAAGTCTAATCAGCAGAGTGCCTTCCCATAAAATTACTTACATTTCTACATTCATGTGCTGTTCTCAACAATAGCACTCTGAAATCTCATTTGAACTGAAAGTCCTCCATTTGCTTCCATGAAAAGATGTATTTTTAAATGCTTTGATCTCCACATGCCCTTCTGTACATTAGTGTTCTTCACCTTCCACCAACAGCACAGAACCTATAAGACCAAGACTTCTATGCATTTTAAAAAGAAGAGGGAGGATGAATTAAAAGCGTGGCACCTTCTCTCCCTCCTTTCCATTTGCAGAGCTTGGGTTTCCTTATAATCCTGAGAAATGTATTTCACAAAAGTCAAACTATACCTATCCTAAAACTAAATATCTCCCAGAGCCCACCAGCGAGACTAGAGGCATCTCTAAAACTTCTACTCTATGTCTTCCTCCTTTTCATTATGGTCAAATCAGTGGTTTCCAACACTTTACTCCTTGGCAAAAACAGTTCAAAGTGTATTCAACTACTGTTCCCACACAATTTCCATAAAGATGTTCATGGTAGATGCACGAACATGCTCAGAACACAAACCGGGGAAATAAATTTCAAATTGGTCTAGATTCTTCAAGAACTTGCAACCTAGGGAACCCCCTTAATCCCTACCCTAGGTCTGCCATCTACCGGGAGCTACTAGGGTCCAGCAGCGGTGGGCTGCCAGGAGTGGTCGGCAGCCAGGGGAAATATTAAGTCAGTTTGGCAGGGACCCACAGGCCCTGCAGAGAGCAGTAATTGTTCAACATCTCAAGTCTTGACTTTTCACTTCCCGAAAAGGAAGGAAGTTTTTTGGGATAGCAGCTATTAATATCCCTCTATTTACTCGCTCATGGCAAGTAACGCTGTCTGGGGTAGTCCAAAGCATCTTTGGAGATCATAATTGGCTCTCGTGACCTCCTACGTCCGCTACCAACCAACGGCTTTATAAGCAGTACAAAAACTCGATTCTCACAATATGCCCTGAAAGAAGGAAATGGGCAACCATGTCGGCACTTGATCGGGACAGAGCAAAGCAGTTGAGAGACCAAGGGCATAAAACATTCAGTCCCAACCGCGAAAGCCACGGGAACAGGGTGCCCCTCTACCGAAGCCCCCTGTCCAGGTGATCCGTACGGTAGCCGAGCATTTTCCAAAGCACTGCCACTTGAAGACAGGACACCAACACCCAAGCCCAAATGGCAAACCCTTCAAACAAAAATGGAAAGGGAAAGTCTTCCCAGCCACCAATCAAGCCACTACAGAGCAGGGCGTGGCGCGGCGCGGGAGCTGCGGGTAGGGAGCCGGGATTCCCAGCCTGGCCTCCTAATGAGGAAAATTTGGAAACGTCGTGGCGAGCTCAGAGCAGGAGGCAGAGGCCCTCGAGGTGGGTGCGCGCGCGGCGTCGTGGGTTCCGCCGCCTCTTGCTCCAGCCCTGCAGCCTACCGGGCACGTTCGGCCCTGTCCCGGCGCAGGGCCCCCGGCTCCGCAGGGCTGTCAAGGGCCGACGTGCCAATCTCCCTCCTGCCACAAATGTCACATTCCAAGAAAAACCAGTTCCACTTGGAAAGTTTAATTTTTCCCCCTAGAAACCAGATTCTTTAAAGGCGGCACTAACAGCGAGGGAGAGCGAAGTCTAACTCCCCAGTTTCTAAGAAACTTGTCCGGGGAGAACAAAGGAGCAGCAGCGAACGCGATCCGAGCCCCCCGGTCTGGAGCGCGAGCCCCTGGCCGCCCCCACCCGCCAGAGCCGACACTTCCCCGCGGGGCAGGAAGGGTCTGGCCCGGGCGCCGCATCCCGTCCCCTCGCGCGGAGGGCAGCGGCCACCGGCGCCCCGCTTCCGCCCCCTCCCTCGGCCGCCGAGAGACCCGCGCGCGGGCGCGTCCCGGAGAGTGCAGGCATGTGGCAGCCCCCTCCGGAAAGGCCAGCCCCGCGTCGGGGCCGCGCCCGCACCCCGGGACCCTGGCCCAGCCGGCCCCCCCAACTTCCAGGCTCGGATGGGGCGCGGGGCGGGGCGGCGCGGCGATCCGACCCGCCGCACCGGGGGCCTACAGCGTGGCGCGGGAACAGAGTTCCGCTGCTTCTTCTTTTTTTTAAACCAGTCTGGGTAAGGGAAAGCAAGATTGCGGCGGCTGACATTCCCGGCCACCCGCGCCGAATCGGCTGCCCAAGCCGCTGGGGAGCCTGGCCGATCTCCGCCCCGGGTCCCCCGAGGAGGAGCCCCGTGCCGGGAGCAGCAAGGGGGTGGGGGAGCACCGGTCGGCTGGGTCCCTCGCGTGGGAGCCTCGGAGGCGCCCTCCCCGCACCCTGAGCGGGGACTGGTTACCTTTCACCGCAGACTCACAAGTTTCCCGGCGCAACTTTGCCTTCCACATGAGGCGACCATGGCTGGCTCAGTGGCGCGGCTGGGGGAGGCGGCCGCCGGGCAGAGTGCTGGGCATGGCGTGGGGCAGCGCAGGGAAGCGGCGCCCGACAGTCAGCCCCATTCACACAGGAAGGAGAGAAATGCCAGGGCTTCACCTCCAGCCGCGAAGCCGCCCGCCGCCGCTGGGTCCTAGAGCGTCCCGCGCGCTCCACCGCCGCCCGCGCTCCCCGCTCCCGGCTCCCCGCTCCCCGCGCTCGAGCCGGGGAGGGTCGTCGGGCTCGTCACGGTAACCCTACACTCCACCCCCGCCGCGGCGCCGGGCCGCTGGGCCCTAGAGCCCGCCTGCCGCCGCTCGCCTCCCCTCCCGGGCCGGGACCTCGCCTGCTGAAATTGCCCGGAGCTCAAGCTGACGTGTCTCCCCGAGAGTTTAGGAGGGCGACAGCCTCCGCCGTTTTGTTCCCTCCCTGCCGAGTCTTAATTAATGTCAGACTCAACAATTCTCCTTCCTTCGAGTTTCTCTTCCTTCCCAGCAGGCCCACTCCGGCAGAAATCAGTTTCCCGGTCTGCCCTCAGTGTCCCTATTAGAGTATGTTCAGGAATTTTTTTTTTTTTTTAAGTGGAATTTCCAGGTGAAAAGCGGTCAGGCTTCTCTTTGCATTCCTCAGGCCCTAGTTCGCACACTGGGATTGGGTGCCGAGCTGCTAAGTTCGACTCTGCTGTCAAGAGTCGACAATCCGGCTGTTATTAAGAAACACTACTACCCATCCCATTATACTCAATTATACTGTGCATACCTCTGGAGCCTTGATCTGGAAACCTGGAACAGGCAAGCATAGCCCTCCTCCCTAGCTTTCAGGGACCTGCTCTGCTGCTGCCAGGTTGAGAGACCAGGGAGTAGAATAGTTGCTGCAGAAGACGTTAAAAGGACAGTCTGTGCACAGCACACCTCTTATCTTGTGCTCCTCTCCTCTCTTTGTCTTCTCACCAGACCAGGATTTCTTCTGGGATTCCTGCCTGGACTGTAGCAATTACCCAATTAGTCTGCCAGTGCTTGTACCCTTATGCTCAATTCTGGTGGACTGTGTATCCAGATTTCAGTCAGCTCTTCTGATTCATCTGATGGCTCAGTGAGTCTGCTCTCAAGATAAAACCCAAATGCAGTAATGTAGCAATCATGTATCAAATACCTACTCCATTTAAAGTCAGCAGCATTAGGACTTGATAGCGCATCAAAGAAAGAAAAGAAGCAGCAGCTCACCAGCCTTGCTAGGGTTTATTCAAGTGGACAAGATATGCAACCAGAAAACAGGAAAGTGCTGGTGATGCCTGAAGAATGCGGAGTAAAGGACTGACTCCATGCAGAAAAAAGGGGAGGCTTTTTTTTTTCTAAAGATTTTATTTATTTGACAGACAGAGATCACAATTAGGCAGAGAGGCAGGCAGAGAGAGAGGAGGAAGCAGGCTCCCCGCAGAGCAGAGAGCCCCATGTGGGGCTTGATCCCAGGAGGCTGGGATCATGACCTGAGCCGAAGGCAGAGGCTTTAACCCACTGAGCCACCCAGGCGCCCAAAAAAGGGGAGGCTTGAAGAGTAGGTAGCATTTGTAGGAAATGAGTCTAGAGTGGGGAAAAGACAATGGATAGGAAAAGGAGGGAAAGAAGGAAGGAAATGAACATTTATTAACTGCTCCCATTAGATAACACACTATATCCTAGGAGGCAAAAAGTTTAATAGTTATAAGCATCCACTGCGGGGCACCTGGGTGGCTCAGTGGGTTAAAGCCTCTGCCTTCAGCTCAGGTGATGATCTCAGGGTCCTGGGATCGAGCCCCGCATCGGGCTCTCTGCTCAGCAGGGAGCCTGCTTCCCTTCCTCTCTCTCTCTCTTGCCTGCCTCTCTGCCTACTTGTGATCTCTGTCTGCCAAATAAATAAATAAAATATTTTTTAAAAAAATAAGCATCCACTGCAACAAAACAGGTGTAAGTTGAGTGACAGCCCACTCACTGTATGACCTTGGGAAAGTCACCAGACTTCAGTTTCATTTCATTTTCAAGGTGACGGAAATAGCCATGGAGTAGAGGTTGTAAGGTTGGAATGAAGTAACAAATAAAATACTTAGCATAGTGCATGTAAGCGCTGAACGTATATTTGCTATTATTATTTCAATCAACCCTTCAATAGCCCTGTGAAATAGGGAGCTGATCTGGGAAATGGTCCAGGAAGCAATGACATGTGAGTCCAGGCAAAGGTGATGGGAAAGGAAGAGCGAGATAATATCCAGATACCGAATCTTTGAAGATACCAAGTCCAAGTACAGTGAAGATACCAAATCTTGAGGCAAGAATTTTGGACTTTTTCCAGTGACTTAGATAGAAGGAAGAACAAGGTAATCAAGTTAAGCCAGTTTTGAGCCTGGGCCATAGGAAGAATGGACCATTCCTGGAAGGATGGGTCACTGGACCAATGCTGGGAGAAGCTGAGTGAAGAGGAAGGACTGGTTTGAGAAAGATGTTGAAAGACTTTACCATCCTCTGGGCAAGAGGAAAGAAGGAACAAGAACTGGGGTAAGAAGCAGAAAACAGAGGTGTAGAGAAAAATATAAATGAAGCCATGAATATCGATTTACTTGGAGAATGCCCAGGACAACAAAAGTAATAAACAGGGAAAGGAGGAGGAAGAAGAGGGCAGACTGGAGAAGGAGAAGAGTGGGAAGGTTTAAAATCACAGAAGCCAGAGGAAGTTGGAGAGGGTCCCTCTAGCAAGAGCTCGGGATTCCCAGACTTCCCATGAAGTGGTGGGTCCTGCTTGTGGGCCCCACAGTCAGCTGACCACAGCAGGTGGACCTAGCCTGAGCTCTTCAAACTGAATACAAAGGAATAATACAAAGGCCAAATACATGGCAGGTCAATTTTTCCCCTCCATGACCTGGGTTTCCTCAACTACTAATAATCACCACAGCAAATATAGAAAACAAATAATCTTCCACATCAACTATATCGGAAAAAATATATAGCTGGGAATCTGTTGTTCAAGAACTAAAGCCTGAGAAAAAGGCTTCAGATTTGACCAGCAGCAGATCATTAATACCATCTTACAGTATATTTGGTTGCAGACTGCAACACGTGGCTGGGGCTAAACAGAAACAAGGTGTGTCGACAACCGAACCTGAACTCAGCTTTACTAGCGGTAAGGTAGCTCACCAGACAGCATCTGTGTTGTCTTTGGGTCTAGATACTCACTCTAAAGGTCAGCATTCTTTCTACAGTGACCTGGTTGTCTTTTACTCACTCCCAGGAAAGCCAAGAAGGTGATGGAACAATTCCAGCCCTCTTCGGGACAATGCAAAGAACAGCCTTTAACTCCAAACAGGGCACATACTAGGATGCTCCAGACCAGATGACAGAGGCATCCAGGTAGAGGAGAATGCACATGGTCTTTAGAGTCAGTCCTGAGTTCTAGTCCTGGGTCCACCTGTTTCCAGCTATGAAGAGTACCATAACATGAGCCTCAGCCTCCTCCTCTGGAAAATGGGAATAACTGCACTTACCTCATTGGCTTATTGTGAGGGTTAAATTTAGATACTACGGATCAAGCGCTAGACACACAATAGAAATCCAGTAAAAGAAACCCTTCTCTTCTCCTCCAGTGATTTGAAACACCAAGGAATTGAAATTCTCTATTAAAATGCAAACCTCTTTTCCCCTCACTCTTCTTCTCTGCACCCTCCAAACACACCCCTTCAAGTCCTTGTCAACTACTGCATGAACTAGGATGGGCCCTAAGAATGGGCCTGAGCTTGCCAGGAGGGAAATAACAGATGGCAAAAAGAGAGTGGTCATGACCACACCAGGGACAGTTCCTGCCAGCATCACCTGAAACGGATCCCACTCCCTTTGGGAGTCGCCAGTCAATGCCTGTTGAGTGAACAAACCAGTGATTGGATGTAGCCAGGCTGTCCTTATCAAAATGCTTGTTTTGCTTCCAGAACACATAAGGAGGTTTTGTTTTTTTTTTAAGATTTTATTTATTTATTTGACAGAGAGAGATCACAAACAGGCAGAGAGGCAGGCGGGGGGGGGGGGGGGGTGGGAAAGCAGACTCCCCGCTGAGCAGGCTCAATCCCAGGACCCTGAGATCACGACCTGAGCCAAAGGCAGCGGCTTAACCCACTGAGCCACCCAGGTGCCCCATAAGGAGATTTTTTTAAGCCCAAGTTCTGTAATGCTTCCCAAAGTGTGATTTATAAACCAGAAATGTACGAGGTTCAATGTCTGATGTCCCCACCTCCAAATTCTAGAGATTCAGGATCTCTAAGGGTGACATCCTAGAAACCGTTCTGACTTCTGGCACACTGCAGTTTGAGGGGCATGAACTACTGTCTCTGACTGGCTCCTTGAGGTCACGGTGCTCTAGTGATTCTCCTTCAGAAGCATTCACTATCTCAGAGCTTAGTATGATAAAGGTCAAGGATGATGGGTGGCATACTAGAAGTTAAAAATAAAGCATTATAGGAGCACAATGGAGTGACTGATACTCTGAAGCAGGCAACTAGCAGGTTCTAAGAAATCCGAGGGCTGAGAGAAGCAGGAGACTACCAGCAAAGACATGGACACGGGAAAGGAAAGCGCACGCTGTCCTGCTTCTCAGCACTGCCTTTGAGCCCCTTCTGCTTTTCGTAAGTGTACAACGATCATGCCCACCACAGGTATGATCATCACCATATTACTGGCAAGACGGTTTTTCCCAAGC
This sequence comes from Mustela nigripes, assembly GCF_022355385.1. Taxonomy (NCBI): domain Eukaryota; kingdom Metazoa; phylum Chordata; class Mammalia; order Carnivora; family Mustelidae; genus Mustela; species Mustela nigripes. Next base: position 68,431,989 of record NC_081557.1, on the reverse strand, counting down.
TTTTCTTTCAGTTCTCTGTTTTACAGGGACAATGGTTGTGATTTTTGCCTGCTTGTTTCCAAAGACAAAATCACGTTCTCAAATAAGCTTTCTCATGTGGCATGTGCTTCCTCTGACACATGACCTGCCTCCATCTTGCAAGTTGTTGACAGGAGCAAAATTCAGGGAATAGTGGGAGGGCCTCCAGTAGATGGGGGGTGGGTGGCAGGGGATATTGTGTGCAGAGAGGGAGGAGCAAGGGATGAGCCTTTGCTGGGCCAGAGAGACTAAGAATGGAACAGTAAAAAACAAAGAAGAGGAAGATGTCAAGGGCAAGTGGAAATACACGAGGTACAGCACCTCTGGACTTCTGGAAATACTAGGTGCTGCTTTTAAGAGGAATTCACTGTTATATAACAGAATAGGGCATTTGGAAACCCTCCTCCATTTGAAGCTTACCAAGGACTCTCTTGATTATGAAAAAAAAATTCCCAACAAATACCTATTAAGTACCTACTAAGGGCCAGGCTCCGTGCTACCATCCTACACAGGTGTTAGGCTCGTCTATTAAGTTATAGATCTCAGGCCTGTTTGTCTGGAGGTTTTTAACTTCACCACCCGTAACTACACACCAGTCTCTTCTTGCCCGTGGCTTTCTCCTGTGAGTGTGCTACCTAGTACACGCTCAACACCTAATTTGATTTATAGAAAACACAACCAGCAGAGGGTAGACACGATAATGTCCAGGGAGAAGGCATACACACAAAAATGTTAAGGAGGGAGAGTACCGACAATGTCCCGGAACAAACCTGGGGTCAGATCCTGACTCAGTAGCTAGGAATTCTTTACAAAGAGGCTGGCAAGTAGCAGGTATTTAATAAATAATGATCATTTCAATTATTAATTGCTACTCTTACTCTAGAAATCTTGGGAGTATTGAAAGCTCATACTTTTTGGTTGATTCGTTTCTCAAGCTTTCTTAGTAGCCGCACTACTGACATTTTGGACTGAGTGTGTCCCTTGGTAGGGACTGTCCTGGGCACTGGAGGGAGTTTTTAGCAGCACCCAATAGATGCCAGGAGGAACCTCACCCCAAGCAGGGGCAACTAATAATGTCTCCAGATGTTGCCAAATGTCTCCTATGGGGTAAGATTACCCCCCGCTGAGAACCACTGGGTTATAATGAATGGTGCCCGTTTACAGGCTCTGAAGCTTCTGACCATATTGATCATTGTGTTGAGTTGTTGGTGGCTCCAACTGCAGACTAGCAGGAGGAAGCCTCAGTTTTGGTCATCCTGCAGCATATCATGATAAGGTTATTTCTTCCTTTTGCTCTTTTCATGAAAAAAATAATTATTATTATGTTTTTCTCTATTTCCAAGGATGATGTAGACCATTTGGGGTTTTTTTTCCCCCTAAGCTGGAGTCATAATGAGTTTCTAAAACAATGGCAACATAAAATCACTATGAAAAACAAGGATTGTCACAGTAACTGGCAATAGCTCAGGTCAGAATGTTCGTACTTAAGAGCCCTTGTCGCCGCCATTCTGAAAAGGACTTTTGGGTGTTTTATTCTGAAAATATGTTTTTTCTGTTCTTAGCTATAGCAACAGAAAGAAGGAAGGCCCCTCCACAACCTGTACAGAAGTTCTGGTTCTTTCTGGAATATGCACTAACTCTCACCATTCCTAATGGCTCCAGCCACTCCGGATGGCTCAGTTCAGGAGAAAATAAATTATGTTACAGCATAAAGTTTGAGTTGGGGGAAGAGTTCAAATTCACATCTTAACTGATAAGTTGTCCATCCAGAAATGCAGAAGTATTTATTGTGTGTCAGCGATAAAGCCAGTACAATGCTAAGCAAAACAAGTCTTCAGAAAAGTTCAGGGTAGAGGGGGGAATAATTAGAAATAACTAGAAAAAAGTAAGACCAAAAACAGAAGGACTGAATAGAAGGATTCACCAAAAGCACAACAGAGTTTGAAAGAAGGCAGAGCTACGGGGAAAAAATGGCGTATTCATTCAATCGTTCCTTCAAAACATATTATTGATGACATTGACTAATAAGCTACACACTCTGCCAGGTGTGTGAATGCCTTCGAATGGGCTCTGTCTTACTAAATGTACATAAATAAACCTATAATTGCACATTGGTCTATGTGTGATGAACAGGAGCAGGGCACAGTAACAGAGACCAAGGAGGGAGAAGGGGGCTGGAAAGGGAGGGCATCTCCAAGATGGTGCAGGAGAAGGGAGAGCGTCCCAGCTGGGCAAACAGCATGTGCAAAGATTCTGAAGCAGAGAAGAGCTCAGTGAGAGGGAAGAGCTTAAAGGAGACAAAGGGAGGAGAGAGCCTGCAGGGATGGGCCCTGGAAGAGTTCCACGGCAATGTTACCAGTCTCCTCTACCCAGTGTCTGCGAACGGTCCCTTTCCAGTCAACCTTTATGAGGTAAGGTGTATACAAGAGGAATTTCAGATTAAGTGAGAGAGATAAGGAACATCAGAAAATGAACAACTTGGGATAAACAATAACAAGAGGACCAAATGGAAGCAACCTGAAAGCCATCTCTCCAGAGGCTTCCAATGAGTCCTACTGACAATGAGGAAAAACCCCAGATCCTCAGCACCAATGGGGCAGTGGTTCTGAAACTTTACCTGCATCATAGTCACCTGAACAGTTTGTTAAAACAGAGAGCAGTCAGGGGTGTACCCCCCTCCAAGATATTCTGATTCAGGGGGTCAGGGTGGGGCCCAGAATTGCATTTTTAACAAGTTCCCGGATAGGCTGATGCAACTGGTCCATGGGCTACACTTTGAGAACCTCTGGTACAAGTCATTTGGGGACCTACATTTCCATGTACTCCAAATCCCAGCCTAAATGAAGGAACAGATCTCTTGCTTATTGTAGAAGAATGATCAGAACCCAGTGTTCTGTCTTGAACCAGCATGCACAGACTGATGTCTCTTCTGTGTCTGGTGATTTCGTGCATGATCTCATTTTATCGGTACCCAACGCTCTGCACAGCAGGTGCTATCATCCATGTTTTACACATGAGATAAAGAGACAAGGTAAGATTAGGCGAATTTCCAGAGATCACGCAATACACAAGTGACAGACTCGGGATTTGAGCCTGTGTTCAGAGCGGAGCTGTGTTGCTTCCCAAGCAGGCAGCTCTTCCTCTCCTTCCTCCCGGAGAGATGCCTGTCCGTCCTCCAGGCCTCACCGCACCACTAGAAAGCACCATGTGGCCTGCCCCTACTACCATTAGTGATGAATCTAGGTGGTCTCCGTTGACTCCTGGGGGCTGCTAGCGTTTTGACCTTGTTACTAAGTTCTTTGCTTTCCGTATAGGAAGGAGCAAGATCTATGAACTAGACACGTGACAGACCAGAGGTCGTTTTCCGTCTGTGGCACTCAGTACGGAGTTGTAAGTATTCTAAAACACAAGCTGAGCAGTCAGATGGGCCTGGGACCAACCTCCCCTCTGTCACTTATTGGTTACATGACTGGTTATGTGACCTGACTTTATTAAAGTTCAGTTTTTCTTCTTTTAATAATTAGTAATTACAAGTAGCATCCACCTTAAGGTGTTGTGAGAAATGCATGAGTCAGTTTCATGTAAAGTATGAAGCTCTTCGCGTGGTGCTTAGCAAGCAACAAACACTCTGTAATTATTAGCTATTATTACTACCCTGTTACGCATTTTCTTTCAAAATATGGTCATTGTAAGAGGAGATTTAATTGTTGCTGTGCTAGATACACGGTTTCTTTTTGTTTACATTTCTCGAGTGTGGGACTATTTCATTGGTAGATCCAGGAAATATGAGCGACTGCATCGTGATTTGAGCTCCTCCTCTCCCCAATTAAGAAAAAACATCCCCATATACCCTTATAGACAAAACAGGGGGAAAATGGATTTGATATTTTGGGTAAATTTAAAATATTAAGAAACCATTGCCAATGAGTATGGATTGGTGGAGTGACAGTAACTTGGACGGGAGTCTGAGATCAAGGGGTCTGATGATCCCACTATGCCCAGTATTGGTCAAGCTGTGTGTGAGGCCACGTGCTCAGTTCTTGAAGGCAGGTTAAAGGGAAATCTTCCTCACCTAGAGAGCACTCTGCAGGTGTGAAGCAGGATGGAATGGAGAAAGCAGAACGTGTTAAGAAAGGTCCATTTGTGTGGACAAGATTAAGATAGAATTCGATAGCTATCTTCAAATATTTTGGTAGCTTTCAGAAAGAAAGGAAGAACAGACTCATTCTCTATTTGCCATACAACACTCTAGAGCATTGTTTTTTAAATGGTAGTTGGCAACCCATTAGTAGAAATCAATGCAACAGGCTAAGGAGCATTTTAAATAAGTAAAAGAGAACATAATGGAAAATACCAGATGCAGCCAATCTAATAAGGATAATTACTATCCCATATACCTTCTGTCTTAGTTATATTTATGTTAAAATTTGTATGCATATGTCTCAATGTAAAATGTATCCTGATGTTGGGTCACAGAAGAAAAAATGTTGAAAGCTCTAGAAGACAAAACACAGACCACTGGGTGCAAGAAACAGGAAGTCGAGTTTTCATTGCCTTGCTACAAAGAAACTGTTATAATAATGGTCCCTGCTTAGCAACACCAGGCTTACTCAGGAGGGGGGAACCCGCCCAACATATACATCACCCCTCCTGTGATGCTCTAGCACAGGCTGAGTGCTGACGCCCAACAGGAGGAGGGCACTGAGTGTCCACTCCTAGGAGGACACGGAGATGTTCTGACTCCCCAAAAGAGAAAAGATCAGACCTGAGAGTCTGGTTATAAGAGAGAATAGAGAAAATTAAAGCCTAAATATCCAGACTCCAGAAGCCATGTGGCCTATGCAGGAAGAGTTGCTCTGAGTTGATAGGTTACACACAGGGAGCATGGGTCAAATCCCTGATGTTGTTTAGGATTCCTACTCTTGGACGGATTAGTTTCCCATCTCCTTTTCTAATTGAGGTGATAAAAGGACTCAGACATCAGCAATCAGGTCTCATTGACAGAAGCACCTAAACGGAGTCCCATGTGGACTGGATACCTGGTGATAGGAACTGAGCTGTGTTTTATCACGCCTCCTAAAACAGCAAACTAAAATCCAGTGCAAAGAACAGAGAGTCCCCAGAGGCTGCTCCCACACTGAGGGCTGCCCGATAGAACACGTGGCACCCGTTGCATTTGAATTTCAGAAAAGCAACAAAATTTCTTTAGTATAGTATGTCTCCAATATTGCAGAGAACATGCATACACTTTAAAAATATCATTTGTCGTTTTTCTAAAATTAAATTTAACTGGGTATCCTCTGTTTTTGTTTGTTAATTCTGACAAATACCTGCCCACACTGGGTTATGTCCCCACACCCACCTTACAGGATTCCTTGGTGTCTCCTTCTGTAAACAATGTGGAATGTCAGCACCAACTAGCTGATAGTACTAAAACGCAACAATGAAGCTAATAATGGAAAACAGGAGTGAAATTCAAATGAACATGGTGTTAAAGGCCTTGTCCCACTGAACTCCCCTGGGCTAAATGTAAGGAGCTTTAGAGAGCAGGACAGACTCTGTGAGCCATCAGGACTGGCCCAGCATTTAAGGAAGGAGTTAATGGGGGTCACAGTCCCACTTTGTAGAGTTTCCATGCTAAACCCCAGGCAGAATGAGGGAGAAGAGTCAGCTTCGTTCACCTGCTCTCCATCATTCAGCATTCAGTGATGCAATCCCTAAAGGAGGAGGTGACAGCTTTCCTAAAACAGACATGATGCCGTTCATGCCTGGCACCCTTGCTCTCCAGCAGGTCATGCTGGGAAGAATGGATCTCCTCCAGAAAGCCTGCCGGGCCTCCCCTTGACCTCCATGATTGAGCCAGGCTCCTCTTCCCTGGGGTCCCAGGCCCTCCTTATGTTCTTCCTTGATTGCACTTACCATAATAATAATTACAACCACATGTGGAATGTCAGCTACTTTGCATTTATTATCTTATTCAATCCCTTCCATTAACCCTATGAAGTAGGTATTTGCATTCCCATATCACAGATGAGTAAACTGAGGTCTAGAGAATTTAGATAACCCAAATCAAGGTCCCCGGTCAGTAAGTACCCAACAGCTAGGAGGAGCCAGAGCTCCACTTCTTAAATTTTCCGTTAATTGGTCTTTCTCCCTGACTGAGGTCATCATTTCTTTGAGGAGAGGATCGCGTCCCTTCACCCTGCCGCCCCCAAGCCTAGCCTGCAGTGCGCAACAAGTTGGTATGCAGGATTGTAAACGGGTCAGCCCATATTTTTACAGTCAGATAGACCTGATTGCAAATCTCGGTTCTGCCAAGAATCTGCCACTGAGGTTCAGGAGTCTGGATTCTCATAATTTAGTCTGGAATTCAGGATGGTGGGTTAAGAACCCAAGCAGTAAAGACCAGAGCTAGGCTCAAGCCCTGGCTCTACCACCCACCAGGTGGGACTTGGCAAGTCATTTAACTTGTCCAAGCTTCAGTTCCCCATCTGTAAAATGAGGCAAATCCTAGTACCTTCCTTACAGGATTGTTTCAAGATGACTGACATAAATTTCTTAGCCAGATACTTAATACATGGAAAACACTCAACAAATATCAGTTCTTTTTATTATAGTGCATTTAAAACTGCCATTTGAACTGGAGTACATAAATTTTGGTTAACTACTGGCATACGTATTACAAATTTTAAACATAGTTTTCATTCAGGAGATCAGAACCGGGGGGAAATAAGCCCCATCACGTAAATAATTTAGGGGAAACTTCTTTTAAAAGAACTGATCAAAGCAGAATTTAGTCTTTTTAGCATGAAAGAGTTCCCAGAAAAAGAAAGAAATATCCATGAGAATGTCACAATGGGAGTGTGGGATCAGGGCTACCATGATCAGTTGTGTAGGCTGCTCACTGCACAAGAGTGCCAGGCTGAGGGAGTGAACAAGGCAGAGGTGGGAGGCTGAAATCTAGCAGGCACTCTACCCACTAGACTGGGAACACTGTCCCTGCTCTTCATCCACCTGGAGGGGATGATTTTTTTCCAATTTGTTCAAAGGTACTCTGAGTTTGTGGTGGCTCTGGCTTTATACTTTTGCGGTTGATTCATTTTCCCTTTTCTCTTCTTTCAGCGTCACTATTGTGAAAATGATGAGGAAAGTGGGGGGCGGGGAGGAGGCAGCAAAAATGGATAACATTTACTAACCTTTAGTAAATGCTGGCTATTTGTCCGGCATTGTCCTAAGTGCTTTAGATGCGCTAACTGGTTTGATCCTATACGACAAGGAGAGCCATTGGAGGTGAAGGCAGTGGGGGTCACATAAGCTTAACCCACATGAAGGTCGCACAGGACAGAAAACCGCCTGCCATACCCTAGTCCATAGCAAATGTTCAGAATCTGGAATCCCTTTTTTAAGTTTGTAGGGGAGGCAGCAAATGTCCTTTCAAACCAAAAGGAAGTATTTTGTGTTAAGGACACAGCCTTAAGTTCTCTGGCTGGACAACCAGGAAAGCTACAGTGATGGACTTTTGTTTTTGGTCAACAGTCAGTCAGTGAGGGGCAAACCTGTGGAAGACAGAGACCCCAATGTCCTGGCAGGCTACACATCCCAGCACTAGATCTCCATCATTCAGCTCCCCTTCAGCCCCAAACTTTCTGCAGGGTTCATTACAGACCAGATTGTGCACCCACCGCTCCCTTCTCTATTCTCTTAAAAACCTGAAGTTTCCATAAAGTATTTACTGTTAAACAGCGGCCTGAAAGCAGCTCTGGTGCCCACTATTCCCGGTAGTGTTATTTAAAAAAAAACAAAAACAAAAACAAAAAAAACCCTCTGAGTTTGAAAATAAATCTTGCTACCAGGTGGTCAGTAATCTTGCCAACTCTGGATTTGGGGGTATAAAGGTCATGGGGAGAGGCGAATTAGGCAGAGATAAATATATATACATATTTGACATTAAAATAACCATACATGTGTGCTATGATGATGAACGTCCGTGACTAGCGAGCCTGGAAGGAGAGCGTTTCAGCAGCCAGCACACAGCTAGAGACAGCAAAACCACCCCTGAACATCTGTTTTCCCCATTTTGCCAAAGAGCAGTCTTTTTTTATCCTTTTTTATAATTTGACCTGTTCCGTTTTCTGGCAAAGGGCCCTAGGAAGGCAAGCACTGCTTTTTCTGTCCGTATTCCAGCTTAAGATGGGAAAAGGGAGGAGGGACAAGAGCAGGAAGCGGGAGGAGACAGACAAAGAGAAACAGAGGCACAGATGAGGCCTGAAGCAGGGGAGGGAGACCAAGAGCAAAAGGCGGGGAAGAGAGGGAGAGGAGGAACAGAGACACAGAGCGAGAGAGCACACAAAAGATACCAAATCATTGCAAGTGCCCACCCTGAGAAAAACTGACTGAAGAAAAATACAAAGAACCAGGGCAGATTCGAGAATGATCATCCAGTAGGAAGGTCACCCAGAAATCATAACCACAGTACTCCCGAACAGATCCAGCGGTTTATAACACTCTCTAAATTCCAGCAGGGCTCAAAATCGATGAAACATTGTTGTTTACAGGTAGTCACATTGTGTTTAATAGTCATGTGTAACTGGACACAGACCTATATATTTCTAGTAAAAACATCTCTCTGGCAAGGAACATGCCCTTCCCATTTTCCTGTGTATGTGTGTGTGTGTATTATCCCATTATTCTGTATCTGCTTCCTTGCTCTTTCTTCTCTTTAGCCAAGGTAAATAACCATTTATCCCCCAGAATTTATTGTTATTTCCCTTTCCTGCTCCCTTCTCTCTCCCAACCAGAACACCCTAGAAGAAAGCCTCACCCCCTGGCAATGCACAGCATCATTTTGCAAACAAACATCATGTTTGTTTGGCGATGAATTTTATACCTGAGCCTGAGCCCACCTGTCCTTAGATATGTTTTCAGATTCCTGAAGCAGGGGAATCTGCGGCCGCCAAAGCTTAGTTTCCTTTAGAAATAGCATGAGCACCATCACCACCGGGAAACCATCAGAGGTTTCCTGTCGCAGGGACTCGGCTGCAATACAGAGCAGGGAGAGCAGGAAGTGAGTGAAGGAAGAAGCCAGAAGGAGTTTTTCTGGATGTTGCTTCAGATCCCATTATGGAAAATTCCTTTGGAGCATACTGATCGTATTTGTTGGTCTAAAAACAAATAAATATACACACACATAGCTCTGAGCACTCACCGTTCATGTATTTATTCAGCGAATATATACAGAACCGCCCTATACTACACTGCAAGGCCCTGCAATGGCTCCTTCTATGTAGTTTATCACATTCAACCCACAACCAAATCCCCCTGGGAGGAGGGCAACTTGCACAGTCTCCTCCCCAGGAAACCGAGATTGGCTCTGGAGCCAGAGATTATTAATTAATTTATTAATTAATTACTTTACTTGAGAGACAGCACAGAGGGAGAGGGAGAAGCAAGCTCCCCGCTGAGCAGGGAGCTCAATGTGGGACTCAATCCTAGGCCTCTGGGATCATGACCGCAGCCGAAGGCAGATACTGAACTGACTGAGGCACCCAGGCGCCCCAGAGATTACACTTTTAATCTAAGGTTGGCCTCTAACTAGCTGTGTGATTTGAGGAAGATAATTTAACCAGTGTGAGACTGTGTTTCCTCCTCCATGATGCAAAAATAATTCCTTCAGCTCCCTGGAGTTGTTCTGAGGATGAAATGAGCTGATATCCCCAAACAGATCCATCACAGAAGAGACTGAGTTGCCCAGATTTAGGCAATACACCAATGGTGAACTCTTCTGTGGCTGTTCTGTGGGAGCCAGGAGGCGGGCCCGCACCCTGCAGCAGGGTGAGGTTTCCTGCGAAGGGAACTGAATTTCCCGCTGTCAGTCACCCTGAGAGAAAGCTGAAGGGGGGTGAACACTCTGTGAGTGTTTGGGGTTGGGGTAGGAGGAAGGCAGGACAGACAGGCTTCCAAGGGTGGAGAGATCTGGGGCAGATCCCAGGCTGGGGTGACTGGCCCTAGCTGTCTGGACAGCCAGCGCAGGGCAGGGAGCCAACCCCATCCCAGACTCTCGGTGGCTCTGGGCTTGCGCAGTTATGAGAAGGCCCCGGCCCACTCTGAGGCTGGAAGAGCCCAGAGAAAAGTGGTATCTTCATTCCTGCGGCCCGCAGAGGGTAGGACACCGGGAAACCAGCCAGGTCGCAAGTGAAGGCCAAGCCTCCAGGCTCTGGAATGAGCAGGGGTGGCAGCAGCCTGGCCAGTGTCGTGTGGCCACCAGTTCCTGAAGAACAGAGGTCACAGAGCAGTTAACCCATGTCCATGGGCCTCAGTGAGGTGTGTGGTGGATTTGAGCTCCCCCAGCAAAAGCCTAGAGCAGCCAGAACTGACAGGACGGAAATAAGCGCTCCTGAGAATTACGGGAAATAACATTGGAGGGTGGCCTTAGAGAAAAACTTGATCTATTAATATGGGCAGGCCAGTCCTCAGAAGTCAATATATCTGAGGGCATCCGTGTGGGTGATATGATTCAAACTCCAAGCTGGGAAGCTATGTAGACAGTTTATACATGTAAAGTGCCAGCACAGAATAAGCGAATGATAAGCCCAGCATCTTCCTCCTCATTCATCCCCATATAACGAGAAGGAAGAAACTTTGGATGCAGGATACAGCTGACTTGGAACAAGATTTGTTCATAACTCTTGAGCCTTGCTGCAGCCCCCAACATAGGGTGGGGGAGGGCAGGTGGGAGACAATATTATTTCACTTAAATGCCCAATTAAACCTTTCAGAAGGTTTCCACCGTACTTGAAAGTATCAGAGTGCTCGCCTAGGGACATGAAAACAGTAAACAATTAATGATGGCCACTGCATTCAAGCAGTAATCCTACAATGCATTCATTCACTCTCATCCCAGGGTCTGCGGCCAATACTGTTACTATCCCCATCGTGTCAGCCGGGGCCCTGGCAGGAAAAGGACAGTGTGCCTAGGCTGTGCCCAAAGATGGTCTAATGAAGGCCAGGCGGACAACAGTGGGCCAAGCAGGGTTAAGGGGAAAGAAGCCCCCTAGGGACATCCATAGTGGGAAGCCATTGCCAGCCTAGGTCAGGAGAGGAGATTCCAGAATCCAGCAAGATCTAACGCCATGAGGGTGACTCTGGAGGAGCCGCGGCCGAGGAGGACACAGCCTCTCAGGAAGGGAATTAGTCTCTTGACATCTCTTTCTTTCCACCAAACACCCCCCTCCCCGCCACGCCCTCATATCCTTCCAGGGCCTCTCACTGGCCCAATCCAACTAGGAGCCAGATGGTACTTTCCAAAAGGTATGTTTTCCAGGGCATAGAGCAGAATGGCAAAGCATGGCGGGTAGGTCTGGCAGAACATCAGAGAGTAGCTGACCTATAGTCTTAGAGATAGGAAATGGAGATCCAGATCAAGTCATCTGCTCAAGGTCATGAAGCAAGTAAAAGGTAGAGCAAAATTTAAGCCCACACAGTATGACTCCAGGTCCATGTTCTTAACCACTAAGACTGGCTTTCTTTAAAAGCTTACTAATTATCCAACACCTCTTTTCTGCCTGCACCCTACCCAATCATTCTTCTGTTAACAGACTCTACCTTACTCCCACCCCATTTTCCCAGTCCTCTTGGAGCTAGGTGTGGCCACCTCTTTCAAGTTCAGGCCAAAGGAACATTAAGTGAAATGATATGCCCAGCTTTCAGGTTGTGCCTCTGTTTTCCTTTTGTCTTTCCTATGGACTGGAATGCAGATGTGATGGTAGGAGCTGAAGTAGCCACCCTAAACTGTGCGGAAGCAACACTTCAGGACTTCAGAGCACAACAAAGCCACCACAGCAGCCCTGGATTGCTTAGCTTGGGCTCTAAGTGAAAGAGAAACTAACTTGCTTCGTGTTTAAGTCACTGTCATTTTAGCCTTTGTTACAGCAGCGAAGCCAGTATTCTATATCATACAGAGACCAAGCACCTGCATGGCCGGGATGTGACTCCGTCATTGCTTTGAGCAACATGACTAGTAGAGACAGCTGGTGATCACCAATGTAAGCGTTCTTCCTAGCAGACTGCTAGACTACATTTCTCATCCTCCCCTGTCTAGGTGAGGCAATGGGACTAGTGAGACTCACTAGAAGTGAGTCTGTTACCTCCAGGTTGAGACAACTCAACACAAGACTATAACGCAAGTGAGAAAACCGCCTTGATCATGGCGAGCTGCAAACTCATCTCGTATCTAAGGACGGCAAGGGGGTAGGCTGGTAAACATTTTAAAGTTGTTACACTCACGTTATCATTTATTCTAATAAAGCCCATAGATTCTGCTTGAATGAGGAAAGTTAAGAGTTGCATGGGGAAACTCCTTCTCACAGTATACCTGCCCTCAGCGGAGTTAGCCCTGTGGCTCCCAAGAATGCTGTGGTCAAGAGCACTCCCTCAGGACTCTCGGGGAAGCTCACAAGGTCTGAGCACTGACAGCTGCAACTGAGCTTAGTGGGATGAGCCAGAGGGTCAGGCCCAGAGGGCAACTGATTAGGAGAAATGAAGGGAACATGGGGGCTGTCTGCTTTTCGGTGGTGAGAAGGGACCTGCCCCCCATTTTTGCTAATGTCCAAATTTTCTAAAATCAGCACGTGTTACTTTTATACTGAAAAACAGTTTTAAAACTTTGACTTTTAAGAAAGGTAAAAAATAAATGGGATAAGATTAAAGAAGGAACAAAGGAGAGAACTCCAGGGCACAGGTCGAAGGATTCTGTCCCTGAGTGCATGGCTATAACAAGCAGAGGGGCCAACCTTAGAGATAGGTACCCGATAAGGCAAAGCATCCCAGCGATGACCCTCTTTCATTCATTCAACAAGCATTCTCTGAAGCCAGGCTCTATGTGGCCGCTAGATTTACGAAGAATGTGGTGGCCACCGTCTAGTGCAGTAGCTCACAACCTTGGCTATGCATAGGAATCACTCGAAATTTAATTTAATTTAATTTTTAAGTAAGTTCCATGCTCATTTATTTATTTATTTTTAAAGTAGGTTTAAGATTTGGACATTTAACTGCCTAAGCTACCCACGCACACCAGAAATGTGATTTTGAAAAAGCACACTGCTAAAACACTGATACTTGGGGCCACACTGTGGAAATTCTGATGTAACTGCTCCGGATGAAGGCTTGGTCTCAGGACTTTTAACGTGGAGGGTGGACAACCACCAGGAGGATGTGACACATGGGCTTAGTGTTGAAAGAGGGGTAGGAGAAAAGGAGAAGAGAGAAGAGAAACATGCAGGTGCAGGGAACAGAGCTGAATTTTGAGGACTGCCCCTGGCTCAAAAGTGATTAGAAAGTTAGAGAAGGTGGAGGATGATGCAGATCATAGAGGTCCTCCCATGCCTAACCAAGTACGTATCCTCTAGGTAGGGGAGTTGATTAAAGTTACTAGATAAGGGCAGACATGGGCACATCTGGATTCACCTCAAATCTCCAGGAGTTCCTTCTTACCCACGCAGATGGCCAGTACTTCTGCCCATGGGTGGGACTATAGAAAGGAAACAAAGAGGTGTGGACCTTGTCTCCTTGAAAAATGGCACCATCACAGAGAGAGGGCTTATTTCCAGATTGTCCATCACAGGCAGCCTTCAATACAACACTCATCTAGAGATAGACTCTTGTCTCCACTGCCTTTCCAAAATCCCCTTTTTCTGTAAGTCAATTTCATTACAAGATCTTGCTGAACACTGAGAATAAACCTGCTAAGAGGCCATGTAGTTCATTTGGAGACAGATGAAAATCTGGAGGTGAAACCAACCACCAATCACCACAAGAAAGTAGCGGGGTTGCCACCAAAGGTTTCAGATAGAAAATCATTCCACGTGCTGCTTCAGGGGCAAATCACTAAATAATTCAATTGACCAGATCAGATCCCTGAGCATCTGTTTCTGTAGACCAGGTAGTTGCAGAGAAATTTCTAGAAATAAAAATGGTGTTAATAGGTGGTTAATCGGTGGGACAAGTGGTAAGAGCCATTCCATCCTTCCTGCACGTAAGTACCTTTCAAATGAAAATAATAATAATAATAATAATAATAATATAACAGCACCAAGTACTTGCTGAAGATCTGTGCATACAACACATGGTGCTAGGGCTTTACAGGCACCATCTACAATATCCATGCGAGGCCCCATTCGGGTGAGATAACTGAGGCTCAGAGCAGTTTAATTGCCTACCCAAGGTCACAAGTAAGTGCAATGATAGAATTCAAACTAAGTTTTTGTTTTTCTGTTTTGGGGGGGGCAGGCAGAGGGAGGGAGAGAATCCCAAGCAAGTTCCACACCCAACTCAGGACTCGATCTCACTACCCTAAGATCATGATCTGAACCAAAATCAAGAGCTGGATGCTTTAACCTACTGAGCCATGCAGGCGCCCCTCAAACTAAGTTTTTATCACTTCCCTCTACTCTTCAGGTCCCTAATCTTCTGGCCAGGCATTGATTCTGTACTCCTCTGTGTTCCAGAAAGAATGACAAGCTCATCAACTCTGTAAGAGACATTTTTCTCACTGTGCTTCTAAGAAAAGCACCAAAAACCATAATGACTCTTTCCAAGGGAGAGATGCCAACTTCCTCTTTGATCTGAGCAGCATGGAAACAATGCAGTCCCATCCAGTGAGCAACTCTGTCTGGGGGAGAATAGCCCTTTGGAGACACCATGCACGCGAACAATATGGCGAGTGAACATAAATAATAAATACCCAGAGGAGGCTATGGGCCTCCTTCGGCTCGGGGCTCCTCGCAGCATCTGGATGACCCCTTAGAGGTCACCTGGCAAAACACCAGCTTCTCAAAGATGAGAAAACAGGCTGGTGACCATATCTATTAAGGACAACGAAGCAGTGAGAACACTGATGTCAGGCTCTCAGCCGTGTGTTTTCTATTCTCAGGTATCCCACAATCTCAAAGCCCAAGAGGGAACCCCACGGTTCCGGTAACACTCTCATCTTCTCATGAGAAACTGGGCATTTCCCATATGCAAATGGAGGAGAAAGAAGGTTGCTTTCTTATTCTCTACCACGAATTTGAAGGGCTGTCCCTATTTGTCAGGGCCTTAGCACTGAGCACACAGCCCAATCTCTTGCTCCGGGAAGTAGCTATGGAAATGGAAGAAGGTCAAACACCTGGGCCTTTCTGGCACATAAATCATCCTGTGAATGCAAACTCAATTTAGGAATTATACAGGCGATCTCTCAGAGCAAGGAATGCTCAGCCTGCCTTTGCTTATGCTTATCTATGATTTAAGGGAGCCAAATAGCTTCTGTCACAGTGTGGGGTGCTGATGGTGGTATCATTAATACACAATTATACACGAATGGAGCAGATCACCAAGAATCTGTCCTCTTAATAAATCACTTCACGCAAAGCTATTGTTCAGATGGCATTTTCATTTCTTAAAAGGATTCGCTATAGTGAGCCTTTGAAAGCTAGTTTTGTTTATGCATTTAATCTATGATTCCATTTACAGAGACAAGGATTGCCAACTTGTCAGAAACACATCTCCTGAACCAAACAAGGTACCGTGTCCTGCCTCAGAATGCCAGCCTTGATCCAGATCTATTTTGGGTGCCTGGCTCAGGGAAATGAATGGAAGCATCCAGGAGGTAGAATTTTATTTAGGAGGAGAGGCTGACCAGAAACAAGGCTGTGACTGTTACTGTGGATAAACATTTTTAAACAGCTGTCATTCCAGCGAGGAAGGCAAGATTTTCAAGCTGGTGATAAGAAAACAGCAAGGACAGATTTGACAGCCCAGATTGTGAGCAGCTAAACTAAACTGGAAAGTCGCAGGGAAGGGGGTGGGGTGGGGGGGGGAGGACCAACCACTGAGCCACCAAAGTGAGACTGGATGGCAGGAATATTTAGAGAGATCCTGACAATGCAGATTTCCTTCCCTCTGCACAAGGAAGGTATGACTGTCTGTGACAGGAGTGTCGCAGTTCACCAATCACAAATCTACACTTATAGGGACAGGCACCAACCATAGAGGAAGAAATGCCCTATGCCCAGATACCTACAGGCTGAATGAGGAACAGAAAACAGGGAGGAACGCAGTTCCCAGGTCGTGACTACACCGCCACCCTTTGGGGTCCCCGACTTGATTAAATTCAGGTTATAGACCACCTTCACCATGCCCTTCTCAGCAAGGTACTTGGCAAGACAGAGCCAGCCACCGGTGAGTCTTTCCAGGCAAGATGAGTCCGGCTGCTTCCAGAGGCCCCAGGCCAGGAAGTTTGCTGTGCCTTGCTCCTCGGAGCAGCACCATCGACCTGGACACACAGGGACATAGGGACACAGGGACACACACACACACACACACACACACACACACACACGGGTGCGCGCGCGCGCGCGCGCGAGTGCCACATCTGGCACTTTCCCCGTCACCCCAAAGCACACGCACCGTAAAAAGGCCGGTCCCTGCTGTGAAAGGATTGTGACCGCCCCCCGAAAATGTCCCCTGCCCCCTTCCCTCCTCCCCTGCGGCGGATAGTGTCTCGGCGCCCCCAAACTCGCGGTTTCTCGGTTTTTTCAGAGGGCAGAATTCCGAGAAGAAAAGGCAAAAGGGCTAGACTTACCTAACTCCTCCGGGCTGTAGGGCGCGGAAGAGGCTTCCACAAACTCACTGTCTGGAGGAAGAAAGAAAGCAGAAAACAAAAACAGAATCGCAGTCATTCAGGGCAAACGGATTAAGCATCTGTTACCGAGCAGGTCCCCTAGAAAAGCGCGGGTTTCTCTCTCCCACGGATGGGAGTCCGTGGACCCGGCGGCCAGGCGGGATTCGGGACACCCGATCCAAGGCGGGTAAGAAATTGCCCAAGCAACTTGCGGGGACAATTCGGGTCGGGGACCGAGCGTCTCCCAGGCGCGGGCAGGTGCGCGCCAACTTTCCGCGGGTGTAACCCCGCGGGTCCCCGGGCCGGGCGCGCCGGGCCCCGGCGTCTTCATCCTGAGCCCTCAG
This sequence comes from Mustela nigripes, assembly GCF_022355385.1. Lineage (NCBI taxonomy): Eukaryota > Metazoa > Chordata > Mammalia > Carnivora > Mustelidae > Mustela > Mustela nigripes. The sequence goes on along the minus strand of NC_081557.1, from coordinate 68,414,973 downwards.
CAGGAAAGGAGCATGGCTGGGTCCGCCAGGCCTCGCGTTGACGCCCCGGCGCCGAGAAGCCCCAAAGTTTCGCGGCGGGTCCGGGAGGCCTGCGGGCGCGCGGCAGTGGCGGCGGCGAGCTCCCCGCGCCCACCAGGCAGGGCGCCCCGCGCGCATCCCCGCCGCCGGTTGCTAGGCGACCGCGGCCGTCACGCTCGACAGCGGCGCGCGCGCTGCCTCCCGACTCCCTGTTGGAGGGTGTCCTCCCCCGCCCCCGCCCCCTCTGACCATTTATTAAAAACTGGAGCATAACCAGTTCTTAAACGATTCCTGCCTTCTTGTATGACGTCCGCTCTACTCCGCTGCTTGGAAGACCGTTTGTTCTGGGCGGGATTTTCTAAGCTCGAGTCCGTTTTGCCCCAGGGGAGAAAGAGCTTCGAGTGCTCCCACCCCCCTTATTTTTGAACCTGAATTCTAACTGCAGTCGAAGCAATACTTCCTCCCCTTAAGAGACCACCCGGTTCAAACAGCGAAGGTAGTATGTCTCCATTTCAAAGGCAGGAAGACTGAGCCTCCGAAGTTAAATAACTTAGGGATAGGACTGCACAGCACTGTGAGTGTGTGTGTGTGTGTGTGTGTGTGTGTGTGTGTGAGAGAGAGAGAGAGAGAGAGAGAGAGACTGAAGAGAGCAGAGCTCTTCTACTACATAGAGGGTTGAGTGGTTTCAAAGCAGGACGTACAGACAGAAGTTATGGTCTGAGAGTCCAAGAGGCAGGTCCTGAAGTCATTCATATTTGATTGTGGGAACTTCCCTCTTTGGAGCGGTGACCTGAATAACTTGGACAGATGCATTTTGCATTTTCCCCCAGGACTGACTCACTGCTCCGCCTGGGACAGCTCTGGGCTTTAGGGATGTGCTCCACAGAGCAAGACCGCCCTGATGTCGGGAGGAGTTAAGAGGAAGGAAGGAGGAAACTTGGGAAATGGCTGTCCCTTCTCTGTCCTTGTCCTTGGAGACTAACAGTGGGAGTCAACAGTCTGGGCAACATCTGGGGAGACGTCTAGTCTAGTCTCAGAGAGACCAGATCACCAGCTGCGGCAGCCTGAGGGCCCCTGGATCTGTGCCAGTGTGTTCCAATTCTGTAAACACTCAGCCCTCTTCGGGTTTTCCACTGTCAGCTTTTGGTTTACAAATTACCTGGGAGGGTGGAAAGAAGCCACTATGGCTAGCCATTGCTCAAGGAAGAATGCTGGTGAAGCAGGGGCTTCATCCCTGAGCCGCCTAGCCTCTCTCTCTGTCCTCTTCTTTTTTCTCACTCCTGACAGTTGGAGCTCCCAAATCCAAGAGGTGAATGTGCTGGGTGAAAGTTCGCAGGCATCACTCCATCCTCCCTCACCTCCAAGGATCCTCCCATTCGCCCTTAGGAATTCATGGTTCATCAGAAGCACAATTCCCCATATCCTCAGCCTCTTCACGGTTCCATTCAGTTTCTTATTCTGATCCAAACCTGACTCTCCCTGAATATAACAGACCATGTTAGCTACCACCTCTGTTTATTGTAGCCATCTTCAGACCCTTGGATTATTACACCTCATTCCTTGAAGGGACGGGCGCTTAGATCAGTCACTTTCCCCAATTCTATTCCTGTGGATTTCTTATTTTGCATATACATAGTGGATTCTTCTCATACTCTGGTCTCTCACCTCTTCAACATTATCTCCTTTCCTTGCCATCCTCCAACTGTCTCAGCTCCCTGCTCTCACAGTGACACCATCCTTCATCTTAATGTCAAGCACTCTACTCTCCACCCACCACCTCCTACCTTTCCAGTCTACTCTGTTATCTTAATCCAGTGTCTCACCTATGATTTCCTTATCCCATGACCTTTTCTCTGTCCCTTACTCTTCTCATGACCTCTCTTCCTCCCTTATATACCTTAGTATCTGGGTTCATTATTGCCTTTTCTCTATTATGTACACCTTCAGAGTCATCTCCCCCCCACCCCATCTCTCCATACTATTTACCTGGAAAGACCGCAACCCCGATAAAATCTGATTCTCCACTTTTTATCTGTCAGCACCCAGCTAAACATGATTGGAGAAACACAGCATCATGCCTTATGTCCAGTTCATGATCGCTGACCTCAAGTAGACCTGTGTACAGCCCAGCCATCCTTCTCCATTTGCTTATACTACTTCTCCTCCTCTCCTGTAACTATGGGTGAACTATCTCTACTCCATCTAAGGCCACACACCCCCATTGTGGATCAGATCCTGTCCTCTCTTATGTGGCTTTTCCCCCTTCCTACCTAAATTACTGTTCTCCTCTGTCCTAGAGCATTCCCATCAGTATACAGACATTCCACTATGTTCACTCTTTCTTGACACCACCTCTCTCCCCAGCTGAGGCTCCCAATTCTCAGCTGCCCTCTACAACAAAATTCATCAAAAGAATTGTCAAGGCTCATTGTGTCTACTTCTTTCTTTTGCTCTTAAAGGCAAACACGTTTCTAGTTCACCAGTCTTCCAAAATAGCTCTTGCCATGGTCAAGATTGCCTTTGCCACTTCCAATGGCCAGTTCTTGGTCCCAATAGTAGCTTTCAATTCACTGATCGCACGTGTGGATGGGCTCGAGTGACTTGAAGTTTAGTGTCCTCTGTGTCCCCATCTTATTGAGAAGCCATTACTCTTTGTGTGCTAAGAGAGATGATCTATGGAGGACCTTGGTTCTGATGTCAGCTCCGCTACTAGTTAGTAATTTAATTTCTACAAGCTGTAGTTCCTCTGATAATGGAAATCATATCATCACGCCCGACTCATAAGGTTGTGTGATTAGAGTGCATAATAAGCTGATGTACTTGGAGCCCCCAGAAGAGATACTGTCACGTTTTGAAAATCAGGTAATATATTAGTTATCATTGGATGGCAAGCTCCTTTACAGCTGAGAAAAGTGGGCTCCTTACTTTCTTTCAACAACTTTGAGTTGTCAGAGGATGCTTCAAATTAAGGGCAAGGTCACATTGCCCTGACTTCAGCTGTATTCCCAGAGTTGGCTTGTAGGTTGGTTAGATGGCAGTGGGAGAAGGTTTTCCCCAGGGGAAGAGCAAAATAAATGTGCTACTTCGCAGAAAGGTTCTAAAGCCTGTCAAACTCTTCTACCTCACAATGGCATGTCCTTCAATTTGCTCCTAGAGATCGATGCCTAAAAAACCAAGAGATTTCCTTACAATACTTCAGTTATTTGAATTTCCTAATCACTCAAAGGTTAATGAGAAAATATGTTTCTTGTTTTGATCTTCACCTTTGAAAAATATTAAATATATGATTTCAATTTCCTATCTTAGAAATCAAGCAGAGCAGGCAATGCTATTCCCTGTTATTCAGACATTTATGGGGGATTGACCATGCTTCCAGGACGGTGCTAAGTACTGCGGAGGCAAAGGGGATGGGAACAGGCTCCTGCCCTCCCTTTGCTTCCCATCTAATACAGGATTCACAGGATCTTATAGAACCTCAGGCCATGTCCAAAGTGCTTACGTATGCTTGACTTCTACAGGCCCCTTATAAAGAAATGGTTATGCTGGACGGTCTCTGATCTATAAAGGACAGTGCACAAGCTTATAGGTTGGAAGCTCAGCTCTGTCGATTTCAGAAGGCACTCTCAGGGATGTTACTAAATCTCTGAGAACCTTGGTGTTCTGACTTATTTCACTGGACAGTCAGAAGCAAACCGGTAAAGTCTGAGACAGAGCCCACACTCTGTGTGCTTGCTAAATGTGCCTTCCTGTCCAACATAGAGGGCCTGACCATGCCGAGTCCTCTCTTCAGACTATTCTAGAAGGAGAGCGATCCTCATACAGCATGGTACCTGCAGACAGGATCCACAAGTTCCTCCTCCTGTTTCTAGGGCAGCACTTATTAGAGAGAGGGACATGTGGGGAGAGAGTGGCAAGAAGGAAATATTTCTGGGGCTCAGGTTTTCCATAGAAACAGATTACAGAAGGGGTTAAGATCTAATGTCCGTTTTTATTATTGTTTGCTACATCATGAGTTGAATAGGTTTTGGAAGCTAGCCTGGGAACCCAACCCCTAGCTTTAATATTCATATGAAGATAGATACATATATATGTCAATTAATTGTTATTATTTAGACAAATAATATATGTTCTAGGTAAAGGAAAAATTACTTAATACAGATAAGTATAAACTAAAAAATGAATTCCACTTTCCCATCCTATTCTGGTCTCCATTCCCAGACTGACACACCATCCACAACCTCTTGTGCGTCCTGGGAGAGAATTTTTTAGGCGTATCCAAATGTATAAATCAATTGTTTAACCAAGTCACATATCATACTACAGATTCCAAATTCAAGGCAATAAATTTCTAAGTGAAGTTTTGGTCCAACTCCAATCATAAGCTGGGGTGTGACTATTTTCTGTTTAGGAGGGCAAGAAAGTGCACACAAAAACAAAACAAAACAAAACAGAGAAAAAAGGTCCTATCCATCAGCAGAAAACAGTAAAGTTGTGAACAAAATGTAGACATTGGGAGGATGATGGTCCGGTTATCTGGAAAGCTCCATCTGAGCCTTCATTCCTTGGTGAATGAAGTATGGTCATATAGCAACATTGGCTCTAACTCTAGAATCTAAGGAATTCTTAGGTCCATCTCTCAAGCCAAGACACCCTGCAGATGCTTTTGGGGTGGCTAGAATAGGGCTGTGAGTACTGTGCCCATCACTAACACCCTGCTGAGTTGACAGGGATTGCACCTGGCCAGGCTATGGCCACTGCAGTCTGAGAGTGCCATCATCCTCTAGCCAACTCTGCCCACATGTTGCAGGGCCTGCCTTGACCATAGGCCCTGCTTGGAGGAAAGGACACTGACTGGGCCTGTTGTTGTCTCCAGCCAGTCTTCTCTGACTCTTGGGTCCCCAGGAGCTACACCACTGCTGGGTCACTGAAGAAGAGGAATAGATAAGAGTCTCATACAGGTACAGCTTCTTCCTCCAAGAAATGGGCAAGAGGCTAAATGCCACATGGGGAGACTTTTTTGCAGCTAAAGTCTGTTATCCATTCCCTTTGCAAGAAAGAGCTGTGCAAATTCCATAATAACAAGTCTGAATGATAGCTAGAGGCTGCTGGGATCCGTCCACAGCCTTCCCAACCCCAGCCCCTGAAGGACACCAATTTCAAGCATGAAAGACAGAAAGAAGTGGGCTGAGCCCTCCTTCTGCTTTCCTCTCCTCCCTGACATTGCCCTTTGCCCATCTTCTCAGCAGGTAGCCTTCTGTCTCCTGGAGGCCGTCTGCTAGTTAAGGGCAGAGCAGCGAAGCCGTGTCCACCGCACCTCCTCTTTCCCCCAGGGGAGCAGGAGCAGGACTGATTTAGGAGGGAAGAATGGGCATTAGCTGCCTGCTCAGGCACAGCTCCCCTCTGTTATCCAGTCTCTTATCTGTGTCCTCTTAGCACAGGCCAACCAAGGACAAATGTATCCCCATCCATAAGGTTTCCTCAGAAAGAAATTTGCACTAAAATGGTCATGGTAATAGCTCCAGGGCTGAATCCACCCGCAGGACAATCTCCCCTCCTCCTAGGGTTTAATGCGTGTATGTGTGTGTAATATATATATATATATATATATATATATATATATATATATAGTGTGTATATGTATGTATATAAATATATATGTATTTTAAGCACAACCCAACTTCTTTATAATTCCTAATGAGATGGAGAATGAAAACATAGTTGCTTTATTTCCCTTAAATGAAAAACAAAACCTCAGGTAACTCTGTTAAGTGTTTTATAGCTTCCAGAAGAAAGAAACGGGTTCCATGGGAAGAGCAGTTAAACTATCTTGCCCCTGAGAAAGAGTCCTTATCCTTAGCAGAAACAATACAAGCCAAGAGATGATAGGATACGATGTCTGCCAGGATGTCAAGGACTCATTTGGGTAAAGACATCAAATAATTTCTCCGAACAATCTGGAGGCCAATGCAGTAGGCGCTATGGATAAGCACAAGGGGCTTCATGAGATCCATGAACAAACTGTCCATCCAGCCCTCCTGGATTCCTATTACTAAGTATGAAACAAAGATGAAGATTTAAAAGACTCCTCACTCAACATCGTATCAAAGGAAATAAACTCTGGCTGAGCCAAGAAACTACTGGAAGGTATATATGGACATGAATCAGAATAAAGAACCATTCCAAAAATACACACAGAAAAAGGTCCCCGCAGAGGAAAATCATACACTTCCAACTCTCACTCAGTCGGATCTATTGAATGAAATCAGACAAAATACCCTGTGTTAAGATTAAGGGGTGGGGGGACATTTGCTGCAATTGAAGTCTGTGAACAAACCATTAAAAAAGAAATCCATTGCATGCATGTGAGTCCCTGCTGAGACGCAGAGACCTGCCCCTTCTCGAGTTTTCCAGCTGAGTTTCCTGGACCGGAGCCTGAGATGAACTCTCCTTTTAGAGACTGCAAATAATCCACCTGGCCTGTGCGGGGCCTCTCTTCCTCCACCTTGAGATGGTTTTTCCAAAAAGCTATGGTCCCACTAGTGAACATAGCCTAGGTGCTGGAAGGAGCCGCAGAAGCCAGGGCCCTGACATTGCCACTAGTCTTTGGGGCATCTCCCTGATGAGTCTCCAAATCTGCCAGACCGTGAGCGCCTCGGGGCCATGTAAACTGAAATGATGTTTATGGAATTTGTTCAAACAAATGCCAACAGAGAGGACTGTGGGTAACAGATTCCATTGTGTTAGTCTTTTTACCACACCATATGCAAGAGGAATAGGAGAAAAAGAATCAAGCCTCACGGAAAGTTGGAGATGCCAGATGGTGTTGTCCTTTGAAACCAACATACAGGGTGGCTCCGTCGGTTAGGCGACCGACTCCTGGTTTCTGCTCAGGTCATGATCTCAGGGTTATGAGATCTAGCCCCACATTGAGCTCCACAGGGCGTCTGCTCGCAGATTCTTTCCCTCTGGCTCACCCCCCACTGTCTTTCTCTCTCTCTCTCAAAAATCATTAAAGAAAGAAAATAAACAAACAATCAAGGAAGTAAAATGGACACAGCATAGCCTGGCAACAGGAAGACCTGAGTTCAAAAGTGAGCTGGGCCGGCGTTTGCTGTATGAGTTTGCCTCCCCAAGGCTCAGTTTCCTCATCTGCAAAATGGGGATAGGCAATAACACCTTGATGAGATTTTAGTGAGAATTTAATGTGAAATCAAATAACGTTGGCAGCAGCGCCGGGCACGCCTGCCACCCCCGAAAGAGTTCCTCCTTTCCTTCCTGGCTGATGTTAACACTCTCCCTGACCTTGAGGGAGACCAGAAGGGAAATCTGCTTCTTCCTGTTTCTGCACCCATGCTGGGGCAGGGTCATGGCCTTTCCACCAGGTGTGGGTTCCTGAACTTCCTGCCTCTCTCCGAGTGAGGAGCGTAAGCAGGTTGGGTCCCCTGGGAAGAAGGGAGGAAGGACAGTAGGATTCCAGAGAGCTGAGTGAGCACATCTGTAACAGGGAGAAAAGTGTTTTAGGGAACCACTAAGAAAGGATGTGGAGGGCGCCTCTCCTGCGCCAAATCCCCACACAGATGACGTGGCAGCTGGCAAATCGAAGGATCAGCTGGTGATGTCCCAGCCAGACATAGAGCTCTGGCCAAACCCTGGCCAAGCCCTTCTATTGGACGTGTCCAGGCTGCAGACACAGTGTGGAAATGTGTTCCAGACCTTTACAAGGAATTTGAAAAACCACACACCCAGACCCTGGAGGGTGTTTTCAGGAGTGTAGGAAGCAAGAGTGGCAGAGGGACTTTCCTCCAGAAACTCCATTTCACCCCCAGGCATCCTGAGCTCTCCTTGCCAGCTTCCCGGGGGCTGTCCCTCTCTAATGGCAGCCCGAGATGCTCCAAGGATAACCCAGAGACAGATGTCGTGTGGATCTGGCCCCGCCTCCAGGCCTATGACTCACCGGGATGACGGAGCTTCCCTGGCAGATAGCACAGTTCTCAGAGGACTCCATGAAGCCAAGAACAAAACCCCAAGGCTTGGACCCCTCCAGGACTTTCTCTGGGACTGCACTAGAAACAGAAAGTCTCCTAGCCCACACTGGTCTCAGAAGTGGAGCGGCCAGTAGCAGCCAGTGGTGGGCGAGCTGGTGCAGAGCTTAGGGCATGGAGAAGAGATGCTCAGAAGCAGGTGGGCCAAGGCCTTGGCAGTGGATTAGCTGGAGTGGCGTAGGAGGGTCTTGGATGATAATGCACACACTGCAACAGCACTGTTGATTTTCTGGCCCTGCTCCGAGCCAGTGCTCTTTTCTACTATGACAAAGAAATAACCAGCAATAAAAATCTATAACTGGCCCACCGGAGCCTTAAACCGAGAAGGCAGAGTAGGGAGTGTTGGAGGGTAAAGGGAGGAGCAATGGCTTATAGGACTCGGGGTCAGGCAGATCCAAGTTCAAATTCCCACTCTGCCATTCAGCAGGAAAAGGACCTTGTGCAAGCCTCGTGTCAGCCTCTTTGTGCTGTTTCATTTATAAAACAAGACTAAGGCTGTGCGAATGAATTGAGATCATCTCTTTCTATATGAAAAAGGCTCAGCATAATGTCTGGTGCAATACATATACCTTGACTTTTCCTTTTTTATTTTTGACTTTTCCTTTTTCTTTCTTTCTCTCTCTCTCTCTCTCTCTCTCTTTTTTTTTTTTTTTTTTTTTGGTGATTACTCCAATTCTGAATTAGCTTTGGCCCAGAGGGTTTACCCTTCCTTTATTTCTGAGGGCAAGTTCCCATTTTGGTCCCCTCTCTAGACCTCTCAGTACCTGAGTCCTTTCCCTGAATCCTAGCCCAGGCTTCGGAGAACCACCCCACTACCAGCTGCCCAGAAGGATGTCCAAGTTCAGCTCATTGATTTTCTGTCACAATGCTCCACCCACATACCACCGTGATACCAGACTGTGTCTCAGATGCCTCCCTCATTGCGTACTGATTGTCTGGATGGGGACAGATGCCTATCAGGGTACCTGTCACCCAATAGAGCTAAGTTCCTCCAGTAGCCCCAGAAGCTTATCCCTTACTTGAGAATAGAGACTCCCCATTTGGCGGCTCTGTCCCCATCCTACTAGTCAGCCATGCCCCGAAAACGGTAGATATATGACAGGGTGAACTCACGGAGGGATGCAGTGGTTTGCAGAGTTGGCCACAATAAGCAGCTTTTAGCCCCCACTTTGTCCCAGCGATCCCGACCATGAAAGCCTCTGAAATTCTATGCTGGGGGCTTCTGTCGCCTAGGTTACAAAAGCACCGGCAGACAAAGCAAACCTCCTTCCCTTCTCTCCTCTGCCTGCAGACTTTTGTGAACCAGCCTGGAGCAGGGAAGGAAATGCTAGGGGTGCACTGAACATCCCGGTAAGTGATGCGCTGGGACCAAGGGACAGTTGTTCAAGGTCCAGCTGGGGTAGCACCGTCAAAGATGGCTCTCGGGGAGGGCAGAGATACCCATGCGACATGGTCCTGCTCCCAGTTCACCCGCGGAGCCCCACAGCCACCCGCCAGTAGATATACACACATCAACCGTTTGCCAGGCTGCTTGCAAAAGGGATGCAGATGTGAATAAAGCGAGACTCGGCCTCAAGAAGCCCACATACTGTCCGGGATGGTGACTATCACAGCCCAGTGGGGTAGGCGCTGTGACCCGGAATCTGTTAGTTCTGTGGGAGTGCCAAGGCTGCGACTCATGTTCACACCTGGGTGGGGGGGGCAGGAAGAGACCCCAGAATAGATGACATCAACTGAAGCTTTGGGAATTGGGGGGAAGACGCCAAGCAGAAGGCAAGCGTTAGGAACCATCCCTGCAGAGGCTCCCAGTGTATGAGTGCAGGATGTATCCAAGGAGGTAGCGGCGGTCTGTTCAGCGATGGAGGGTTTGTGTTCAGTAGCGAACAGCAGGAGACGGGTCTAGAGAGGCAGGCAGAGGTCTGATCAGGAAGGGCTGTGTGTTGAGCCAAGGAGGTTCCACTATATTCCGTGGGTGGTGAGGAAATACTGGTGTAAGAACCTCTAAAAAGTGGCAAGGGGGACAGGGGAACAGGGCACAGGAGAGGACAACTGTTGGCTCTTTGCTCCAAGTTTTCTCCAAGTGCTGACCTTCCCCGCAGGCAATCCCCTCTCCCCTGCTGTGAGCCATAACCTTGCCTGGGGATATACCTAGATGCAGTGCTGTGTGGGTGACCCCACTTTAGAGATGAGCATGGCAGAGTGTGTCCTAGTGATCCCCATGCCTACCTCGCTCTCAGGTGTCCCCACTGCTTGCACATAGTAGATGCTCAGTATTGGTTGAATGAATGAACAACAATGGGAGGCATAGCCTTACTAAAACCTTCACGTGAATGCGTTAAGCTCAGTGGTCTTTGTCTCCCTAGCCACAGAATGGCTCCTATCACCAAAGCAGATCTCCCTTAGATTTGGGGAATGGGGAGGGGGTGGACCCTTAGACCTGAAAGAGGCCCACAGCTCTATAGGGGGATTATGGTTCTTACATGTGCATGAACTATGAAACTGACATCCCTATCACTTCATGCTGAACTGTTCTTCAGATGCTACACAAGGAAAAGGAAGGGACAGGAGCTGACCTACTCTGTTTATCCTGGTTGTATTATCCTCAGTGCCAGTCTCTGCAGAGCTGTTGAGAGGAGAGGAGACAAGATAAGCAGGAATACAGGGGCAACCGGGGGGCTCCATTGGTCCCACTAGTGATTTCGGCTCAGGTCATCATATCAGGGTCCTGACTTCGTGCCTGGCGTTGGGCTCCATGCTCAGCCGGGAGTCCACTTGGGATTCTCCCTTTCCCTCTGTTCCTCCTCCCACTCTCACAAGCTCTTGCTCTCCCTAAATAAATAAATAAATCTTAAAAAAAAAAATAAATAACCAGGAATACAGTGCCTGACACGTGTTAGGTGCTCAGAGGTGTACAAATAGCCTCCTACCTGGCTAGGGTAAGGGCTCTGTAAATGACAGCTTGCATAACTCACGGTCCTTATCAGAGCCTTATGAAGTAGGCATTCTTACTCTCATGTTAGAGCTGAGAAAATGATAAGCTTTCTGGCCACAAAACTGGTAAGGAAGAAATGTAGGATCTGAACGCAAACCTGCCTGACTCCCAAGTCCACTCCTCTCCCATCCACCTGGCTGCTTTTGAAAAGACAAACAGCACGGGGGCACGTACTGAGCACAGCTGGGTTGACACAGTGTGTGTAGGAGTTGAGGAGTACCACGTGTATCAGGGACATCAAAAGCAGCCATACCCCCTCTGGTGTTGGCAAAGTGATGAATTCCAGCATGAGACAACCAGGTTCCTTCCTCCAGGGGCCATGTTTCACCGAGGTCCATGCTTCCAGGGGACCCTCCTGTCCGTGGAGCTCTCGGATCGAATGGAATCTCCTGAAGGAGATAATAAGCACAAAAACGGGAGATGAATTACCACTGATGCTCTCCTAGGAAGAAGAAGCTTTCTGGGAGGAAAGTCGTCATGTCCGGTTCCTTATGTTTCTTTAGCATGCAGAGATTGTTGTCAAGATTTGCGCATGGTCCGAGTGGAAGATGTTCCAAGGAGGCTGGTTGACTCCACAAATCATGGTTTCCCTCCCCCTTCAGTTAACAGATATTTGTTGATCAAACACCACATGCCAGGCTTTGAGCAAAGAACTTAGTGTGTTGAGCTCTGCACGATTTATGGACTTCTATAATTTTAGGATAGGATATAGTAGAATCTCAAGTTCATAAAAATTAATGGGTATATACTTATATACTTCCATATATGTCTAAAGCACAGATTGGAAAATTTTGGACTAGAAACCTAGAAGGAACTCCTAAGGCATTGGAATTATGAGTGCTTTTTATTTTCTTTGGAATTTTCTGCATTTTCCACAATAAACATGCATTACTCTTACCGTCTGAAAAAGGTATACAATAAATATTATTCAAAAGAACAATACCAGGACCAAGAAGGACCACGGAGGCTGATTTTCTATCTCCCCCTAGAACACCATGATGAGGAGGGCGCTTGGCTTTCCTAAGAAGATCTCTTCACCGGCTGCCTCAGAGAAGTCCAGCCTGGGGAATCTCAACCTATCTCTGGGAAGATGACAGCTCATGGCCGAGCTCTGACTTACATTTCAAAGAGATTTTCATAAAGCTCTGCATGCAGCAGGTTCTCAGCTGCATAACAGAAAATGATGGATTGACTTAATCTAGGAACACAGCAAGTGGGATCTTTACCACATCAGAAGTCCTGTCACCCTAATTAGGATAGGCACCAATGATCATTTGTTGTAATCAGACCAGCTGGCTTGATCTGGTCACTAGAACACTGCGGGAAGTTGCCTGCAGGTTCCCACACTGCCTGACTGACTGCGGACATTGCCTTGTATGCCTTTTGGTTGTCTACCTAGAGAAATATGGTACTCTTAGAAATTGCAACGAAGACCCAAAAATCGCTCAGAAAACACCAGGAGGTACCTAAATTGGGTACTGGTTCTAGTAGGGATTTGATTTCCATCCAAGCACCCAAAAGTTTTAAAAGGGAATCCTAGACCAGAGGAGATATAGCACAATGCCAGAGTAAAAACCTTGGATTTATCAATAAATCCGGATTTCAGGCCCCTGGCTGGGGAACTACTGGGGGACTGGGCAAACCACTTACTCTCTCTGGCTTCATTTCCTCAATGTAAATGAAGGAATTAGAACCAGATGTTGTCAAAGGCTTGCTCAGCCTTCCAAGACTTGCAGCCTATAATAATATGCTTTACATACAAAGGCAACCCATCCACCCACATCCATGGGTGGAGAAAGCTGTGATATTTATCCATTAGCAAACTGAGACATCAGCTTGAACACATGAGAGGTGGCTGATCAAGGCTAGAGATAATCTGCGATCGGGACAAGACATGCTCTCTGTGCAAGACTGAAAACATGTCTGGAATGGAAATCCAGTCCTGAGCCATGATCATGCTGACATCACCATTTAATCAAACGACCTAAGTATTCAACATCTTGTATCTTAGCATTATTGACAATAATACTACATCCTTAAAAAGCAACATTGATTTCCAGTAGACTGGTCATTCAGAACCATTTCATTACTCCTTGCAGTATCTTTGAGAAGTGAGTTGGAGATTCTAATAGCTTTCTGTGACAAAAAATAGAGCTGTACTAATGAATTAAATTGTGGTTTTCCCCATCTTGGGGGATGAGTTTCCCTGGGGGCATTCCCTGGCCCCCAGGAGCCAGATTTGTAAGATCTCTTCTGGATGTGTGAGGCTAGATTCTGAATAAATCTGAACTATGTAGGTTCCCATTGTTTCATTAACTTCAACCTAAAAACCCTGCTGGTTTCTCTGATGCTTGAATTTCACACCACAGCTTGGGGAAACCACACACAAAATGTGAAATGAAAGTACATCAAACACAAGCATTTTGAGGAAGACTTTGATCAACTACATCTGTCACTGGCATTCTAACATCACTGCTTCCTTCACAGGGAGCCCCAGAGTTGTTCATGAATGTATGGAGCCTGGAAAACATTTTCCAGGCCTTCTCGAAAGTGTTGAACCTCTATCTAAGACTAAACTCTCTCAAAGACTAAGTCCATGAAGAAGAAACTAAAAAGACAAAATGGGGTGAGCAAATACTTTCTCTAAAGGATAAAGTGGGGTGGTGCAAGTGGGAAAGCTTGTTGAAACTCTACAGTTGTAGGATTTGGGAAGCACTTTTTCAAAGAACCATCTGTATTCCCATGTTTACAGAAGCATTATTTCCAATATCCAACATATGGAAACAGTGTGTGTTATTAACGAATAAATGAATTCATATTTTTCTAGATTATCATGTTTTCTAAGATGTATTGTTTTTTTGTTTTGTTTTTTTTAAAGACTTTTATTTATTTATTTGACAGAGAGAGAAATCACAAGTAGGCAGAGAGGCAGGCAGAGAGAGAGAGGGAAGCAGGCTCCCTACTGAGCAGAGAGCCCCAGGACCCTGAGATCATGACCTGAGCTGAAGGCAGAGGCTTTACCCACTGAGCCACCCAGGTGCCCCTCTAAGATGTATTTATCTGAGAGAGAGTGCGGGAGGGAGGGACGAGAGAGAGAGTGAGAGAGAAACTCTAGCAGACTTCAGCGCTGAGAACAGAGACTGACACAGGGCTCAATACCAGGACCCTAAGATCATGACCTGAACTGAAACAAAGAGTCAGATGCTTAACCCAGGTGCCCCTGGATTAATATGTTTCGTTTACACACACACACACACACACAGAGTAGATCTGGAGGGCATTATGCTACGTGTAATAAGCCAGAAAGAGACATTCTGCATGATATCATTTATATGTGGAATCCAAAAAGAAAAAAAAAAAGTAGAACTCCTAGAAAAAGAGAAGAGAAAAGTGGTTGCCAGAGGCAGGGAGGTGGAGAAAACAGGGAGAGGTTGGTAACAGGGTCCAGACTTCCAGCTGTAAGATGAGTAAGTTCGGAGCTAATGCACAGCAGTAAGAACGAAAGGTAAATATGTGAGGTGATGGGTAAGCTGCCTCCATAGGAAGAATCATTTTACAAGCTACACACGAATCTCCAGTGTATACTTTAAATATCTTACAATATTATTTGTCAATTAGACATCAATAAATCTGAAAGAAATACATAGCAAAATAAATAGAAATATTTATTTTATAAATAAATCATAAATTTTTATAATAGATTTTATTTATAAATAAATTTAAAAATAAAGAGAAGAACTAAACCACCTGCACCATGGGACCCTCGGGTCTACAGAATACCAGGATACTATGATTACGTAATTTATCTTTCATATCGGTTGATTGAACAGATGTGTAAATGACAGTGACCGGTGTGTGCAAGGACCCTCGTCAGGTATCAGATACTATTAAGCAGGTAAAGGAGACCCCCCCCCCCATGAGTGGTGTGGGGCCCAGGGGACTTTTGGACCCTAGGAGGTTAGCGCTCTGACTCCCCGATGACCTTAAATGGACATGTCCTCCTCTCTTTTCAGAGCTGCCTCTGGAGCAAGACATCCCCCTAGCTGCCTGAGGCTGGAAACAGGCCATCCTTGATAGACAGATCGCTTCGCCCCTTGGATCAATCACCACACTTTATCCATCCTAACTCTCAGATGTCTCAAGAAGACATTTGCTGGGCACCTGGGTGGCTCCAGCTGGTTAAGTGTCTACCTTTGGCTCAAGTCATGATCCCGGGGTCCTGGTTAAGTGTCTACCTTTGGCTCAAGATGGTTAAGTGTCTACCTTTGGCTCAAGTCATGATCCCGGGGTCCTGG